>NW_015162490.1:747531-797944 GCF_001447785.1 Gekko japonicus | reverse complement strand
GCCGGCGCACAGAACGCTCTGTAGCCGCCCTCGCCGCCGCTGCCACTTCGGAGCCGCCCAGGGGGCGGAGGGGAGGTCCGGCTTCGCCGCCGCCGCCTCCGCCACGGAGCCGGACGGCGGGGGGGTGGGGAGACCGGCCTCGCCACTGCCCCCAGCGCCTCCGCCTCGGGGAGATCGAGCAGAGGGGGGGATGGAGGAGATGGAGCTCTTCTCTCCTCCCCCCGCGAATATCGCGGGTCCCCCTCTTGTATATATATATTAGAAATGATTTGCAAAATATTTGAACACCTTGACTTAAAATATTTTATTCATCATGTTAAAATAAAACGTTCCATAATCAATTTTTTTCTTCTTCTTTTTTCAATTTTTCCAATTTTTAGGAAAAAAACAAAAAGGCTTCAGGAAAAAAATGGGGGGGGGAAACGTCCCCCCCCCCGAATTTTTACAGTTTTTTTCCAGGCCTTCACATCTCTAGGAAGGAGGGCTCCAGAGCAAACTGATTTCTGCAGCAGCCAAATCGCTCGTCCACAACTTTAATGCCAGCAGCTCACCAAGTAGAATTTTTGCTCACAAGACTCCACGGCTTAGGGGGAGCCTTGGTATAGAGGGAGGCTTAAGAACATAAGAGAAGCCAAGGTTGGATCAGGCCAATGTCCCATTCAGTCCACCCCAAGCACCAAGAAGACAGAGCATCCCTTGCCCCAGACCAAGAGTTCCCATCTATACCTTGTGGGCCACTGATGGACCTCTGCTCCATGAGTTTATCCAATTCCCTCTTGAAGCTGTCTGTACTTGTAACTGCTACCACCTCCTGGGGCAGTGAATTCTATGTGTTGATAACTCTTTGGGTGAAGAAGTTTGGTGTAGTGTTTGAGTGGAGGACTCTAATTTGGGAGAACCAGATTTGATTCCCCACTCCTCCACATGCAGCTGCTGGTGTGACCTTGGGTCAGTCACACATTCTCTCAGAGCTGTTCTCTCAAGGGCAGTTCCTGAGAGAGCTCTCTCAGCCCCACCTACCTTACAGGGTGTCTGTCGTGGGGAGGGGAAGGGAAAGGAGATTGTAAGCCGCTCTGAGACTCCTTTGGGTAGTGAAGGGCGGGGTATAAATCCAATCTCCTCCTCCTCTTCTTCTTTTATCCATTCTAACCTGACTGCTCAGCAATTTCATTGAGTGCCCACGAGTTCTTGTATTGTGAAAAAGGGAGAAAAGTGCTTCTTTCTCTACCTGCTCTATCCCGTGCATAATCTTATAAACATCGATTGCGTCACCTCTCAGTCATCGTTTCTCCAAGCTAAAGAGCCCCAAGCGCTTTAACCTTTCTTCGTAGGTTTTTAGGGAAAGTGTTCCAAACCTTTTATCATTCTAGTTGCCCTTTTCTGTACTTTTTCCAATGCTGTAATATCCTTTTTGAGGCTTGTACATTAACAGCCTTGAGAGCTCAGTGGCGCCTGGATGCTCAGAGGCAGTGTGCTTGTGAATTATAGTTGTTATTTACAGATGTCCAAAGAGAGTGAACTTTTTTTCTTTTTTTAGTGTTCTAGTTGACTTTTTAATGCTGAATTTTAAGTAATGATATATTTATGTTTTATTGCGGAAGCCACTCAAGGCAGGTTCCCCAAAGAAGTGGCCTGAGATTTTTTTAAAATAAGTAAATAATTTTTAATAGATAAGTTTGTACCTATGAATTCACATGCATAGATGCTAGTATCTGAAAGACACAGTTTTGAACTCCCAATCTACTAGCTTGCTAGGTGATCTTGGGCCACACACATGCTCTGCCTAACCTACCTCACAGGGTTGTTGTGATGATGATGAGGAGAGGAGGGCCATGTAACCTGCTTTGTCCCACTGGGAAGTGAGGTGGGGTATAAATGAAGTAAATACACAATTTAAATATAAATATAGCTCCAGATGTCCTCTTTTTAGAGGACATATCTTTGTGTGTGTGTGTGTGTCCGCCCTCTTTTGGGGGTCTGTTTTTAAAAAACTGATGAAAATGTCCTCTTCTGGAGTTGGAAGGTTAGGAATATTCCTAGTTAGTAGCAATTTGTTGTTGTTGTTCAGTCACACAGTCGAGTCCGACTCTTCGCGACCCCATGGACCAGATCACCCCAGGCCTTCCGGTCTTCCGCCGTCCTCTGAAGTTTGCTCAACTTCATGTTCGTTGCGTCTATGACACTGCCTAGCCATCTCATCCTTTGCCGTCCCCGTCTTCTTTGACCTTCAGTCTTTCCCAGCATCAGGGTCTTCTCCAGTGAGTGCTCCCTTCTCATTGGGTGGCCAAAGTATTTGAGCTTCAGTTTCATTATCTGGCCTTCCAGGGAACAGTCAGGGTTGATTTCTTTTAGGATGGACTGATTTGATCTCCTTGCAGTCCAAGGGGCTCTCCAGCACCATAGTTCAAAAGAATCTATTAGGCCTTCCTTACAGTCCAATTCTCGCAGCCATACATGACTACTGGGAATACCATTGCTTTGACCATGCGGACTTTTGTGGGCAGGGTGATGTCTCTACTTTTTATCATGCTGTTTAGGTTAAATAGTCGGGGAATTTAAAGTGAGATTCATCATAGTGATCTCTTGTTTGTAGCAGTCAGTTGGGAAATGTTTCTTTTTCTTTTTTGCTTTTCAATAGAGGGTAGCCGATGCTCCCTCTAAGCTGTGGAGTCCTGTGAGCAAAAATTCTACTTTTGTGAGCTACTAACATTAAAGTTGTGAACAGGCAGGTGGTTTGGCTACTGCATAAATTAGTTTGCTCTGGACTGGAGCCGTCCTTCCTGAGTCAAGACAAAAATGTGTGAGCCGGAGGGTAAAAAGCTGTGAGCTAGCTCACACTGACTCAGCTTAGAGGGAACACTGATGGTAGCCCTAGCTCACTGTAGTGGTGTCGCCTCTTCCTGGGGCATCAGGGGCAGCTCAGCTCCTTGAGTTACAGCCTGTCATTCAAATCTTTACAAAAAGCTGCTTCAGGAAGAAAACAAAAGTCTTCAGGAAGAAAAAAAAAGTCTTCAGCCAATTTGACTGGACATTTTCCTTTAATTATTTTGATGAATATCGTTTTAACGTTTTGTTGTTACTATTTTCTAAGCTACCCTGGGCAGGTTCCTGGGAAGGCAGCAGGTTCCTGGGAAGTCAGGACCCTCAGCAACAATGGAAGCACACACTTGCAAGAAGGTTTTACTTTGTTGAAGCTGGAGATGCATGGACAGGAACACTGTTAGGAATGAGGGGTGAACTATGCGCAAAACATAGTACATTCATATGAGCATTACCCAATTACTATGGTTCCCGCGCGCGCCATCAGGCTTGGGAACTAACTGCAATCCAAAGCAAAACAGGTACCAGCGTCCCACGGTTCTGCCTGCCTAAAGCAAAAGCAGTGATCTAAGCGACTCCTCCAACGGCCTTGAGAGATACGCAGTGCAGCTTACAGGAGAACGGCAATTAGCCATAGGGAAAGGTATGTGCATCTGGGCATAGGAAGGTATGCGCATGGGCAACAGGAAAAACCATTTTGGCAGCTTGCTGACACATACACATTTTCAAAGTAAATAAATTCTGAATAAACAAACAAGAACCTGGACGTTTCTGAGGTCAAAAGATGACTGTCTACTGAAGAAGACGCTTGCTACCCCACACTACTGTGGACGCTAGACGCCGGGAAACAAGCAGCGGACTGGGGGAGAGAGCTGCTGCCATTCTCGTGGCTGCTCTGGAGGCATCTGGCTGGCCATTCTGGGAAACCAGATGCCGGCTTGGATGGATCTGTGGTGTTTTTGGGGGTTTTTTTTTAGCCCCCGGAGGGGATTTTTTATTATTTTTTATCAAACTACAAAACTACTACAGAAAAAAGGGAAGGTTTTTTTTTACATCTATAGGATAAAGCAAAAGAACCCACTACTAACTAAAAACCCAAGAGGAGGAGATCTTCACTAGCTTAGTTACAGCAAATCTTCACTTCACTTAGATTATTATAAACTGAGTCAAACATTTGTATTGCTTTCTTTTTCTTTAACTCTTAAACGTAACTGTCTAGAAACAGTACCCCCCCCAATCATCCCCTTTCAGAGTTCTCAAAGGCACAATTCAGAGTCCTTCAGCCTTCACTTCTCCTTTCCTCGTCTCTTCCGCAGCTTATAAGGACTTTTTGGGGCAGCTGCCCCTTGCTCTGTCAGAGAGTCCTCCCCAGAAGAACCCGAGTCCAGCTCGCCACTAGACTTGCTGTCCTCTTCTTTTTTCCCGTCCTCTGGTCTTAATTCTGGATGTAAGCTGTTGTGTGCAAGCTTATTCCCAGAATTAAAGTTTGTTGGTCTTAAAGGTGCCACTGGACTCAAACTTTGTCCTGTTGCTTCAGACCAACATGGCTACCCACCTGAATCTCTCAGTTTGGGATTTCTAGCATAGATTTCTCTCCACCCTCAGGATTCTCAGCACCCTCATAAAACTATAAAACCTGCGATACTCTGGAAGCAGCCGTGATACACAACTTTTAAAAAATCTACCTTCTGAAAACAAGTGATGGGCCAACTTCTCCTCAGTTTAATGCATATTTGTTCAGAAAATGCAACATGTAGGTTTACAAACCATCTGATCTCAAACATGTTTTTTTCTGAGGAGTAATCTTTTTGCTGAAATGCTGTTCATGCTTAGTTTGAAGCAGGGGTCATTTCCTGCAGGAGCGCAAAGGAGCGGAGCTCCAGCAGTAAAGAGCAGGGGGTGGGCACATGCAACAAGCCCCACCTCCTGCTCCCAGCAGCCCTCAGTCAGAGCAAGAAGCAGCCAGGTAAGTTGCAGAGCCCCCCCCCCAGTCCAAAACAGTCCAGTAGCACCTTTAAGACCAAGTTTTATTCAGGTACAAGCTCTCTCTCCTCTGAGGACAAACCGCCACCCCCCCCCCCCCCGATAGCTAGCAATCCAAAACAGTCCAGTGGAGCCTGAGCGGTGGGTGTTGCTTTCTGACACACTTCCGGTGATATTAGGGTGTGTGGTATATGCAAACAAGTTATGCTAATGAGTTATGCTAATGAGCTCCTGCACCTGTTTTTCGACGACATGACCCCTGGTTTGAAACAATTTGCGATTCAAAGAAATCCAACTGATACCCAGGTAATGTGGCTAGGAATGGGCTGTAAGAATAATTGTACTTTTGAAAATACGTGTACAAATTTTTTTTATGCTTGTCTTTAGCAATGTGTTTGATTTCAAACAAAGAGTAGGAAATATTTTCTGTTTTTCTGTAGTCTATACAATGTCTTCAGTATCACCTGCAGCAATATCAGTTTCAACACGGCCTTCTGATGTGTTCACCGCCAGGAGAACAGAATCCAGTGATATTCCTACTATCATCCATCACGTCAACTATACGACAGAAAGATTGTTTGGCAGGATTAATGTCATTTATCTGTTGTAAGTAACATAGCTGTGATAAAGTCACTCCTGGAACTGTTTGAGGTGTGTGTGTGTGTGTGTGTGTGTTATTGTTCTAAAACTGAATGAAATGAACCTCTGTTTTACAGAGAAACAGCTAATCTTGCAGTGACCTTAATCAACCAGAAGAATGCAGCTGTTGCTCATGCCTTATTTCTGGACTATCCCAACTGGAATTGTGTTGATCCGGCCTACTGGGAAAACGCCATACAAAAAAGCTATAATGAGGGCAGGTGCACGGTAAGTAGGAAACATTTTTCTCTTCACATTTTTAATTTCCGGTGCCTTTGCTACTGTGTGTCTTTGATGCAGGAAATAGACAAGGCCAAACTACAAACCACTTGGAAAAACTTCATTCCCTTTTACGTGTATTAATGGTGTGTTATATGAAGATGAATACAGAAGAGTAGTTTTCCCCCCCAATGCAGCTTGTTTCACTTTCATGCTGCAGTCCTAGGGTTTCCTTCTCAAACTTCTCTTGGAGAATGAAGAATGCACCATTTTGACTGACTTGTATAAGCACAGAATGCATCCTTGAATGCCTTAGAAAATCTCTGTTCTATTGGCTTTGATTCCTAGGGAAATATCTGTGCTCTGTTACTTGACATGGAAAGGATTTCATGGTCTTAGGAGAACTTAGGAGAAAGAAAACCTATGGAACTGTAGGTTCGAGAAGTTTTCTTTTGTCCCAGATCCCGGCTGCCTGTTATAATCTAGTCACGTGAAACCTGGCTATGTGTCAGCCAGGCTTGAATTGCTGAGAATTCAAAAGGCTTCCTGAGACAGGCAGAGAAAGCTGGAGGGGCTGTTGAGCAATGGAGAGGCACCATGGGTTTGTTCTTGCTCATTGAAACCAGGCTGCAACCTGACACCAGAGGCACCAGTGTGTAGCTGCTTACCCACCAGCATTGAACACAGGGAGATGGTGGCACCAAAAAGCCTTAAAACCACAGTTTTCTTTTTACCTATTTCTCTTCCCCATCCTCTTTTTATTTTGTAATTCAAAGTCTGATTGAGGAGTTGTGGAGAACTTGAAAGATTGCACACTGTTTCATATCATTTTTGGTCGGTTGAAATAAAAGGTATTATGTCGCTTTGTACTTTGTCGAGCAACTGGTCCCCTTTCAGCCTTCTGTTTTTATCTTTGCTCATTTAAAGAGCTAATTTTCCATAGCAGCTGCTAGTGGGAGGAATACAAACAATTAGCTGCCAAGGTGAGAAGAGAGGTAGAAAATGAACAGAGGAAACTGGCCCAATACTCAGTCATCCTTTTCCCGCTTTCTGTGCCTGTCTTCAGGGAAGGGGAGGAGAGTCCTCAGAAATCTCTGCCTCAGAGTCTGGTTTACACAAGAGTGCGTCACATCAGCTATTAAATTTACCGTTTGCCACTTGGACCTAAGCTCTTCGCTCGCCCTCAGCAGCATCATTCAAGAATTCAGCTGGGTAGATGCAGACAGGTTTCCTAATTTTTTTGATTGATACTGTGTAGAGGCATTTTCAGAGCAATTGTCTTCTTGCCATTAGGGTCTGGACTTTAGAAGCTGGATAATTATTTCAGTGCAGTCAAGAAGAGGCGTGGCTTGGGGGAGAATAAAACACAAGTTCAGTAGCCCCTTATAGACGAACATTTATTTCAAAGTTAAAGTCCAATGGCACCTTTAAGACCAACAAAGTTCACTGCCACAGGAAGTGGTGGCGGCTACAAGCATGGGCGGCTTCAAAAGGGAATTAGATAAGCATATGGAGCAGAGGTCCATCAGTGGCTATTAGCCACAAGGTATAGATAGGGGCTCTGGGGCTAGGGATGCTCTGTCTTCTTGGTGCCTTACAATTATTTATTCACGCGGGACTAACAATGATTTATGGGGGTAAGGGAGGACAACATATATCTTTTAAATCACACACATTCACAGTTGGCGAGGGCTTGTTCAGCTGTGGGTCAGACGTGTTCCGTTGGCATATTCACTTCGGCTTGGCTAGATGACGTCAGCTTCTCCAGGTCTTGCAGCGCCACACTGCCACCACCTGGCCAGAATGACCCATTACTGGCTTCTCGGAGTCAATGAGATTTTATCTTAGGGTTTCAATCTTGTGAGCTGAGCATTCCGGTCGCTGGCTAACACCTCCCCCACCGGGGTGGGTGGGTTTTGGTGTGCCCGCCCTCTCTAAGGAGTGGTACCCATTTTATCTACTCGCTGAAGCTTTCGAACCGCTGGGTGGATGGCGAGCTAGGGACAAGGCTGGTAGCTCACACCATTATGGGGCTAGAACTGACAGCCGTACTGTTCAGCTCAGATGTTACTAACCAGAGGATAAATCCTCTGTGCCACCGCTTCTAGTCTCCCGGCCCCACTGCTGGACCTCCTGATGGCACCTGGTATTTTTGGCCACTGTGTGACACAGAGTGTTGGACTGGATGGGCCTTTGGCCTGATCCAACATTGGCGTCTCTTATGTTCTTATGAATTGGATCAACATATGGAGCAGAGGTCCATCAGTGGCTATTAGCCACAAGGTATAGATAGGGGCTCTGGGGCAAGGGATGCTCTGTCTTCTTGGTGCTTGGGGGGGGGCAACAGCGGGAGGGCTTCTAATGTCCTGGCCCCACTGGTGGACCTCCTGATGGCACCTGGTATTTCTGGCCACTGTGTGACAGACAGAGTGTTGGACTGGATGGGCCTTTGGCGTCTCTTATGTTCTTATGTTCTTATTCAAGGTGTGAGGGCACACGAAAGCTCACACGTTGAATAAAACCTTGTTGGTCTTAAAGGTGCCATTGGACTCTAACCTTGTTCTGTTGCTTCAGAACAACACGGCTGCCCACCTTGATCCAACATTTATTTCAGTATGAGCTTCCATGAGTCACAGCTCACTTTATCAGTAGGCTGTGACACACAAATGCTCATATTGAAATAAAAGGTTGTTCGTCTCTAAGGTGCCCCTGGACCTTTCTTTTATTTTGCTATAACAAACCAACACAGCTGCCACTTTAAAATCATTTAAAGAGACAGCCTTGCTTTTGGGGGCAGTGGAGGAAACCTGTATGCAGTAAAACCACTAGTAATAAAAAATTTAACTATTTTATATAAGTTTTTATTACTAGAAGCAAACAGGAGTGATATGGACCAATGCAAACCATTGACTTCCATTAACTTAGAAGGGTGCAGCCGTGTCTCGAATGGGATGCAAAGTAAGAAAGAGGAATGGGATATCTTCAAACGATAAATGTGTGTACATACATGTTTATTCATCGTACTAAAAAAGTTGTGAAGCTACTCTGGGGGTGCAGTGAGAGAAGGAGAGAAATGTGTCTCTTGGCTCCAGTGATGTTCTCAGCACATGCATCTTTGGATTCATTGTTTTATTTTCCAGAGGAAGGAAGAACTGAATTTTCCTCAGTTCAGCTTGGAATGTTCCAAAACCCTGAGGAAAAAACCCAAAGGAACCACAGGCAGGGGTGGGACAGGAAAAAATGTTCATCTGAATCAGCATCTGAAAAATGGCCTTTTCAGTCTATGCCTACTGTTATGAAAATAATAATAATAATAATAATAATAATAATAATAATAATAATAATAATAATAATAATAATAATAATAATACCTTTCGAATTATTGATTGCTCAATCCTGCAGGGCTGCTGGCTCTGAGCGATTTACAGTTACACAGGTTTTCACAAGGGACTAACAATGATAGGGGTAAGGGAGGACAATATATAATTCTTTAAATTGCACACGTATGCAGCCGACGGGGATTTTGTTCAGCTGTAGGCTTCAGTCGTGTTCCGGGCGGCATTCATTTCGGCTTGGCTTGATGACGTTAGTTCTTCCTGGGCTGGCTTTGAGTCATAGCACCGCACTGCCACCGCCTGGCCGGATTGGCCCATTACAGGCTTCTTGATGCCGAAGAGGTCTTTTTTCCAGGCTTACGAGCTGGACATTCCATTCGCCGGCTAACACCTCCCCAATGTGGGGTTTAGTGTGCCCACCCTCTCTAAGGAGTGGTACCCATTTTATCTACTCGCCAAAGCTTTCGAACCGCTGGGTGGACGGCGAGCTGGGGACAAGGCTGGTAGCTCACATCAGCGTGGGCTAGAACTGACAGCAGCTCTGTTCAGCTCAGATGTATTAACCAGAGGATAAATCCTCTGTGCCACCACTTCCCTTATTGGTTTATTCATCAATACCCCAACTTTCTTGCCCAGTGGGGACCAAAACAACTTATGTTGTTCTCCTCTCAACCATTGTATCCTTACAACAGCCCTGTGACTCAGGTTAAGCTGAGAATGTGTGACTGGCTTCTCTGGTCTGAGTCTGACACTCTAATCACTGTGACGTACCGGCTGTATGCAGCCATTGTCTGTTGAGACGTGTGTGAATCACACACGCAGGTTGCTGGGAAGGGTTGTTTGTACTGACAAAACATGCATGCATCCAGTCAGTTTGTATTACCTTTCTTTGTTACGTAGTTAATGGGTTTAAAAAAAAAAAAAGATTATCCCTCAGAACAATACAATTGTAAATTTGTGTAAATTGTGCTTCAGAACAAACATGCAAAATGCTATTCAGATATTTACTGGCTATCTAAATATTGCTTCCAACACGGAATTTATGGGCAGAGGGATCTGTTGGGCTTAAACCTTCTTCTACCAGCCCCTCCCCCCTGTAATTGCTCCCTCTAGCTTCCCCCCACACAGACGAGCGGGAAACCTGGCCTCACAGTCAACTTGGGGGAACAACAGTTGTAGATATGCGGATGGCAGAGAAGAAGCAACAGCAGGTAGGAGGGTTAAGTGCACATAACCCTTCTGTCTGCTGCTTCTTGCTGTGGACATCATAGGTGGACTTCGGAGTCCTTTCCGCACTTGGATCTCATCCCCGGTTTTATCAGAGTTCAACTCGCGACACAAGACCTTGCATTTACCTCTGGTTATAAAGCATCCATTTATCCTGGGACAAGTCTGGGGCAAAACCGGGGTGACCTCCATGTAATGTGGAAACAAAAAATACCCCGAGATAATTATAGGGGTGAACTCGAGTGTAGTGTAGAATGTAAAAAATACCCTGAGATAATTAGAGGGGTGAACTCGAGGGGAGTATAGAATGTATGTTTAGGCAAAGGGTTGAACCAGGATTTAAGACCTAGTGCGGAGTCACCCAGAATTTCATGTTCGCTCCTAAGCATGGTCCTTGTCCAGCAGCTCCTTGGCTGTGAGCTGTCCCTGGTGCTGAAGTGAACAATGTGCTGCTCCCAGGAGTTGTGTCTGCACTGGAGCTCTACAGGATTGATCTGCAGGTGCTTGTCCTTAATTTAGCCATGGCAAGACACTTCCCCGAGTGTGAGATTTGTACATATAAATAATTTTATCTGTGTCACAGGATCAGCACCTATGGTAAATGGCAGTTTCATTTTCTGAAATGGTTGCTTGAATTTCTTTGCATCTTCTGTTCACAGCCTTTGAACACACTGTTTCTGCATCTGTTTGTGGCAATGGATGAACGTGCAGTTCACTGTTCTCATGAAATTATGAAGTGAGTTGATATGTTACCGAATATGGCGATGTTTGTGGAGAATCTGACAGGCAGATACTTAAAACGAAAAACCAAGGCTGCAAACCAGCATATTTTTATAAGGCCCTTTCAAGTCAGTTGTTCGCTGGATTGTAGCAAATGCGTGGTTCAGTTCACACTTGCAAGTTCTTGTACTCAGCAAGCAAGGGATGATGCATAGATACAAGGCCACTTGGCTCTGATTTAATTCTCATAGGCTTGTTAACCAACACTGCGTAATGTAGCTGCTGGTTCCAAGTAAGTGGGCTAAGCTTGAGCACTCATTTGTAGGATTCTTGGACTAGATTTTGAACTAGAATTTGTAGGATTCTTGGACTAGATTTTGAACTAGAATAGCCTTTTGGCAGACCCACTTCAAATTTTGCACGTGAGAGCCGTTCAGTAGGATTGCTGTTATTTTAAGTTAGGGTGTCAGGATAGTGTGTTGAAACACAACCTGGAATAAAAGTCTTGAAACATTCAAAAAGGGCTGTAGGAATTAACCTTAAGTGAATCTGAACCAATCTCTTTTCTTAACAACACCATGGATTCCCCCAAATAAAGAACAGCCACTTTTATGTTTAATGCAAGGTGTCTGGAAACATTTCTTAGTGTGAAAGTACCAGGGATGTGTAATATCCGGATTCTATCTATTTTGTTTGCAGCAGCCTCCTGTAGCTTTGTTTGATACTGGGCTTGTCTTTTAGATCCTGCATTCTAGTGCGCACACCTAAGATTTTAACAGGGGTTAAGAACCTAACCTGACAATGGTACTACTATCTTGATGAACTGTGGGTTGGCTTATTTAAGAATGTATATACTGTCCCTCCAGAGATGTGCTTGAGGTGGTCTGCAAGTGAAAAAAATACCATAAAATCATTGTAAAAAAACCAACATAAATTGTCAATATTAAAAACAAGGCAGGGGCATGAAAACAGCAGAAAACGGCTACCAAGCAGCCTAAAAAAAAGCTGTAGAACCGGAGAAAGCAATTGCTTTCCTCGGGATGCAGTAGAATTGTTTAATCAAACTGATCAATCCATTTGGGTGAACTTGATTTGGAAGCAGCCTTGAGTGGGCAAGATTCATGTTCTTTCTAAGGAAGAGGAGGAGGAGGAGGAGGAGGAGGAGGAGGAGGAGGAGATTGGATTTATACCCCGCCCTTCACTTGGAGTCTCAGAGCGGCTTACAAACTCCTCTCCCTTCCCCTCCCCACAACAGACACCCTGTGAGGTGGGTGGGGCTGAGAGAACTCTGACACAAACGGCTCTTTTTCAAGGACAGCTGTGCCAGAGCTTGTGACTGACCCAAGGTCACATCAGCAGGTGCGAGTGGAGGAGTGGGGAATCAAACCCGGTTCTCCCAGATTAGAGTCCGCACACTTAACCACTACACCTAACCCCCAGTTTAATAGGGAAGTGGTAGATGTGACACATGGTTAAGCATATGCATAATTCTTACTTTATCCAGAGGCCAGGTTTGTTTTCCACAAGTCCCCTTCTGGAACCGCCTCATTTCTGCCTGGTTTCAAGAACTGAGTATTTTTTAAAAAAATAATAATTCACAACATAAAATTAAGCAAGATAATCTAAAGTTTTACAAGTAAAAATGCCAACCTGTTTACCCTAACTTGTTGACTATGTGGATTTAAAATGGATGATTCAGGGATGGAAAAGATTTTTTTGAAGCCTAATTGAAAAATAGCATTGTTTGTTTGTTTTAATTACATGTAATATTTTAATCCAGGACTGTCTTTATAACCATACCAGAACTGCACTTCATACTTCTCTTCGTACCAAGTCAAGAGAATTTAGGTAAGGCTGCTCAAAATCCATTCCCTCCCCTAACAGTCTTCTTATTTGTGAGGAAAAGATAAAAAAGGACCCAGTTGAGCTTATTCCTCGAGGGGACAAAAGTCTGGGGAAAAGTACTGCAGAATACCCTGTAATAGGAGTCTTTCTTTAGGGGTTGGTAGTGGAAGGTATGTCGATCATTTATTTCTTGAAATTGCTGGTGCAAATATGTGCGCGGGCACTTGCTGCAGTGTATTCTTGGAAGTTGTATAAGAGGTTGTCAGCTGACCCATCTCCTGGTTCCAGTGGTAGGTCTGGACCATAGTTCTAAAGCAACCAGAGGGGGGGGGTACACATGATACATGAATCTGCCTTACTCTGAGTCAGACCACTGGTCTGCTGATGTCAGGAGCTTTGGGGAGGGGCCATGGCTCGGTGGTAGAGCATCCGCTTGGCATGCAGAAGGCCCCAGGTTCAATCCACAGCAAAAGGGTCAGGTAGCGGAGGCAACAGCGATGGCGGCGGCAGCGGCGGCGGCAATGGAACAGTAATGGCGGAGTGAAGTGTTGGAGCGGCTGAGGAGTGTCCGGCGAGTGCAGCGTGAGTCCGGCAGGGTCGGAGCCACAGAGGTGCGGCAGCACGGCGGCGTAGCGCGACAGAGCCAGAAAGGACGATAGTTGGAGCTGCGGTGGCCGCGGGGCGCGCACCGGAGGAGCCCCGCCGAGAGAAGGAGCCGCGGAATCAGGAGAAGATCTGCCCCGGGACACGGAAGGAGAGCGCCAACATCTGAGGCCGCCAAAGAAGGCCAAACATCAGCAAGAGGTGCTGGTAGGAAGCCACCCCCCCTCATGATTGTGGCCTTAGTTAGGGAACAAATAATTGTGTAATTCGCTCAGAGACCCCTCGGGGTTCGAGCGGGATACAAGCCGAAAGCACAAATAAATAAAATAAATAGGAAAGGCCTCAGCCTGAGACCCTGGAGAGCTGCTGCCAGTCACAGCAGGCTATACTGACCTTGATGGACCAGTGGCCAAACTCAGTATAAGGCAGCTTCATATGTCAGTCTCGTCTGCTCTGACTGCCGGTGGTTCTCCACGGTCTCTGGTTGAGGTCTTTGCCATCGGTTGATGCCAGGAATTAAACCTGGCACCTTCTACATGGCAAGCAGGTGCTCTCCCAGTGAGCCACGGCCCCTTCTCTTACAATGCTTCCTGTATGTACAAAGTACTTCACATGTATCATGTTGTCATCCTTGCAATAATCCTTTGATCATTATCCCTATGTAGCAGTTTTGGAACACAGGCTGAGAAATGAATCCATAGCTGAGGTGAAATTTTAAGTGGGGATTTCTCAGTTCACTTTCTTAGCCACTGCTCTGTACTCACGCTTAATGCATAATCGGGTTGTAAGCAGTGTTCCCTCTAAGCTGAGTTAGTGTGAGCTGACTCACAGTTTTTTAGCCTCCGGCTCACATTTTGTCTTAGATCAGGAAGGAGGGCTCCAGAGCAGACTAATTTATGCAGTAGCCAAATTGCTCGCTCACAACTTTAATTCCGGTAGCTCACGAAGTAGAATTTTTGCTCACAAGACTCTGCAGCTTAGAGGGAGCATTGGTTGTAAGTATTGCTGTCATTTATTAATGGTAGTGTTAATGTGCTAGAAATCTGCCTGACATCCATCTAAATTACCAGCAGGCTTGTGGGAATACATTGGCAGAAATTCTTGTACAATGAAGCTTATTGGGCTAAGTGGTGGATTATAAGAAAAATGAATGCAGACTTTAAAGCTGTTCAGATTACATTGGGCAAATACAAAATATAAAACTTGAGCAAAATATCGGAACAGCCTGAACAGTCAGTGCTTTAGTTTGATATTTTATACCAAGAAATGGTAGTGTTGGTGGGGGAATACATCATTGATAAATTTGCATGCTGCACGAAAACAACTTTCTAATAGTAACCATTTATCCCATAGAGTCACTGTCAAGAGGGGTGTGAAGCAGCATTATATTTTGGTTCCTTTGCTGTTTAATTTCTGTATAAACTCCATGATGTAAGTCTTGTATCATTCAGACTCCATCCACCTAAATTAGTGAACAGATTGATTCCCACATAATTATAGGCAGATGATACAGCTAGTTACGAACTACGGCTCATAAAGCACCCAAAGTGCTCTTACAGCATTCTGTAAGAAGGAGCAGTTAACAATTATCTATTAAAACAAGAAGAGGAGGAAGAGGAGATTGGATTTATACCCCGCCCTTCACTCGGAGTCTCAGAGCGGCTTACAAACTCCTTTCCCTTCCCCTCCCCACAACAGACACCCTGCGAGGTAGGTGGGGATGAGAGAGCTCTCTCAAGAACTGCTCTTTCAAGGATAGCTCGTCAGAACTATGGCTTGCCCAAGGTCATCCAGCAGCTGCAAGTGGAGGAGTGGGGAATCAAACCCAGTTCTCCCAGATTAGAGTCTGCACATGTCAGCTCAGATGCGGTGTCACCTGACGCTGCCACCACTCTGGTACCAGGCTCCCTTGAGAAGGCCCAGAGCACCCTCCCAAGACCTTCTGACCTCCCTTTTGGCCGAATAACAGGCGTGAGGACCAGGCAGAGTGAACAATGAAAATAGTTTATTGTATAGGAGGTCAAACAACAAGGTGCAGAATAAGAACAGTAAGTGGGTGAAAATAAAAGAAATCAAATGCCTTGACGCGTCTAAATATATACTGTCCCTAGCTCACTATCCCAAATGGTACTAGACTACTCACCCTTCTCTCAGGATGAGGGTCTCTTCCCTGCAGCAGTCTTCCTTCTGGCTCTGCCCTCTGGGAAGAAGAACAGCTTTTCCTGCTGCTCCATCTTATTCCAAGCCCTCCTCTTTTCCTATTGGTCAATTTTGGCTCCAAAACCTCTCAGGGGCTTCTGGGAGTTGTAGGCCCAGCCTCACCTACTGCTAGCCAGGCTCCCTGGGCCTAGTAGGCCTCTGGTGGCACAGCCCAGATCATAGGGTTGTCAAGTCCATCTTCCACCCCCAGCGGGGGACTTTGGGGGTGTTCCTGGAGGGGGCGGGGCATCCCGACGTGATGACGTCACTTTGGGGACGTCCGCTGGGGGGCCCCCCCGCCCGCGCGCCAGATCTCCAGAAATGGCAGTTCCCTGCACTTAAAGGAGCCGGGGTTTCCCTTTTAAGTGCACAAAGCTGGCATTTCCCTGCAAGCCTGATCTCAAGCGGAGATTGGGCTTGGGAGGAAACATGGGTTCCACACACTTAAAGGGAGAGAGAGGGGTGGCTGTGGGTGTTGGGGGTGGGGCTTCCCCCGCTGGCCATCTGGCCGGCGGCGGGTAGAACCCCCCAAAAAACGGGGGACCCCTGGCAAATCGGGGGGTTTGGCAACCCTACCAGATCATGACAGCACACTTAACCACTACACCAAACTGGTAAAGACTAAACTCTTAGTTTTTACCAAGAGATATGTTAAACATAGATGACAGCTTGATGGACATGGTATAGATCAGGTGAAGACCTTTAAGTATTTACGTGTAGTCTTCCAGTTGATTGGTATGTGAAGGGCTCAGATGACCCAAGGTACTGAGAGCACCTAAAGAGTGGCACCTGCCACCCTGAGATTTTCACATAGACTTTACATGATTAAAATCTTTCAGGGCAAGGTGATACCTCAGCTTTTGTAGGCTCACAGATCTGCTTCTGTAAAGGCTTCTGTTTCCTGCAAGCAATCCGATCTAAATTTCTTAGATCCTTATCTGTTGTCCCAAGCTGTGTTTCTAATGCTGTCCTCAGAACAGAGTTGGGGATGGTGCCTTTAGAGGCACGCAGTTGGTACCGAGTGGCAAGCTTTTGGTTCATGTTAAACTTGATCCCTCTTGAATTCTCCTTTAGTTCTCTTAGATAACTTTTGTTCAGGCTGGACTGAAGCCATTGAGAAGAAATTACAGTCTTTTTGGGCTTATTCCTCTAGCTCTGTGCCATCTTGGGTTCCTGGGAGCTAAAGAAACAAAGAATCTGTGAAATAGCCCTTCAAGTTGATAGAACCTGGATCCATTCTTATCTGGCAGCACAGAATCACAGTCAGAATCCCCCCCCCAAAAAAAAACAACAACTTAGCATTAAAACCTGAAACGTATCTGTTTAATATGCTTCCGAGTGGATATAATCAGCAAGAAAAATACCTGCTGTCATATATAAATATATATATATATATTAACTGCTGCGCGGTTACTTCTGGCAAAAAACTGGAAAAGTAATGTAATACCCTCAAGAGAAGATTTAGCACTTAAAATGTTAGAATTAGCGCAAATGGATGATTTGAGCCTGAGGCTACAAAATAAGAATGAAAAGGTACATGATAAAAGATGGACAAAGGTGTATGTATGGATAGAAAACTCAGTTGATGATTAATGACTCTAATGTATAGATAAATGTATAGATGGAATGTAAATAAGGTTTATAACAAAAATAAAAACTTTATAAAAAAAATAAAATCCCCCCCCCCAAATTACCTCTGCACCTTAGAATTTCCTAAATACTGCAGAGGATGTACTTTGGCCCGTTTGCTGCAAGGCAAATACTTTGGCCACCCAATGAGAAGGGAGCACTCACTGGAGAAGACCCTGATGCTGGGAAAGATTGAAGGTCAAAGAAGACGGGGACGGCAAAGGATGAGATGGTTAGACAGTGTCATAGATGCAACGAACATGAAATTGAGCCAACTTCAGAGGACGGCGGAAGACAGGAAGGCCTGGCGGGAGCTGGTCCATGGGGTCGCGAAGAGTCGGACTCGACTGTGCGACTGAACAATAACAAAATATATCTAGGTGTCCCTTGTTCCCGCTGTTTGTGTTTTTGCCAACTGAAAGCCCTGGAAACAGTTGAACATGCGTTACTTCACTGTTCCTTTTATAAGGATTTTTGTTCCCTTATATTACTCCTATTTTATCTAAGTTTCTGAACAGATCTGATAAAATTTATACTCTCCTTTAGATTGCCTTAATGAAATCACTGTTAGGGTGGCCAGGTTTTGTGCCTAGGTTCAGCTGATAAGGAAACAGATGCTTCTATCTTTTTATTAACTGCCTTACATTACTAAAATTAGTGCCTAAGTTAAGAATTTTTATTGTTTTTATATGTTTATTTGTGTTTAGTTCATGCCCTTCTGTTGGCTGATCTTTCATCGTAATAAAATAAAGAATTTAAGAACTTGATCAAAATGTGACAATAGGTATAATATATAATAGAACGTTATGTCTATGTATAGTTGTCAAAAGTCTTTGAAACTGTAAGCTAATGTTCAAACTACCAGCTCAGTCTTGAAATCTGATAAACAAAAGGCTAATTACCAATAGCTCAGCTATTAGGTTTTGTTTTAGGGTGGCTAAAAAAAGAGCGGTGGATGCTAACTTTATACTGTCCACCCTCTCTATACATTTTTATCCCACCTGTTCTTCAAAATGTTCAGGGTGATGTACATTGTTGTCCCTTCCCCAATCTTCATTAAGAAGCATCCTTTCTACACTGTATCAGAATCTTTATTCTAAATGAATAACAACACTTCTTAATTAAAATACCAAATTTACAGTAATATTTGTGCCAAAAGCAAAAGCAATTCTTGTTGTCGAAGGCTTTCATGACTGGAGTTCATTAGTTATAGATTTCCTAGGCTTGTATGGCTGTGGTCTTGACACAGAGAGTACTCCATCTTTCTGTGTTATACCTCTGAGGATGCCATTCACAGCTGCTGGTGAAACGTCAGATTCAGTGCAGATAAAAAGATAAGAAAAGCTCTGCTGGATCAGACCAGTGGTCCACCTAGTCCATCCTGTCTCACACAGTGGCCAATCCGTTCCTCTGGAGGGACAGCAATGGGGCATAGAGGCTGAGACCTTCCCCTGATGTTGCCTCCTGGCTCTGGTATTCAGAGATTTAGTGCCTATGAATGCGGAGGTTCCTTTCAGTCACAGTGGCTAGTAACCACTGATAGACATCCTCCATGAATCTGTCTAATCCCCTTTTAAAGCTGTTTATTCCTGTAACCTTCACTACATGTTCTGGCAGTGAATTCCACATTTTAATAACTCTCTCTGTAAATAAGTATTTTCCTTTGTCTGTCCTGAATCTACTCTCTGTCAGCTTCATTGGGTATCCTTGAGTTCTAGTATTTTGGGAGGGGGAGAAAAACTGTTTATCAGCTGTTACCTTTCCTCCTAGGGAAGATGCTCCAACCTCCTAATCATCTTGGTTGCCCTTCTCTGTACTTTCTTCCAGCTCTGCAATATCCTTTTTTTGAGATACGATGACCAGAACTGTCCACAGTATTCCAAATGAGGCCGCACCAATAGATCTATACAGGGGCATTATGATATCAGCCGTTTTATTTTTCAATCCCTTTCCTAATAATCCCTAACATAGTGTTTGCCTTTTTCACTGCTGCAGCACGCTGGGTTGACACTTTATGTGACCCCAAGAGCCTTTTCCCTTTCAGTCTCAGCAAGTTAAAACCCCATTAGCATGTACTTGAGGCTGGGATTGGTTGTCCGTGTGTATCACCTTACAGTTACCAGCACTGAATTTCATTTGCCATACTGTTGCCCACCCACCCAGTTTGTGGAGGTCCTCTTAGAGCTTAAAGGTAAAGGTAAAGGTCTCCCTTGCTCGAAAGCCAGTCGAATCCAACTCAAGGGTTGCGGTGCTCATCTCCGTTTCCAAGCCGAAGAGCCAGCGCTGTCCGAAGACGTTTCCGAGGTCATGTGGCCGGCATGACTAAACACCAAGGCGCACGGAACGCTGTTACCTTCCCACCAAAGTGGTACCTACTTATCCACTTGTAATTTCTTGCTTTCGAACTGCTAGGTTGGCAGGAGCTGGAACTAGAGATGGGAGCTCACTCCGTCATGCGGCACACTCAGGTCTCGAACTGCTGAACTTCCGACCTCCCACAGCCTGCAGTTCAGCGTCTTAACCACTTGAGCCACCGCAGCTCCTCTTAGAGCTTAGGGTAACCGTAACCATCCTGAATAATTTTGTGTCATCTGCAGACTTGGCCACTAGACTACTCACCCCTAATTCCAGATAATTTTTGAATAAATTAAATAGTACCAGCCAATGCTCCCTCTAAGCTGTGGTATCTTGCGAGCAAAAATTGTACCTTGTGAGCTACTGGCATTAAAGTTGTGAACAAGTGATTTGGCTACTGCATAAATTAATTTGCTCTGGAGCCATCCTTCCTGAGCTAAGACAAAACTGTGTGAGCTGGAGGCTAAAAAACTGTGAGCTAGCTCACACTCACTCAGCTTAGAGGGAACACTGGTACCAGCCCCTGCACCAATCCTTGTGGGACCCCACTGCTTACTTCCCTCCATTGTGAGAACTGTCCATTGATTCTTACTCTTCACTTCCTGTCATGTAACCAATTTTGATCTTGTAATATTTTCAGAATTGTTTTATTATCTTCTAGGTACGGACTTAGTGGATGCTTTTAAGCCACTGAAGAAGGTATCAGATTCAGACATGAATATGGAGTACAGCCTGTTTATGTGTGAGAGGCATCGATATAGTCCACAGCTCTATATCCGCCAAGCCAGGTAATAGTTCTGCCCCCTTCCGTGATTTTTACTGTGATAGTTTAACCAACTAACTTTATTTATTTAAAATATTTATATCCTGCCTTTCTCGTTTGACTGAAGATGGCTTTCATGAACAACAAGTTGCAATAGAAAAACAAAACCATATACAAAGTTACCACCAAAACATGTATTAGAACAGAACTTACAACCTACTCTTTGCACAAACAGCTCTCTGAAAGAGAACACTCTTGCATGCCTTCTAAAAAGCAGGAAGCAAAGGTGCCTGCCCCCCTCCCATTTTGGTAGTCTGCTCCATGATAACAGCCACACAGAGGAAAATGCCCAGTCCTATTATTATAGTTGTTGTTATTTACAAGATTTATATCTCACCTTTCAGCTTAATCTGGGCCTCCAAGGTAGCTAACAAGTAAAAACAGCAGCATAAAAATAATAAAAAAGAGTTAAAACAAAAAAGAACTAATATAAAACCCAGAAACATTAATTAAAACATTTTATTTATTTATTTATTTCAATTTATATTCTGCCCTCCCCGCAAGCTGGCTCAGAGTGGAACACAAAACAGATCAAGACATCATATTCATTCATTCATTCATTCATTCATTCATTTATTTTATACCCCTTCCTATCCCACACGTGGGCTCAGGATTGCTTGCAACATGTAATGAAGCAATAAAACAGTAGAAGCAATAAAACAATCAACGGGATGATAAACAATATCATCGAAACCCATGCCTCATATCAGGTGAATATAGGTGCTCCAGTGCCCAATAATATTGTCAGCAGGCACTGGGGGAGGGGCCGTAAACAGGGGAGGCCAGAATGGTTGAACGTCCGCCGCCTCAATCATTATTCAATATAAAAATAATTATAAATATTAACATATACAAAACAATTAAAACAATATAAAACAACATCTGTTAAAACAGGTTGCCCTATTCGTATGCAGATTTCAACATAGGGCAGGAAGAAGGAATCATTGAGGGAACGCAGTAATAGAAGGGGGCAGACGAATATCCCTGAGGAGAATGTTCCAGTCTTGGTGCTTGGCGTCTCTTGGGTTGCCACCCACTTGATCTCAGAAGGTGGGGGCACCTGAAGCTGTGGGGCGAGAGACTCCCGTGAGGCAAACCCAGGAGATCTCAAGTCCCCGCCGGGAGATTGGCTTGGCAGATACACAAGGTTTTTTGAGTCTGCTAAATTACTCTAAGAGCACAATGAATTACGGAGAGCACAAGCTTTGCAACATTCAAAGATAATATTGGCTGTGAGAAGAACACAGTGTGATTCTTAGTTAGAAGCTTCTAAGAGTAACGATTTCTCTGTACAATGTGTGAGCTTGGATTTTTCCTCTGAATAAAAACATTGCTGACAGCCTGTCAGAGGAGGAAGTTGGGACAGAGAGACAGAGCTGATCAGTAGCTTCAAGAAATCCGTTGTGGTGTGTCGTTATTGAACCCTCACAAAGTCTACATGAAGCAACGTCTCAGAAGATGATCGTAGTGACTGGGCAGGTTCCTATGGGAGTAAGTCCTGAGGTCCCAGGGAGAAGATTCTAGCTGTCGCAGAATGGGTCAACTAGGGAAGGTGTTGTGAAGAGAGTTCACCTGAGGACCACAGTTGCACATGGGCATATATTAGGAGATGTGGTTCAATAGGTATGATTACTGCAACTGCGATGTTATTGGCATAAAGCAAACTTCCTGGATATTGTCTTGGGAACATCAGAGATGTATTGATTGAAAAGAACTGGAGTGAGGACCGAGCCCTGGGGCAGACTGTTATTCAGTTTCTTCTGCTTGCTGATTGACTGACTCAGAAAGTTCTATTGCTCAGCATGTTGTTTAGGAGTCGAAATAATGTTCTGCAGTGAACATGTCGCTGTTGATCATGAACTCATTATGGATGTAGTCAAAGCTTGATGCCATTCCGCTCTTAATGTCCTACAGTGTCATTTTGTGCCCAGTGTAACTTCCAAGTCATCTTCAGCATGGAACCTGACACAGCAGCCTAATCTGGAGAGTGACAGTGTCATGGATCTAATGACAAGGTCATCAGACTCTAAATAGGGAAGAGGAGGAGGAGATTGGATTTATACCCCGCCCTTCACTCGGAGTCTCAGAGCGGCTTACCAACTCCTTTCCCTTCCCCTCCCCACAACAAACACCCTGTGAGGTGGGTGGGGCTGAGAGAGCTCTTCCCAGAACTGTCCTTGAGAGAACAGCTCTGACAGAACTATGGCTTGCCCAAGGTCATCCAGCAGCTGCAAGTGGAGGAGTGGGGAATCAAACCTGGTTCTCCCAGATTAGAGTCCGCGCACTTAACCACTACACCAAACTGGCTCTCCGCTTACAAGGGAGCCAGTTTACAAGCAAGATGTGGCTGGGAAAGGCACTCCAAGCAGTAGCAGCAGCAGCACCAGCCTGTTTCTCCACCAGCAAGTCTGAGTTATCATTCAGATAACTCTGAAAGTTTGCTGGTCCCCCCACATTCACTTCTTTCAGGGTGTGCAGTATTCATAGCCGCCGTCATGGAAACGTGTATCTTTTCAGCCTCTGCACCTGCCTGACAACATGAATATTCACTGAACATTCTCTGTTTACACAATGACTTTTTGCCACTGCAGTCACATGAGGTTGTGGTTAGCTTTGCTCATGCAGCTCATTGTGTTGGGTTGCAGTGTTGTGAGATGCCAGCTGTTCACCTGTCTGAACGCAGATGTTTGATTGTGACATCTCTTAACACGAAACAGCATCACTTGTGTGTGTGGGAGGGGTTGTCCTGGGTATAGGTACCTCAAGCAAAGATTTTCAAGCATAGTCCATGTTGCCACTCTCAGAAATACTATAGATTTAGAAAGTCTTTTGTCTGCCTTGATATTTCTGCTGCAAACTCACCTTTCCCAAGGTTTTACCGTGCCTTGTATTACCTCTCAAGCACTTCAAAGCACATTTATTTTATAACCAGAAATGTAAGGTCTATTGTTGCATCCAGTTACGACATGGCGAGGCGGGAGAGCAGATAATACAGCTGGGCTTTGTGCCATCTCTGTGCAATGAATGGATTGTTGTTGTTGCATTTTAGATGTTCCAGTTTTGATCCATGCTTTTATTCTTTTTACACCTTATCGTATGTATGTGTGCAAATAATACCAGTATCGCACAAAGCTACAACAGTGCAGGGGGGCTTGTTGTTGAAGCACTGGAGGACAATCATGCTGTTTTGTGCTTGACCATAAGAAGAGCCCTGCTGAATTAAACTGGTGGCCCATCTAGTCCAGCATACTCTCTCACACAGTGGCTAATCAGTTAGTAGGGAGGGCTAACAGCAGGGCTTAGAGACTAAGGCCTTACCCCAATGTTGCCTTCCAGCACTCGTATTCAGAGGTTTTCTACTTCTAAGCATGGAGGTTCCCTTTAGACACCTCGCTAGTAGCCACTGATGGACCTCCTCCATTATTATTTTTTTAATCCCCTTGTGGCCATTTGTCCTTGTGGCCATCACAAAAGAGGGGATTGGTCAGGATTTCTCTTAATCTGGGTAGAATAACTCAACACGCTCATCATTACAGAGTCCATTACCTCAGTCTCCAAAGGTTGCTGCCCTTTGTGGTTTAGTAATCATGTATAGTAGTGACCTGTCAATCAATAATTATATCCGTGCCAATATCCATATCAAGTGGTTAAGATGCTGAACTGCAGGCTGTGGAAGGTCGGTAGTTCAGCAGTTCGAGACCCGAGTGTGCCGCATGACGGAGTGAGCTCCCATCTCTAGTTCCAGCTCCTGCCAACCTAGCAGTTCGAAAGCAAGAAATTGGGTACAGGGAACATGTTTTCGGCGTACCACTGACCTCTCGCTCTTTTCCAACCATCTGTACTAGCACAAGTTTCTGCACAATACTTTCTTAAGGTTGCCAGATCTAGGTGGGGAAACTGCTGTAGATTTGGGGGTGGAGCCTGGGGAGGACAGGGACCTCAGTGGGGCACAGTACCGCAGAGTCCACCCTCCAAAGCATTCATTTTCTCCAGGGTAACTGATCTCTGCAGTCTGGAGATGAGCTGTAATTCCAGGGGATCCCCAGGTCCCACCTGGAGGCTGGCATCCCAAATTAACCCTCACTTCCTTTGAAGTTACCTTCCTTTTGGTTACGACAAACGTTTGAAGGGCAAGGCACCATTATTTGTCGTGGAGTCAAGCTTGATTTTATGGTGGTGACCAATCTTGTTCTGACAGGGTTGTCTAAAAAAACCGGCGTACAGAACAGCCTCATTCTTTTCAGCACAGATCTCCCTTCCAGGAATTGATTCATTGTGCATGAAAACAGCCACAGCCTGCTACAAATGATTACATTGTCTCCAAAGTAATTTGAGCTCTTTCATCATACGATAGTACCCATCTGCTCAACGCAGAATTTGTTTTGGCGAAGCTGACGGTTTCTCCGCCTTTCTGCAATAGCATCTAAACGTTTTTTTGCCCATTGCTGGAGGTGATTTAATCAGATTTATTCGGAGGTCTCTTGAAAACAAAGTGATTCCTGGTGCGCCTCATTGAGATGTGCAAGTCTACAGTTGCCCCCCTTCCAGGGGTCATTTAGTAGAAAAAGCGGTGCAGGAGCTCATTAGCATAACTCATTAGCACAACTTATTTGCATATGCCACACCCCCTGACATCACCGGAAGTGTGTCAGAAGGCAACACCCACCGCTCAGGCGCCACTGGACTGTTTTGGATTGCTAGCTATTGGGGGGGGGGAACGTGCAGATCTGCCCTCACAGAGGAGGGAGAGCTTGTACCTGAAGGCGGGCCAGGGGGGGGGGCTCTGCAATTTACCTGGCTGCTTCTTGCTCTGCGTGGCCTGACTGAGGGCTGCTGGGAGCAGGGGGCGGGGCTTGTTGCATGTGCCCACCCCCTGGGCTCCTTACTGCCGGAGCTCTGCTCCTGTGTGCTCCCGCAGGAAATGACCCCTGCCCCCTTCCAAGTCCGTTGAAGCCAGTGGGCTTTAGAGGGGTGTAACTCTGCTCAGGATTGCGCTGTAAAGGCTTGATGTGTTTCGCAGAGTCTGTCTTCTAAAAGGTTTCTGTAATGGACAGCCTGTTGAGTTATGTTACGTTTATGCATGTTGGCAAGCAGTAAAATGAATATTCGAGAGTAGTGGAAAAGAAGGAATGTGCTTGTTCCGGGACCACTAGAGGTCACCCTAGGCCTTGTCACAAACCTTGTCCTTGCACATGGAAATCTCCTTGATGACAGGAATACATTAAGGAACAGCCAGAAGTATTCTGCTTACCACAAGGATAGAACGGTGTCTGTCTGTATTTCTTGGCTTGCTTCCCTGCATTCAATTTAGTGAAACATATGCTGCTGGCAAGTCAGTTTGATGGGGGCTGCTGAGGGTTGGGGTACGGGGTACCCCCTTCCTTCCTGTGCTCCCCCACCTGCTCTGCTCATTTCACTCTCCTTCTCCCTTTATCTGGCAGTGAAAGAGAGTCTCTTTTCCCCAGTGGCATGTGCCAGTTACAAGTAAAGTTTACCTGCTGAAATGCTCTCCGTATATAGCTTGTCTGAATGGAGAAAAGTCATAAGGAGAAGGGTTCAGTTTTCTCAGCTTCATGCTGTATTTCTGCGTTCAGAGGGGTTTTATTTGTGGTTCATGTTCAAGCCATGTAAACCCCCAGCCACAGTTTGAAGTGGTTTAGCTCAGAAAAACTTGATTCAGCTGAATGTATAAACTGGATCTTAGGTCTTCACAGTGTGAGATGTCTAGTTATAACCAGGGGTCATTTCCTGCAGGAGCGCACAGGAGCGGAGCTCTGGCAGTAAAGAGCCCAGGGGGCGGGCACATGCAACAAGCCCCGCCCCCTGCTCCCAGCAGCCCTGGGCCACGAGGAGCATGAGGATCTGCACGTGTCCCCCCCATAGCTAGCCATCCAAAACAGTCCAGTGGAGCCTGAGTGGTGGGTGTCGCCTTCTGACACACTTCCGGTGATGTCAGGGGGTGTGGCATATGCAAATAAGTTATGCTAATGAGTTATGCTAATGAGCTCCTGCACCTCTTTTTCTACGAAATGACCCCTGGTTATAACCACAGGAGGAACTGGCTGGGGGGGTGTGGATAGGAACATTTTTATTTACTTCATTTATCCCTCACCTTTCTCCCCAGTGGGGCCCAAAATGGCTTACATCTTTCTCCTCTCTTCCATTTTATCCTCAAATCTGTGAGGTTGGTTAGGATGAGAGAGTGTGAGTTCCTGTGGCAGTGTGGAGGTTCGAACATAGAGTTCTCCCAGATCATAGCCTGTCACTCTAACAACTAGAAGAAGAAGAAGAGAAGAGTTTGGATGTATACCCCGCCCTTCACTTGGAGTCTCAGAGCGGTTTACAAACTCCTTTCCCTTCCCCCTCCCCACAACAGACACCCTGTGAGGGAGTTGGGGCTGAGAGAGAGCTGAGAGAACGCTCTGAGAGAACAGCTCTGACAGAACTATGGCTTACCCAGGTCATCCAGCTGCTGCAAGTGGAGGAGTGAGGAATCAAAACCCGGTTCTCCCAGATTAGAGTCTGCGAATTTAACCACTACACCAAACTAGTATACATCCTTTCTTCTAGTTGGAACTGGAGTCTGTGAGCATGTTAATTATCAAATAGGTTATACCCTGTTTCTGAGCAGGGCTGGAGAAAAATGTCTTGTCCCTTTAACAGAGGTCTAACCTGTGGAAATGGGCAGCTGAAGCTTTTCACAACACGGTTTGTTAAATAACACCCATTAAGCCTCTGTTAAAAGGGTGGGACATTTATTTCCTCTAGCCAGTTGGCAATCATTGTCAGGGTCCTTAGTTAGGTTACTCAACACGGCTTCATGAGAAGAGAACTGTTTATTGGTAAATCCAGAACTGAAGACACAT
This sequence comes from Gekko japonicus, assembly GCF_001447785.1. Classification (NCBI taxonomy): domain Eukaryota; kingdom Metazoa; phylum Chordata; class Lepidosauria; order Squamata; family Gekkonidae; genus Gekko; species Gekko japonicus. The sequence continues at coordinate 770,681 of NW_015162490.1, read as the reverse complement.
GTACAGCTTGTGTCAGGAATGGCCGACAATACTAGGGCCTCTGACTTATACTAGAATCAAACATTCCCCCTGGTAAGCATAGCCAATGGATACATTTCGCGCGCGCGGGCAAAGCAGGCAGGCAAAGCAAAAGCCGTTAGCTTTCCCAGCTGAATAATACTGCAGCTGGAACATCTACAAGGTCAAGCATATGATAACATACAGTTGGTGAGCCAGGGAGAGCTGAGACAGAAAACGGGAGGGCACCCCTCCACATTCCAGACCCATGACAGGGCTGCCTGACAATCATATATCATCAGTCCAAAATATTTCCAGTTCTTAACAGCTCCCCACCCCCCTTACATCCTAGTGCGAGAGTGAGAATGAACAAATTATGATTTTAATTAAAATTATGTTTTGATGGAGGCAGTGAATGAATCTGTTAATTAAAATGCTGGCAGTGATTAGTGGGTGAACGAACAGTAAAGTTGATGAGATGTCTTCAGCTTATAGCCGTGCCTGTGCTCCCTGAAGCCAAGTACGCAGTGGGATCGGGTGAGAACTGTGAGGAGAATGGAGCTCCTAGAATGGGACTTTCCTGCCTTCCCATCTCCCCCCAAAAAACCGCTCCTGGAAATAGCACTGGGGACAGTGGGGGGGTCTGCAGTAGGGCAGGGGAATCAGCACCCATGCTCTGGCTGAAACTGACCCTAGGACAGGCCTGTAGCTAACGCAGGGCCTGGCCCCCTAGCATTTCCTCCGGGGGCCCTGTCTCCCGGGCCAGTCCCAAATTGAATGAATTTGATTAACTTTGATTTAATTAGCTGAGCCCCCCCCAGGCCCCCTTCCCCCAAAATCCCTAGCTACAGGGCTGCCCTAGGATACAACATTTAGGATCCCTTGAATCCATTCTGGTAGTGAAAGCACTTTCCTCTGGTGGAAGGAGCCTTCTCTGACTTAGGATGTGAGTGCTTCCTCTAGTGGAACAGGATCAGTGGATGCAGTCTGCTGATTAGTTCCAGACCCTATTAAGTCTGAAGGACATTATCTTTTCTGTTTTTGTTTTAGGGTAGAAGACCATGATGACCTCACTCCTCTCTTCACAAGTCAGAATGATACTCTGAGAGAAACGTATGGTGAATACTTCCTCGCTGAACTAATAGAAGCACAAGATGACGAGAACGTTGCGGTGGTTTGTGAGGTGAGAGGGGAATGCCGACTTGACACTGTTTTGCGTTTTATGAGGCCCACAATATCTCCACGCGTAAGGCGGGGAAGTGACCTGGAATTATTCCTGGCACCTTTGTTGTTGTTCAGTCGCACAGTCGAATCCGACTCTTCGCGACCCCATGGACCAGCTCCCGCCAGGCTTTCCTGTCTTCCGCCGTCCTCTGAAGTTTACTCAATTTCATATTCGTTGCATCTATGACACTGTCTAACCATCTCATCCTTTGCCGTCCCCATCTTCTTTGACCTTCAATCTTTCCCAGCATCAGGGTCTTCTCCAGTGAGTTCTCCCTTCTCATTTGGTGGCCAAAGTCTTTGAGCTTCAGTTTCATTATCTGGCCTTCCAGGGAACAGTCAGGGTTGATTTCTTTTAGGATTGACGGATTTGATCTTCTTGCAGTCCAAGGGACTCTCAAGAGTCTTCTCCAGCACCATAGTTCAAAAGAATCTATTCTTCGGCGCTCGGCCTTCCTTATAGTCCAACTCTCGCAGCCATACATGACTACTGGGAATACCATTGCTTTGACCACAATTTATGACTGAACACAATTTCTGTTTTCATCTAACTGTGCTTCACTGTTCAGCCTTGAGAACATAAGAAAACCCCTGCTAGATCAGATCCGTGGTCCATCTAGCCTACTTTCCTGTTTCTCCCAGTGGCCAACCACTTGTGCTGGAAGGGCATCCTGGAAATGAACAACTGGCCACCTGTCTGTTCAGGTGGGGACATTCAAAGACTGTTTGAGAGGGTGTCTCCACACAGTACTCAAATAAGTGGATAAATATTTTAACGTTGTAGAGGATGCTGTATCTAATGGTGAGTCTGCTGGGGAGTCAAGTGGCATGATTAGCTGTATTTGACCCCAGTGAAGTAGCAAAGGTTAATCCGGAACTGGTTTGCAAGGTTTGGGTGACAATGAGGGTGGTACAGTGGCACCCTGTTGCTTTTGAGGGCAGTTGGGTGATGACATCATGATGGCTGATGACTGCATGTCACATACAGGATTGACACCGGAATAGAAAGAGTTGCCTTTGACTACGGACATATCCCCTCCGACCAAAAAAAAAAAAAAGATGCTATAGCATTGGCAGCTAAAATGACTAATGGGATGTAACACCTTCCCTATTCCTGGCACCTTTGTTGTTGTTCAGTTGCACAGTCGAGTCCGACTCTTCGCGACCCCATGGACCAGATCCCGCCAGGCCTTCCTGTCTTCCGCCGTCCTCTGAAGTTGGCTCAACTTCATGTTCGTTGCATCTGTGACACTGTCTAACCATCTCATCCTTTGCCGTCCCCGTCTTCTTTGACCTTCAGTCTTTCCCAGCATCAGGGTCTTCTCCAGTGAGTGCTCCCTTCTCATTTGGTGGCCAAAGTATTTGAGCTTCAGTTTCATTATCTGGCCTTCCAGGGAACAGTCAGAGTTGATTTCTTTTAGGATTGACTGATTTGATCTCCTTGCAGTCCAAGGGACTCTCACGAGTCTTCTCCAGCACCATAGTTCAAAATAATCTATTCTTCGGCGCTCGGCCTTCCTTATAGTCCAACTCTCGCAGCCATACATGACTACTGGGAATACCATTGCTTTGACCATGCGGACTTTTGTGGGCAGGGTGACGTCTCTACTTTTTATCATGCTGTTTAGGTTCGCCATCGCTTTCCTCCCAAGGAGCAGGCGTCTTTTAATTTCATGGCTGCTGTCACAGTCTGTGGTGATCTGGGCTCCCAGGAACGTGAAGTCTGTCACTACTTCCACGACTTCCCCTTCTATTTGCCAAGGAGTGATGGGGCCGGATGCCATGATCTTCGTTTTTTTGATGTTGAGCTTCAAGCCCACTTTTGCGCTCTCCTCTTTTACCCTGAGCAAGAGGCTCTTTAGGTCCTCTTCACTTTCTGCCATTAGAGTGGTATCATCTTAGTGAGCCCTAATAGCAGTGATCAACGCTGAGCCTGCTTTGGCGGGGAGGACGGGGTATAAATCTAATAAACAAACAAACAACTCTACTTGGGACTGGGGAGGCTCCCTGCCATCCCTTCTTCTGTTGAATGTGAGGACCTGTGCTCGGAGACCGTACAAACACCCACATGAATTTCCATACTGGTTTAACTTGACACAGCATACATCTTTCTGGCCGTCAAAATGCCTGTGCCTTGGCTAAGTTCTAGATTGTTACAATTTGGCTATCTAGTTTGGTACAGAAGTAGATGCTTTAATTGTAGAGCAGTTTCATAATAATGCATTTTTCCTGAGAGGGCGAAGGAAGGACAGTATGCATTTAAGTGTGGCAAAATGTTCGCATAATTTATTTATTTTGCAGGCACACAAAGAAGGGTGGGTACCATGGCACCTCATCCATCAGCCCAATATTCTTCGTTATCCCTGTGCACGCATCCCAGGGTGGCTTTCAGGGGATCAAAACAAAAACATTTCTGTGCCCAAGCAAATTAGGGTCTGCTTGCCTGCTTATGGGTAGAATTGCAAATTTTCTCTTTTATGCATTTAGAGTCACAGCAGTGACTGCATCAGGGTCTCTTCAGTGGATTCCATTAATGGGAACTTATTTTTCCCTTTCTATCTTTTCTAAGAGTGGCCTGGGAAGAGGAGTTAGTCGTGGGGCTTCCCTCGTGGTGAAGCTTTATATTTTTGCTCTGCTGCTACGGGGAGTAGGAACCGTCTAATTATCAGAAAGCATAATGATTAATGAAGCAGTACTATAGTGTTATGAAATCTCCCTATGTAAGAAAGGGTAGGTTAGAAACCACCCCGTGTGTATACATAGGTTAGAAATATTAGTCTGTTAATCATGGCAGGTCACTGTGATCCATAAATTACTTCTTTGGATTTGAAAGCAGAGAAATCCTAACGTTTTCAAATCCTAGGGTGGGTGAGCTATCACTTTTTTTGTCATTAGGAACATAAGAGAAGCCGTGCTAGATCGAGTCAATGGCCCATCCAGTCCAACACTCTAGGTTACACAGTGGCCAAAACCCAGATGTCATCAGAAGGTCCACCACGGGGCCAGAACTCCAGAAGCCCTCCCACTGTTGCCCCCCGAGTACCAAGAATACAGAGCATCACTGCCCCAGACATAGTGTTCTATCTATACCTTGTGGCTAATAGCCACTGATGGAACTATGCTCCATAAATTTATCCAATTCCCTCTTGAAACTGTCTATGCTTGTAGCTGCCCCCACTTCCTGGGGCAGTGAATTTCACATGTTAATTACTCTTTGGATGATGAAGCAATTAACACAGGGAACTCACTACCACAGGAAGTGATAGCAGCTACAAACATAGACAGACATTCAAGCATAGACATTCAAAGAGTGGGAGGCAATCATCGATCCAAAAAAGGGAAGGAAACCGCTGCAGATTATTATGTTATTTAAAGTTGGAAACAGTCAGCACAGTAACACCGTTGTTTGAAGTTAGCTTCCTTTACAAACATGGCAGCCCCATTGGAGAGTTATCGCTTCAGTCTTCAGACGATGCCATTCGCTGTGTCGTGCCTTCATCAGCGCCACCGTGGAGTGGTAAAATGCTGCCATGTGGCCTGAGATAGATGTCAGTTTGCCCTGCAAGAGAATGAAGCTGGCAACTTCTTATTTTGCACATATGGCAGATAGATTGTTTAATCAGGCTGTGCTGAGCCTTGGGCCTAAAACGATGTTGGCGCCAGGCAACTGCAGGGCTCCATCTTTGTTCAGCTAAGCAAATAAACAGTCGGTGGTGGGGGCAGGGGAGAACTATATGTATTTATTATTTTTTAATGATGCGCCATTAGGCATCTATGTCAACCTAGTCCTTTAACAAACACTTCTTTAAGACCATGAGGAAACTTAGTGAGTCTATTTTTGTCAAGTACTATTTGTCAAGACAGTTTATATCAGTGCTTACAGCATGGAGAAATCTCCCCACTGCTGTGCTTTTTGTATGTGCCAATTGAAATCACAAGTTACCAGAAACCATGATGTTTCTTGGTAGTTATCTGCCAGAGATGCCTAAACTATATTACATCGATCAAGCTGGGTGGCCATTTTAGTCTATTTTTATTTATTTATAATTTATAAATTCCATTTATAGCCCGCCCTCCCCGCAACGCGGGCTCAGGGCGGCTCACAGATAGGCATAAGCCGACACATAAAACACATTAAAACCATTTAAAATCATTACTACAATATTACAACATTATTAAGTGCTCTAGATGTTCCGAAATGATCTTCCATAGAGATGACGACTTAAAGATGGTACCCCAATCAGTGCCATCAGTTCCACATGACGCTATCGTTCTCTCTTCCAGGGCCAGATAGTGGTGGTACAGTAGTGGCGGCTCCTACTCAAACGCCTGGCGGAGGAGCTCCGTCTTGCAGGCCCTGCGGAACTGTGCAAGGTCCCGCAGGGCCCGGATCTCCTCCGGGAGCTCGTTCCACCAGGTAGGAGCCGCCACCGAGAAGGCTCTGGCCCTGGTAGCAGCCAGCCTGGCCTCCTTGGGGCCTGGCATCGTCAGGAGATCTGTAGCAGCGGAAAAGAGCCAGAGTCCGATAGCACCTTAAACGCTAAAAAAAAACCCGTGGCAGGGCATGAGCTTTCGTGAGTCACGAAAAGGGGAAAGCTCCTCCCCTGCCACAAATTTTGTTAGTCTTTAAGGTGCTCCTGGACTCTTGCTCTTTTCTGTATTATACAGTGTCGGGTGCCTTAGGACAGGACTGGATTCGCTGGCAGACGGGGTCTCTCCTAACCAGTCCAGAGGGGTAGCCGTGCTAGTATGTTGCAGGAAAAACATATAGGAGTTTAGAGAAAGTGGGCTGTAGTCCGTGAAAGGTTCTGCTGGAATGAAATCTTTTTCGGTCTTTAAGGCATTGCTGCACCCCCTGTTTATCCTTCCAAATGTAGCCTTTGAGATTCTGCCTTTTCATGAGAAAGTGTTGGGTATTACATGTTAAAAACACTTCAGTATATATGGGGTTAAATGTTTGTTTGTGTTGCTCACAGGAAATCACATGTTTCATTTAGCCAATGCTAGTTTAGGACTACAAGCCCGGGAAACTTCTGCCTGATCTAGGAGTTTGATTGGAGTGATAGTGTCAAAGTGTTTTAGCATTTTATGGCTCCTCTTCCCGTCTTTGTGTTTCTGTTCTGAAGAAGAAGAAAGAGAAGCCATTGCTAGCTCTTCTAGTCTAGCCGTTGTAGTGTAAAGATGTAGCTGATTAGCTCTGTTGTTATTTTCATCCCAGTTACCCTTCCCTATGGTAGAATGTAGTAAAAACTTTCTATTTTAAACACACATGGACTCTGAGTCTTAATTATTTTACTCTGGCATTGCTAAGCTATTTTATCTCTGCTGAATTACAATTTTTAAAACCCCAACAGAAAGTAACCCCCTTTTTGTTTTGATATTTTCAGGAGGAGGGCAAGGCGGTGGGCTTCATGAGCGTGTGCTCCAAAGTGAACATAGAATTGCTTCACGACTGCTTCGACTTGGGTCCTTTCCACGGACTCTGCAAACCGCACTCAGACGACGTCCTGAAGCTCCCACAGGAGCGAAGTGACATAGGTGAAAATACCAAAATGTTTGTAAGCTCTAGAGCCCGTGCCTTGATTTGGGCTTTGTTATATATTTTTTCTTTATTTAAAACATTTACGTCCTGGATCTAACTTGGATGGCCCGGGCTAGCCCGCTTTGGTCAGCTTTTGGAAAGCTAAGCAGGGTCGGCCCTGGTCGGTACTCAGACGGAAGACCACCAAGGAAGTCCAAGGTCACTACGCCAGGGGCAGGCAATGGCAAACCACCTCTGCATGTCTCTTGCCTTGAAAACCCTAAGGGGTCACCGGAAGTCGGCTGTAACTTGGTAACACTTTCCACCACTACATCTCTACAAACTCTGAGGCAGCAAAAAAACTGAAGTCCCTAAAATCACAGTTCCCACCATACGCCAGTGCCAAAAAGGGTAGAGCTGGGGGGGAGAAGGAAGAGATTGGATTTATACCCTGCCCTTCACTACCTGAGGAGCTGCGGTGGCTCAAGGGGTTAAGACGCTGAACTGCAGGCTGTGGAAGGTCGGTAGTTCAGCAGTTCGAGACCCGGGTGTGCCGCATGACGGAGTGAGCTCCCGTCTCTAGTTCCAGCTCCTGCCAACCTAGCAGTTCGAAAGCAAGACATTGCAAGTAGATAAATAGGTACCCCTTCGGTGGGAAGGGAACAGCGTTCCGTGCGCCTTGGTGTTTAGTCAAGCCGGCCACATGACCACGGAAACGTCTTCAGACAGCGCTGGCTCTTCGGCTTGGAAACGGAGATGAGCACCGCAACCCTAGAGTCAGACTTGACTGGCTTTCGAGTAAGGGAACCTTTACCTTTACCTTCACTACCTGAAAGAGTCTCAGAGCGGCTTACAATCCCTTCCCCTTCCCCTTCCCCTCCCGGCAACAGACACCCTGTGAGATAGGTGGGGCTGAAAGAGCTCTCTCGAGAACTGCCCTTGAGAGAACCATTATAAAAGAATTTTATGACTGACCCAAGGTCACACCAGCCGCTGCAAGTGGAGGAGCAGGGAATCAAACCCAGTTCTCCCAGATTAGAGTCCGCACACCTTAACCACTACACCAAACTGGCAGATGCAGTTCCCATAGTTGAGAGAACTCTTATGATGTAGCGGGTCTGATCTGGCAGGCAGATGGTACTCGGAGTAGCACTTCCCCCATAGATCTCAGAGACCAGACTGTCATAAGATGAACCAGGGCTCCCCAGCCCTTTCGAGCCCGAGGGTACCTTTGGAATCCTGACAGTGGATAGCAGGCCCAACCACAAAATGGCTGCTGCAGGAGGCGGAGTCGACCACAAAAATGTCAGGGAGTAAGTTTACGCATAACTCTAGTAGCCTCCTCAGCATTTCAGGCAGAAACTCTGTGTAATAGGATGCCATTTAAAACAAACATATCGTTTAAAAATATTTTCTTACATACGTAACATCTGCTCTTCAGACATCCAGTAAGGATGCTTGTACTGCGGTGGCCACTGCTGCCCAAGCAACTTTTTAATAATCTGCATACCCAACCAGAAGTCCCACTGGGCAAAAGCCCTGCCCACTTTCTAAAAACATTTAAGGGGCACCAGGGAAGATATTGGTGGGTGTTGTGGTGCCCACGGACATCCCTTTTGGGAACCTTGAGATAGGGTGCGTTCAGATGGGCAGTTCTATCTGTTGCCGTTGCTGTTCCCTTATGGATTTAAAGTACACTATCAGACAGCAACATCTGTCTGTCGTGCTGCAGTCATCTGAGTCCCACTCCCCCCCCCTTTGCTGTGTGTTTCTTTGATACCTGAGAAAGTCGGGTCCTGTTGATCTTAGCTGGTTCCAAAGCGGATTTCCTGCTGTCTGATTGCTCTGTTGCGCAACCAAGCCGACAGGCAGGTCTCACTGTTCTCTTGTTTTCCAGCCACCATTTTGTTTTACTAGTTAGCAGGGGTCCTGCAGGAGCGCACAGGAGCAGAGCTCCGGCAGTAACGAGCTCCGGCAGTAAAGAGCAGGGGGCGGGCACATACAAATATAAAGTGCTGGCGGCAGTTAAAAATTAACCTAGATGGTATATTGTCAGAGTAAATTTCCACTACCCAGATGTTCCACGATGTTTCTGCTCATAATCAGTTGGATGTTAAAACCACAAACCAGAGCTCTGCAGTAATGGCCTGCAATAGCGGCCTGCAGTAGCGGCGGCCCCTAATTAAATGCCTGGCGGAAAAGCTCCATCTTGCAGGCCTGCGGAACTGCAAAAGGTCCCACAGGGCCCTGATCTCCTCCGGGTGCTCATTCCACCAGGTAGGGGCCCCCACTGAAAAGGCTCCGGCCCTGGTAATAGCTAGCTTGGCCTCCCTCGGGCCAGGGAGGGTCAGCCGATTTTGAGACCCAGACCGTAGTTCTCTCTGGGTATATATGGGGAAAGGCGGTCCCGTAGGTATGTCAGACCCTGGCCATATAGGGCTTTAAAGGTAAGAACCAGCACCTTGAAGCAGATTCGGTACGCTATTGGCAGCCAGTGCAGTGTCCTCAGCACAGGCTGGATGTGCTCCCATCTAGGGAGACCCATCAACAGCCTGGCTGCGGCATTCTGCACCAGCTGCAGCTTCCAGATCCATGACAAAGGCAGCCCCATGTAGAGAGCATTACAGTAGTCTAGTCTTGAGGTAACCATCGCATGGATCACTGTGGCCAGGTCAGTGCGATCAAGGAAGGGAACCAACTGCCTAATCAGCCTAAGGTGGTAGAAGGCCGACTTAGCAGTGGCCGCTACCTGGGCCTCCATAGTAAGGGAGGGATCCAGGAGCACACCCAGATTCCGAACCTCCGGCGCTGGCACCAATGGAGCCCCCCCGAAGGTTGGAAGTGGGATCCCCACCCCCGAACCGCCCCGACTCAGGCACAGGACCTCTGTCTTCGCTGGATTCAGCTTCAGCCGACTCAGTCTAAGCCAACCAGCCACAGCCTGCAAAGCCCAGTCCAGGTCTTTCGGTCTGGAGTCCAACTGGCCACCCAACATCAGATAGAGCTGGGTGTCATCAGCGTACTGATGACACCCCAGCCCATACCTCCGGGCAATCTGGGCAAGGGGGCGCATATAGATGTTAAATAACATCGGGGACAGCACTATTATCATGCCTCAAGGTAGGGACCCAAAACTCACAGAATCCTGTGGATTATCATATGGGTTCAATTGGGTGTGAGGACCTGCATTCAGATAAAAAGTATTCAGTGGTTGTTGAAAGGACTGTGGAGAATGTCTTAGGTACACTTCAAAAGCAACGTGTCAGTTCAAAAAGGGTATACTTTTGATGGTAGCCAAGCAGGTGGTAATAGCTGTGGGTGAAGAGAAAAGGAGGAGAGCAAAGTTTCAATATAAACTAATCCATCTCCTACAACTTTGACATAGGTATAGAAGTTGGTATAAAAACTCACCAAACTGTGAAATAAGGTGCTAAATTTGGATGATCATGATTGGTTCAATTTTGTTTGATGCCTTATTTATGTTACACTCTCCATTCAGCTGAAGTCGGTAGCAGCCTAACAAGACAAAGATCAGGAAGCCTGGACACCCAAGATACAGAAACCCAGGTAATATTAACCATTACTTGTTGGATTGAAAAAAAAAGGGTATCTTCATCTCTGAACAAATGTATACATTATTTTTCAACTGAAACATACAAAGAACTGAATGTATATGCCATGGGATCCTAGAATACCTTCCACTCACAGAAAGGGCTCCCCGCCACAGCTCAAGTCATCATTCTGACTTCTTCTCTTCCAGTCACATTTCTCTGCCACATAACTGTAGTGTCACATGACTTCCTGTCATATATTCACAGTTCAGTGTGGCCCATGCTGCCACTGAGGATTAAAGGTGGGTGGGTCTAGAATAGGGATGGGCAAAAACTGGGAAATGCAGTTCAGTTTATGTCTTGTGGCATGCCCGATTTGCAAACCAGGAACCATCACAAACTTTTAGGGGCTAAACAAACCAGTTTGGTTCATTAGGTTTGTGATGTGGTAGAATGTCCCCTCCCGGCATGCTAGAGACACCAAACACACAGGGGATCTCTAACTCTCCTCTACTTGCTTTTCAAGTTTGGTGAAAATTGAATTTATGAGGTTCACGTTACTGCCTCCCAAAGAAGGTGCCTTCATCCCCCATTGTTTCCAATGGAGGAAAAAACCAGCAAAAAAAAGGCAAGGCCAATATAAGCCCAGCAGAACAGAATCAAAGTCTCAGAGAATCAAAGTCTCAGAGAATCAAAGTCTCAGAGAATCTCTGGCATAGAAAATGAAGGGGGGGATTTTTGCAAGCCCAGCAGAACCACTCTCACTGGCAGTGCAAACCCAACAGGACTAAGGTCAAGCCAGAGAATCTCAGTAGAAACTGAAGTGGGGGGGCATTTTTGCAAGCCCAGCAGTACCAGTGCAATCAAAGAGTGCCCAGCATAATCCAGTGCCATTGTGGAAATGCCAGTTCAACAGGATAGATGTAGCACTCTAAGCAAGGGGAGGGTGGTTTGCAAGCTCAGCAGAACCCAGTGCAATGTACTGGTGCACAGTAGAACCCAGTGCCATTGTGGCAATACCAGCTCAACAGGACTGATGTGAAGTACAGAATCACTATCCAAGCAAGCGGGATTGCAAGCCCAGCACAACCAGTTCAGTGTACAGAATGCTCAGCAGAACCAAGCACCACTGTAGCAATGCAAGTAAAAGAGGACTAATGTAAAACCAGAGAATCTTTGCAGTACAAACTGACAGGGAATATTTTTTCAAGTCCAGCACAGCCAGTTCAATGTACAGAATGCGAAGCAGAACCCAGTGTCACTAATCTCAAAGCACAGTGTTACAAGAAATCCAAGCAGGGGTGGCTTTTGTAAGCCCAGCAGAACCAGTTACAGTGTTCAGAATGCCCAGCAGAACCCAGTGCCACTGGCATTGCAAGCTTAAAAGGACTGCAGACTGCTCTCATAGCAAAGTCACAACAAATCCAAGCAAGGGGGGGCGGATTTTGCAAGCTCTGTGCAAGAAAATGGGAAGGGAACACAAAGGAACCCTGGCAATTAGGGGGGGAAACCCTCTTGAAACTGACAATACTAGTTTAAAACTGATAACAGTGTTTCCAAGGCTGGAGAATTCCCCCCCCCCCTGATTGCTGTGAAGTTTATTAAACATTTTGTATCAGCTATGCTGCCATGATAGTTGAGGAGGCCATAGGCTTCCCTTTTTCTGTGTATTAATTACTGCTGCATTCCTTCTGTGCTTCTTCTATGCTGTAACGCTGTTATCTCTAAGCGGTGCAGGTGGTGTAGTGTCTGGGCCTGGGAAAACCGTGGGAGCGCTATCAGTTCCCAGCCTCGGCTCTAACGGTCTGAGGCTCCTTCTCCCGTGCTCGGGAATATGGCTAATTGGCCTATGGTGGGGGGGGGGGCATACGAATGCCCTATATCCCATTATGTTTGTAGGGGCAACGCCATTCTTAACCGTACTTCTGTCATCGCATCTATAGCTCTGCAATAAAGTATTACCTTTCTGATAAGCGTGTACTCAGTTGTTGGCTGTGGGTTCTGACATTTTGTCTAGTGGAGACTGTCTGGAAATATATCAGTTTATGAGTCGCCACAAGCCACCACAAACTGCTTGAAAGTTCGTGCCACTTAATCTGCCATGAACTTCAGTTCGGGAACCACAAACCAGCCAAAATTCATCAAGAACTTTAGTTCATGAGCTGGTTCATGCCCATCCCTAGTCTAGAAAGGCTGAAGTCCACTGCTACAAAGGCCAGTTGTGATTCTAGAATATCATGAGGGAATTACAACTATGTTTACCACCTTATCATGTTTAGAGTGGATTAGCCACAATAGCTAAATGGAACCTCAATGATGCCATCTGACGTGGCTTCATGGCAACATGAGGGTCCCAGGAAGTCTGATCACCTTCTCCGAGTCTCACCTCATCCCAGAATTTATTTCTAACACTGGCAGCTCCAGCTTCTGGAAGTAACAATGTTTTTCCTGGGTCAAGATTTGGTGAAAATTTAGACCGTGCTTCTGAGTCCGTAGGCTCTTTATATGTCAGCATTAAATCAAATATATATCTTGCTTTGTTAGCAGAAACTAAACTGAACCAAAGTTGTTGGGTGTTGTTGTGTTTTTTTGGAACCACCTAAAAATCCACCTTTGCTGCTAGTGTCCTTCAGCATGGCGCCATTATTGTCCAGTATTAATTCTAGTGCAGAAAGCACATTGCTCAGAATTTGCTTCTGGTTCTTTCAAAACAGCTAAGTATGTACAGATTGTGTTTGCCAGAGTATTTCATGTATTATTTATATGTATTTCTTTAGGGCATTAGCAAAGCTGGAAGCTCCCTTACCCAAACTTCAGACTCTACCATAGGTGTCATTCCATCAGTGACAGAAAGTGGTCTTTTTCGAACAGTAGAGGTAAGGCCTATAAGGTTTTACAGTCTCGGTGATTCATGTCTTGACGTTATAACTTTCCAGCGTTCTTTGTTCTTGCGGATTTCTAAATCAAAGTTTGTTTGTTTATTTATTTATTTATTTATTTATTATTTAGATTTTTATCCCGCCCTCCCCGTAGTCTCAGGGCGGCTTACACGGCATATCGCCGGTATAATACAACAATAAGAACATTAAAAATATTAAATAACATCAAATATTAAAACATCATACATTCAGAGCAGTATCTGGTGCTTATGGAGTAGGGAGCATTTCTTCATTCCCAGCTGGAAAATAGTATTATAGACAGGTGGGAGCAGAATTAGACCACCTGCAATCCACCAGATTTGTAGAGAGTGCTGTTCTATTATAATTCAGATTAAGTCGATGTGGCTTTTCTGATGGTGCTTCAGTAAAAAAAGGGGGGGGATACGTGACATTTTTGGAACCAAAAGACTGAATTTTTTACATCCTAGCTTTTTCCAGCACTGCACAATGCCTGAACTGCACATGCAGCAAACTGCGATGGCAGACTCCAGAGATAGTAGAATGGATGATGCCACTTTAGACTGCAGGTGAGAACATTTTTCCATGTTCCCCTATGTTTAATAAAAATAATAATTAAAAAAACCCTCCTTGCAAGTGGAAGCCAGCATGCAAAAAGCTAGGCTAGAACCTTTCTCCTTCCTGTGCTTTATTCGTAGGCTGTTTTTAAACGTGGGGAAAAGGAGCATGAAGAAATGACTTCTCCCACTTGCAGTCTGAGGTAGTGCAGTTCTTTATTACATCTGGATTCTACCACTTCATCCTGCTCAGCATGTAGGCCTGGCCTTTCATTTTAGAATGAGACAATCAACTTACTTTTTCCATCCCATTTTGATGGATACCACAGACCCAGACACAAGTCCAGGTGATGTGATATTTTTTATCACACTTAGGCCTGTTCTGGAGTGACTTTTCAACATTCGTTTTAAAAGACTGGGCAACACCAGAGGTCCTCTGGAGGGCAAACTCAGGAAACAGCCGCTGCCCATCCCCCTTTTACTCATATTCAGGTAAACAGGGTACTGAGGTGGTATGTTTATTTGCTTCGTTGAAGTGGCTTCCCAAAATGGCTTTTACCTCCTACCTATGTTCTGTACCTATGAGCTGCAGTGGTTCAAGTGGTTAAGACGCTGAACTGCAGGCTGTGGAAGGTCGGTAGTTCAGCAGTTCGAGACCCGAGTGCCGCATGACGGAGTGAGCTCCCGTCTCTAGTTCCAGCTCCTGCCAACCTATCAGTTCGAAAGCAAGAAATTGTAAGTATATAAATAGGGACCACTTCGGTAGGAAGGGAACAGCGTTCCGTGCGCCTCGGTGTTTAGCCATGCCAGCCACATGACCATGGAAATGTCTTCGGACAGCGCTGGCTCTCCGGCTTTGAAACGGAGATGAGCACCACAACCCTAGAGTTGGATTCGACTGGCTTTCGAGCAAGGGAACCTTTACCTTTACCTTTATGTTCTGTCAGTATTTACATATTTGATATCAGACCATATAGACATCCATAAGGAAACCCCATATTTCAGTAAACTTCAAATGGGGCTCCATCGGGGCATTTCCCCCAGCAGGACAATAGGAATTTGCTTGGTGGGGGGGGGGGGAGAGCCTTCAGCTCTCTGAGTGTCTCCTGCTTTTCTTGAACTATATTTCTAAATAAAGATCTAGACTCTGGACCTATTTTCAGCCTGTTTTATTTCTGGGAACCTCCCTGTTGCCATAGTGAACTTTGGTATACGTAGGCTGCGGTCCTTTTTTAAAAAGTTATTTAATCGTATTTCTATTTATTTATTTATTTATTGTTTCAATTTATATCCCGCCCTTCCCGCGAACAGGCTCAGTGCGGCTCACAACAATAAATACAATCTAAATCAATACAATAATTGTAATACAATAAAACCAGTTTAAAATTTAAAGTAACTAAGGGTGCGGTCAGACGGCGTGCTGGGAGCGGTTTAAACTGCTCCGGCCCCGATGCGTTTTTTTTTAACCTAGAGAATCGCAATCACACTCACCTCCTTGCTCCAGATCGCCGCGCAGCCACATCGCTCCCCACTGTCCACAGGCCGGAGTGTACGTTGGTGTTGTTTTTCTCTCTCTCTCAGTTTGGGCATGCACACAGGCAGCCATCTAGAACTAAAATTTTCACGTGTGCACAGAACAGCGATTTCCACTTTAACCCGACTGCTGTAACACTTCCCTTTAAATGTTTACCCCGAAAATGGCCTCTGTGAGATCCCGAACTTGTCTAAATGCTAAAACTAGGCACCGTTTAAACATTGTTTTTAATAACGCGGTGGCAGAGCTCCGCCTATGCACACACCGCCAACGCTTAAAAAAAATGGCAGGCAAAAAGCGGAAGCCTCGGGCAGCTTTCAAGCGGGGAGGGGGACTCAACCGGAAATGGCTTGACACCGGAGGAGCGATCACACGGGGAAAATGCGGCTGGAAACAGAGAATCAGGAAAACACCACTTGGGGACCTGGTAACAAAATACTCCGGTTTAAAGGGGATTTGAGCCAGAAAGCAATGGCAGCGGACGGGAGGCAGATATTGACTGTGTGATCGCGCGTATAAAATCCGTTTCTGAACTGGCACAACACCAGATCAAATGGCGCGTCTGAACATACCCTAAGATAAGAACATAAGAGAAGCCAATGTTGGATCAGCCCAATGGCCCATGCAGTCCAACTGAAAAGTACGCAGACGGAGAGTGATTTCAGCAAAGCGTACTTTATTCGATCAGGAACAAGACAACTTTGGCCGGCTCGCAGGTCAACTTATATCCCCCGAGAAACCGCCACCCAAAACACACCCCTACTTCCCAATAGGTTATTTACAGTGGCCGAGAGTCTCATAGGCTCTCGGCCAGGAACCTAGCCCCCTGATTGGAGCGGGCTAGGATCCGCATAGTCCATTGTCTCTTGGAGCGAAGCTCAACGTTTGTCTCTGGACTTGTCTGGACTTGTCTGGACTGGATACATTACACCCACACTGTCACACAGTGGCCAAAAAAACCAAGTGCCATCAGGGGGTCCACCAGTGGGGCCAGGACACTCGAAGGCCTCCCACTGTACCCCCCCCAAGCACCGAGAATACAGTGCATCCCTTGCCCCAGATCGAGAGTTCCTATCTATACCTTGTGGCTAATAGCCACTGATGGACCTCTGCTCCATATGTTTATCTAATTCCCTTTTGAAGCCGTCCATGCTTGTAGCCGCGACCACTTCCTGTGGCAGTGAATTCCATGTGTTAATCACTCTTTGGGTGAAGAAGTACTTCCTTTTATCTGTTCTAACCCGACGGCTCAGCAATTCCATTGAGTGCCCATGAGTTCTTGTATTGTGAGAAAGGGAGAAAAGTACCTCTTTCTCTACCTGCTCTATCCCATGCATAATCTTATAAACCTTGATCATGTCACCCCTCAGTCGATGTTTCTCCAGGCTAATCTCCAAGCTAAAGAGCCCCAAGCGTTTAAACCTTTCTTCATAGAGAAAGTGTTCCAACCCTTTTATCATTCTAGTTGCCCTTTTCTGCACTTTTTCCTATGCTATAATATCCTTTTTGAGGTGTGGTGACCAGAACTGTACATAGTACTTCAAATGAGGTCGCAGCACTGATTTATACAGGGGTATTATGATACTGGCTGATTTGTTTTCAATATTTAAAGTGAGTAGTGCAATGCAATTAATTCCAGTTACTACAGCCGGGAAAAATAAGTGGGACGATGCAGAGCCGTGATGGTCTCATGTAGCAACAATAGGGAAGCCAGCCGGTAGGTGCCCGCTATGCCAGTCTCCCCCGCAACTAGCTCAGGGAGGATTACAACCATTCAGAACAATTACAAACAATTAAAATACCATACAACATTAAAATACAACAATATCTAATAACATCACTCCTAAGATGGCCAACAAACCCCAAGGCCCCGGAAGTGCCTGTAGTACATGCTCAGAATATGGATCAGGAAGTTGGGTAGGTGGACATTTAATTTAATTTTACCTGGATAAACGTGAGGATGTTCTTAACACGCAAGTGGGACACCCCAAGTGCTGAGGGTCACTCACAGGTAGGCCATTTAGGTAATGTTTTGAAGAACTGGCTGTGATCTTGAGAAATCCAGGACCAGAACAAAATTAATTAACAAAAATAAAATTTTTTAGAAAAACCAGACAAATTAAGAAATGTCAAAAGAGGAATACAACGCAATCCTAACAATGGTTACAGGTGTAACTGTTTAGGATTGCACTGTCAATATGGTATTCTAATTGGTACACTGACTATACAGCAGACATTAAATATCACAAACCAGAGCATAATTCTTAACCTTTTAAAACATTTATATCTTACCAAATCATACACCAGCTAACCCACTGACTGAATCAGTCAGTGTTATGATTTCAGTGAGAAGAAAGCTCAGAGAAAAATCAAAGGCAGTTTTGGAGAATTTTTGGAAATACCGATTCAGGAACATTTTTAAGAACTGTCATCTCTTGAATGTTTTACACATCTTCAGGATGTTTATTAAATGGTTCCCATTTCCTTTGGATTTTGTATCTCGTCACACACCTGGTTACATGTTTCCCAATGTCCTTTTTCACATTTGTTCCTCTGGTTACATTTCTCTTATTTGTTGTCTTCGAGCTGCTTCACATGTTTGGGACACAGAAACTCACATTTGCTGTTGTTGTTCAGTCACACAGTTGAGTCCGACTCTTCGCGACCCCATGGACCAGATCACGCCGGGCCCTCCTGTCTTCCGTCGTCCTCTGAAGTTTGCTCAATTTCATGTTCGTTGCATCTGTGACACTGTCTAAGCATCTCATCCTTTGCCGTCCCCGTCTTCTTTGACCTTCAGTCTTTCCCAGCATCAGGGTCTTCTCCAGTGAGTGCTCCCTTCTCATTGGGTGGCCAAAGTATTTGAGCTTCAGTTTCATTATCTGGCCTTCCAGGGAACAGTCAGGGCTGATTTCTTTTAGGATTGTCTGATTTGATCTTCTTGCAGTCCAAGGGACTCTCAAGAGTCTTCTCCAGCACCATAGTTCAAAAGAATCTATTCTTCGGCTCACATTAGCTACATCATTTCCCCCACACACAGCCGTCTGTGAAATATGGAAGAGGGATGTTTTTTAAAACATTCATTAAGCATCTGCCAGGGAGTCTTCAATATTTGGTTTTGACAATTTGGATGGATTATCCATTTGTTCCAGCTCCATATTCCAGCAGTTGCTTAGCTGCATCCTAAATCCTGATGCTTTTCCATGTCTCTTCAAAATCTGCAATTTTCTACTGCAAGCAACCTACTTTTTCATATGTGATCCTGTATACAGTTTCCTGTCAGATATACATTTTTTCCTGCATCATTTTGTTTTTTTCAGCTTCACAAATAAACATTTGATCATACATTCACAAATGTACTAAGGTGGCATAGTTATCACATACTTGATTTCTTCACTTTTAGTATTTAGTCTAGCCTCTCCTTTTCATATCAGGCAAGTGTGCCGAGTTTATCATTTATTTTCTTGAGCCTACTGAATTGTGTGTGTATTTTTCAGTGTTCTGATTGCACTGGATTTGTTTCTGAGTTTTGCCTTGAACATATGGTGAGGTAATCGGATTAAACCTTGGGGGGAAGACTGGCTTGGCTTCAAATGTAGTGCCAGTTCATTGCTATGGCCATGTTCAACATCTTTTCTTCTTCAGTGCCAGAATTCTGTATTCATCTTAGCTAAATTCAGCTTCACGTCCCTGTATTGTTTTAGGTAGTGACTGAACACTCATATTTTTCAGTGCATGTAGTGTGAATTATGGGATCCAGCTTGGTTCTCATGTGTCACATTCAGACTGATTTTTCAAGGTTCATAGTTGTTGCAGAAATCCCTCCCTTCTAATGTCTGACTTCTGAACTGCTGGACAAGACTTAATAGTCAGCTGTGTAACCAAAACAGCATTTAAAATTCTTTCTGCTTCTGTTGTTTCAACTGATCTGGGATGATTTGATTTTGCCAAGAATTTGAACGTGTTAATGTTTTGTAAATATACTGCTTTTCCAAGGTTATATTTTGCTGTTTTGTCTCTCAAAGAACTAACTTTTACAAAGCTTTCTGACATTTGATCTTCAGGATTAGAAATGCACATGATTTCTGTGAGCTTAAGGTTAGTACCTACGGGGGAGGGCGGAGTACAAATCTGAATAATAAATAAATACTCAAAATAGTAAGATATCCAGCTTTCAGTTTTGGAAGACTCACATCTCATACTTTCATACTCCTTGCAAAAACATTGAAAATATTATTGTAATTTGAGTGGGTGGTGGTTAAAAATCTGTTCCTATATTATTGTCTAAAAATAAAACTATGCCCTGACCTGGATAGCCAAGCTAGCCTGATTTCCTCAGATCTCAGAAGCTAAGCAGGGTCGGCCCTGGTCGGTATTTGGATGGGAGACCAGCAGGCAATACCAGGGTCACAACACAGAGGCAGGCAATGGCAAACCCACCTCTGGACATCTCTTGCCTTGAAAACTGTAGGGGGTCACTAGACGTCGGCTGTGACAGGCCCAAATCAAACAGCACCTTCACCAGGATGTGACGGTCAGTATTCCACTCTAACTCTATAAAAGGTAAAGGTCCCCTTGCTCGAAAGCCAGTCGAGTCTGGCTCTAGGGTTGCGGTGCTCATCTCCGTTTCAAAGCTGAAGAGCCAGCGCTGTCCGAAGACGTTTCCGTGGTCATGTGGCCGGCATGACTAAACACCAAGGTGCACGGAACGTTGTTACCTTCCCACCGAAGTGGTACCTATTTATCTACTTGCAATTTCTTGCTTTCGAACTGTTAGGTTGGCAGGAGCTGGAACTAGAGACGGGAGCTCACTCCATCATGTGGCACACTCGGGTCTCGAACTGCTGAACTACTGACCTTCCACAGCCTGCAGTTCAGCGTCTTAACCACTTGAGCCACCACAGCTCCTTCTAACTCAATAAAGTTTTTTTTCCTAACTCTATAAAAGACCCAAAATGCTGGAAAGGCTGTGGGCAGACAGGTACATTCCTTCATTGTTGGTGGTTGTGCCCTAAGGTGAAATCTTTTTGGAACACTATACTTCCAATCATAGAGAAAATCATTGGATTACAAATTCCGAGATCTCCGTAATCCATACTCCTAAACCACTGGGAGATCGCTTCTTTCACCTATTACAAGTCCGAACTTACCTCACTACTGTTGATTGCAGCTAAAACATTAATAGCTCGATTTTGGAAAACACACAAAAAAACCTCCGATACTTAAACAATGGTTCTCGAAGATATGGGATAGCATAGCAACGGACAAGATAGCATCACAATTATACAAGGTAGCACCACATGGTTGCCCTTGTTTGTGAGCCGCCCTGAGCCCGTTCGCGGGGAGGACGGGATAGAAATGCAATAATAAATCATAAATAAATAAATTATTAGCTGCTGAAAACCCCTCAAAAATCTGTTTTCGCGGAAAAATGGTTTGCATTGCATAAGGCCAATGTTTTACCTGCTTAAATATACAGACTTTTTGTCTTAATAATGGGTTTTTACAATGTTGTTAAAAGACTTATCTTGAACACTATGATTGATACACTGTACAATTTATATTAACCGTTGGGAAAATTTATTGTTCTTAAGTTGCAAAATTTGAACGTTTGGAAGTAAAGTTATAAAAAAAGGACTGAGCTTGACCCCCTCAGTGGGCCTGTCCAGGGCGATTTTTGGGCAGGAACGCACAGGAACGGAGTTCCGGCTGGCTCCCAAGTTGGCCACGCCCAGCAGGAACTGATTAGCATAATAGGCCACACCCAACAGCAGATACTCATTAGGATTGGCTACATTAGGGGTGTGTGGCCTAACATGCAAAGGAGTCCCTGCTACAAAAAAGCCCTGGGTTTTGACAACAAACAAGGTAAACAGAATAACAAGCAAAAGGTGGGTGTGGCTGGATGAGCACACTTCTGGTAATGTGGGGGTGTGGCCTAATGTGCTAATGAGATATGCTGTCAGGGGTGTGGCTGGATATGCTAATGAGTTTCTGTTGTTGGGTATGGCCTATTATGTTAATGAGTTCCTGCTGGGCTTTTTCTACAAAAAAAGCCCTGGGCGTGTCCAAGCAGGTGCTTGGGTGGCTTGACTGGAGAACCAGCCTTGTTCATCATCATTGCCCTGCTAGCTGTTTTTCTCTTCCAAAACTGACCTGCCTTGCTGTTTCCCCCCCAATGGGGCAAAGATACAGGCCCCTGTATCTTTTCCCTCATGAAGAATACAGCAGCTGTAACTGCAGGCTCAAACGAGCTCTGTCTGTGTGTGTGTGTGTGTGTGTGTGTGTGAGAGAGAGAGAGAGAGAGAGAAACACAATGGAGGAAAGCTGCACAGAGCTCTTCATGACATACGGTTTGGCTCAAGTGGACCAAACAAGCATTTTGTATTATAAACAGTCATTGTTCTTTATTGCCGCACGATGCCATTTGCTTAGAAGGGCCTTTTTGGTTACTTCCGACTGCAGGCAGAGGCAGTGTTGTCTGTGCCTTCATTAGAACAGATGCTAGACAGTGAGCAAGACAAGGCTTGGAAAAGCCCAGAGAGTCCGAGTACAGAGAGGGAGTTCTTCCACCCCATCTACAAAGGAGCAGTCAACGCTTTCTGCATTCAGCTCTTCTGTATCAAGGAGCAACATGAGACAAGGTGAGCACGGAACAAAACCTCGACGTTTAATTTCATCAGGTTAAAGGGGCTTTCTTTTTATATTCTTATTTCCTTTTAATTCTCACTAGATGTGTACAGTATTGTGTAGTGGTTAGAGTATCAGACTAGGATTTGGGAGGCCCAGGTTGTAATCCCCACTCTGCCATGGAAACTTGCTGAGTTACCTTGGGGCCACTCACATACTCCCAGCCTAGGGGTGTGCAAGGGGGGGAAATCAGCTTTTTTCGGATTTGGTTATGATTTTTTTTTTGGTAGAAGAAGAAGAAGAAGAAAAGATTGGATTTATACTCCACCCTTCACTACCCAAAGGTGTCTCAGAGCGGCTTACAAACTCCTTTCCCTTCCCCTCCCCACAACAGACACCCTGTGAGGTAGGTGGGGCTCAGAGAGCTCTTGACAGAAGCTGCTCTTTTTCAAGAACAGCTGTGCCAGAGTTATGGCTTGCCCAAGGTCATCCAGCCAGGTGCAAGCGGAGGAGTGGGGAATCAAACCCGGTTCTCCCAGATTAGAGTCCGCGCACTTAACCACTACACCAAACTGGCCCGAATATACCTGAATACAATACATTAATGGTATTAGTATCCGGAAATATTCGGGAATACTGAAAAAATTCAGCTCCATTATATCCTATGCAGTCAGTGGCAAAATCGTCTAAGGAGTATTCAGTGGGCTGGGGGGGGGGAGTTTGAGGTAGAGGCACCAAATTTGTACCATAGCTGCTGGAGCCTCTCCCCAAAAGGTCCCCCAAGTTTGGAAAATATAGGACCAGGGGGTCCGATTTCCAAGGTGAGCACAGATGGTTTCCAATGGTGGGGGGGGGGGGGCGGGCGGGTGGGGGGGGGGGAGCAGGCAGATAAAACAACACCCTAGCAGTTTCTCCCAGAGAATACCTGCAGTAGAAACTAGGTGTAGTGTGGTGTGGTGTGAGAGGGCATGTTCGCAAGGCCAGCAGCAGAACCAGTGCAATGTGCCCACCAGAACCACCCCCCAGGCCCAAACCCACCAGCCCACAACAAAATGAGAAAAGTTTTAAAAAACTGGCCCTAATCAGTCAAACCAGTGGATGTCTTCAGTCTTCTGTTCCACAGCAGGCAGGATCTTGATCCAAAGTAATCCAAGCAGCAGGAAAGTTAGGCTCAGAGCAGTAGCTGAAGAAGAAGCCAGCCACACAATCTCCAACCAAAGTTCTCTCAGCAGGACTGGA
>NW_015162490.1:720143-747414 GCF_001447785.1 Gekko japonicus | reverse complement strand
CGTGTCTTGCCCCCCCCCCCCCCCCCGTCCCGGGGAAAGCAAACTAGTAGTTGGGTTTCAAGTTTGAAGCCAGTAGCAACAACAGCCTTGCAAGCTGCAATGCCATTCACAAGTGCATTGCAGTGATTGGCTGTATGTAAGGTCCCTCTTCCCCCTCCCTCCTGGAAAGCAGTGCAAAGGGTGGGAAAGAGAAGTGCGGCTTTTTAAAGTTTAATCCCCCCCCACACCCGGATCTTGTATTTAGCAATGCCGAATAAAAGTCTAATAGTTTTCAGCTTTTCTTTGGCATTCTATACTCAACAGCCAAATCAGATCAGAAATTCTGATTCGGCTTGCATTTTTCAGTGTTTTTTTCCAGCTCCACTTTACCGAATGCACACCCCTATCTCAGCCTCACCTAATTCACAGGGTTGTTGTAAGGATCAAATGGAGGAGAGGGGGGAAGCTTGCCATAGCGAAGTGGCTTTGTGTTCCCATAAGGGAGAGTGGCCGGGTATAAATAAGGTAACTATATGCGCCAAAGTACTTGTGCCCAGGCAGGGCCTTGGTGGCCCTAATAATGGTAGAAAGGCAGGGTATGAATCTTGTAAATAAAGAAATAAAATACATAAATATGACTCTGATCTTTATGTGGGCTATTCCGGGGGATAGACTTAACGTGTACAGAACTCTTATTTGTTAGGGTGGGGCTTACCAGACTTTTTGAGCCTGTTAGCCCCTTTGGAACTCTGACACAGCGTGATGAGTACAGTTGCAAAACTGTACTTATGGAGCCGCGCACACACAGTCCCCAAGTGCAGGGGACAAGAGAAGCAATTATATATATATATACAGGGCTATTTTGGGGCAGGAAAGCACAGGAACGGAGTTCCGGCTGGCTCCCAAGTTGGCCATGCCCAGCAGGAAGTCATTAGCATAATAGGCCATACCCAATAGCAGCAACTCATTAGGATTGGCTACAATTAGGGGTGTGTGGCCTAACATGCAAAAAGCCCTGGGTTTTGACAACAAACAAGGTAAAGAGAATGAGAAGCAAAAGGTGGGTGTGGCTGGATGACCACACTTCTGATAACATGGGGGTGTGGCCTAATATGCGAATGAGCTGTGCTGTCAGGGGGTGGCCTAATATGCTAATGAGTTCCTGCTGGGCTTTTTCTACAAAAAGAGTCGTGTGTGTGTATACACACACGCACACTGGGGACGACCTGTGAGGGAGAGAGAGCACAGAACCAATACTGTGGTGGCAGCTACAGCTGAAGCAACATTATTTTAATCTGCCCAGCCAATCAGGTCCTCAGTGGCCAATCAGAAGCCCTGCTCTGTAGGCGTCCCACCTGGCCCCGCCCACTTTCTAAAAATACTTGATTGACACCAGGAAAGGTATCGGTGGGTGCCATGGTGCCCATAGGCACCGTCTCGGGGACACCCCTGTATTAGAAAGTGGTTGTGTTAATTAGGCATAGCACTTCAAATAAAAGTGACCTAAATCAAAATAAAAGTTCTAAACATAAAATGGAAGGAGCATAGAGGGAACAGGCAAAGGTAAGTGATCAGTAGATATTGCTGTCATAGCTGATAAATGGTGAATGTTTTTCGAAGGAGGCCCCATCGGTTTTTGGTTCATTCAGAATGGCGTTTTGATTCAGAAGTCTGGTAGAGGCTTCTGCAGCCTGCTTTGGGGTTTTTTGTCAGAGACCTGGACTGCCTTGCTGGGAAAAGAACACGCTGATCTTGCGATGGGGAGATGAGACAGCTGTGCTAGAGAGTCAACTCCTGGTACTGTCTCACAATTAACATTCCATCCAATTAAACACCCTGTGGGAAACCCAGTGTGGGCTGGCTGCAGACAGACCCATCTCCTTCTCACATGGTCAGAAGAACTATTAGGTCATCTGGTCAGCAATTGGCTCATTCATTTGTCTATAGGTAATTGCTAAGGGCCCTGATTGATGCAAAGGTCTAGCGACACTCGGGACCCTTTGCAAGAAAGGAATTGTCTTGAAACCTGTTCTTTAGTTTGGATGGTGCCTACCTGTTACCAAGACAGGTTGGCATGCTCTGGCTTATTTTGGCCATCTTGGACTTGCGCTTGCTGAAGCCAAACAGTGCTGGCTTTGCTGACTCCGGAGAGAGTTGCTTGGGAACCCACAAACTGTGAGTGGGCAACACTTTGTAATTTGTGAACCAATGTCTTACAGTGTTTAGTTAGCCTCTGAATTCTTAGTTTTATTATTTTCTCCTCACAGTAACTGTTCTTATTTAAAGTATTACTTGAACCTAAATAAAAAAATATATTTTAAATATTAACTCTGGTCATTTGCCTTCACAGCTTGCAATTTGACTCTAGTGCCTAGACTGACAGACCACCTACCACAATACTTTTGTGGAATTCCTCCTGTGAGTCTACCTTGCAGGGAGGACTTCCCAGTCAAGCCCGGGAAAGTCAGAAGTTTATCCTTTGACTTCTGGCTGGAGGGATAAATCAAAGGATTGGTAGCAGCCTAAGAACATAAGAGACGCCAATGTTGGATCAGGCCAAAGGCCCATCCAGTCCAACACTCTGTGTCACACAGTGGCCAGAAATACCAGTGCCATCAGGAGGTCCACCAGTGGGGCCAGTACACTAGAAGCCCCTCCCACTGTTGTCCCCCCCAAGCACCAAGAAGACAGAGCATCCCTTGCCCCAGAGCCCCTATCTATACCTTGTGGCTAATAGCCACTGATGGACCTCTGCTTCATATGCTTATCTAATTCCCTCTTGAAGCCGTCCATGCTTGTAGCCGCCACCACTTCCTGTGGCAGTGAATTCCAGGTGTGAATCACTCTTTGGGTGAAGAAGTACTCCCTTTTATCCGTTCTAACCCGACCGCTCAGCAATTTCATGGAGTGCCCACGAGTTCTTGTCTTGTGAGAAAGGGAGAAAAGTACCTCTTTCTCTACCTGCTCTATCCCATGCATAATCTTATAAACCTCGATCATGTCACCCCTCAGTCGTCGTTTCTCCAAGCTAAAGAGCCCTAAGCGCCTTAACCTTTCCTCATAGGGAAAGTGTTCCAACCCTTTTATCATTCGGGTTGCCCTTTTCTGCACTTTTTCCAAAGCTATGCCAGACTGAGCTGCGTGCAGGTGCACACCAGTATTTTGTAATTTGTGTTTCCTGCCCTCTTGACAAAAGGCATTTAGCCCGGGCTGGGTTGGATGACCTTTTGATAGGAGGGGAAATGGGAGGGGGGAGCAGGTTTGAGAAGTACTGTACAATCCAAAACTTCTTTGAAATGTTTGGTTCTGTTTACAGGTCACTGGATTTCTTGAAATTCGTTTTCAAGCTGTTCCCTGTAAGTATGTGCAAAATAGTTGTCACATTTTTAAAAAATTGCTTTAGGAAGTTTGGTTTGTTAAAACATACTTGTCCAGTGAGACAAAAGAAGGGCTGGAGATCTGAGTCTTTTTATCCCAGTTAGAAGAAGAAGAAGAAGAGATTGGATTTCTACCCCGCCCTTCACTACCCAAAGGTGTCTCAGAGCAGCTTACAAACTCCTTTCCCTTCCCCTCCCCACAACAGACACCCTGTGAGGTAGGTGGGGCTGAGAGAGCTCTTGACAGAAACTGCTCTTTTTTCAAGAACAGCTCTTATCAGAACTACGGCTTGCACAAGGCCATCCAGCCAGGTGCAAGTGGAGGAGTGGGGAATCAAACCCTGTCCTCCCAGAGTAGAGTCCGCACACTTAACCACGACACCAAACTGGTTAGAAGGGACTTCGAGACCAACAAGAGTCTCAGAGTACCCGCTTTTGAGAGTCAAAGCTTCCTTCGCAAGACACAGTAGGAATGGGGATCCTAGGCTGCGGGCACACGGGCAGGAAAATGCAGGGGGGAAGCGTGGCTGTTTGCCCCGGGGCTAAAAACCGCGCGGTTGCACGAGCAGACCTACCGTGGAGGTCCTGTTGAGGTCCCGTTGAGGTCCTGTGGTAGGGGGGAGGTGCCGATCACTCCACAGTCCTGCGGCGCGGCAAAGAAGCGGGGCGCGAGGCAAAAGGGGTTGGGTGTTTTTTTTTTTAAACTCAAATGTGCGCATGATCCCTTGGGTGCTTGTGCGCATCCATGGAGACTTTGAAAAAAACAAACCTTTTTGCGAGGGGACATGGGCGGGCGCCGGAACTACCACCGAAAACGCGATCAGACGCCCGCCCTTGCCCCGCGGTTTCAGGAAACTAATACCTCGGAGTACTAGTTTTTTACCGCGCATCTTCCGCGGGAAGCCTCAGGTTCACCACGGGAGCTCGACGCTTCCCAGATGTGGCGGTGAGATCGCGCCCGGAAAATCCGCCTATCTTCCGTCCCTCTAGCGTGCCTAATGCTCCGTGTGACCACAGCCCGAGGCCTTTTATCCTAGTCAGAAGGTGGGAGGGGAGCTGTAAAGTATGCTTGTAAAGGATGCTGAAGTTTCATGCACGTGGTAATCAGCTTGATTAGAGCAGAGGGGAAAGGCTTGGGGGCAGAGAATTAGTATCTATAGGGAGAAAACAATCCCGTGTTCCTATTCAGCCCTGGGTGGTGTTAGAGAATGAACTTGATATTTTGCTTTATGGACTATATTTATTGCTAAACACACAATGGACTGTGCACACACACACACATAGGCTCAGAAGACTGTACACTATAAGTCACCTGTTGTGATACTACACATAGAAGGTGCCTGTACAAGCCTTACACGTGAATAAGGTTTCAGTTACACAGTTACCAGCCTGGTGAAGGAGCACACACCTCCATTATTGTGAGCAGTGAGAAACAACAGCTTGAGCAGAGACAGCCCCCATTGCTGAATCATTTGTGGTCACGTAGGACACATCACTGCTTTGTTCCTGCATTGGTATTTCCTGCCAAATGGACATTTGGTTCACAATGAGAATGGCCCGCTTTATCAATACTACAATGGAGCATCCTGACGCGGAGGTTTTCACACCTGCCCAGATGCCCTCCTTTGAGTAAGGTTTTAGATTACAATATTGGCCACTCCTTATAGGTAACCTCCCACTCCTATAGGCAACCAATAGGATTGTTTTTGGGACAGACTGACAGGTAGGTGGGTCTGGAGGTTGGCACAGCCACAACCCATCTCTTGAACCCCCTTTAAAAGGAAAGGACCATTCACCTGGCCCTTCCTAGCTAGCATCCCCCGCAACAACCCCTGTCTGCTTTTTACTCCTCTTGAGTCCCACTTGCTATCCCCAAACCCTTGCCTCGGCTTTGATCTCTTGATCTGCAGTCAAGAGACCCACACGTTCTGGCTGGTTCTGGTCGTGTGTGAACTCCCTTTAGTTTCCATTTCTTCCCATCCATTCTTCATTGGAACAACCGAACTGCAAGACAGATAAGTATTGCCTACCATCACCCCCACCTGCTAATGCAACTGTGCTTATTTTAATACTGTAATTCTAAGGAACTTGATTGAATGTGTGAGTGCATCAGTATTGTTTGTATGAGATTTATTCTTTAAGTAAAAGACATTTATTTTAACAACAACAGCCTCATTATCCTTCTCTGGTAACCCTTGTGGGAACAGGACCTTGGTATAGTTGGCAAGGACCCATTTATAAATTGCCAGTTGCTGTAAATAAAGCAATTCGGCTAACAGTGGTCCATTGTTCATAACAATCTCACCATCAACCTGACCATGAACCAATCCACACAAGAAATGCAGTTTCTAGACACTGCCTTACAAGTGCATTTAAAAAAGCATAAAAGCCACCTTAGACTGGAAACCTACTGATCACCAAACATGTCTACATGTGTCCAGTCACCGCCCTGAACACACCAAGCGATCCACTGTCTCTAGCCAAGCTCTAGGCTACAGCCGCATCTGTTCTGATTCCTCAGACATTCTCACCTGCAAGACCTACAACAGACATTTTTGGAATTAAAATACCCACCTGGCGTAGGGAGGAAACAGATTGGCAAAGCCAGAACGATACCAAGGGATAACCTCCTACAAGATAGGTCCAGACAAAACAACGGTGGGGCGTCACTGGTGGCCACATACACTTCTCAGCTCAAACCAGTTCAGTGCATCATTAATGACCTGCAACCTATGCTGGACGGTAATACTCCTCTCTCACAGGCATTGGGAGGCAAACCTATTTTGCCCACCGACAGCCTCCTAACCTTAAAAAAACTTCTTACCCACAGCAATATCTTTCTAAACACGGACTCTGGGACCAGGGCCTGCAACAAACCAGGATAACCTGCAACAAACCAGGATAACAAACCAGCCCCACTGGTGGACCTCCTGATGGCACCTGGTACTTTTGGCCACTGTGTGACAGAGTGTTGGACTAGATGGGCCTTTGGCCTGATCCAACATTGGCGTCTCTTATGTTCTTATGTTTTAACTGCTCTGTTCCCATATTCGCTCTGGCAACGTCTGCCATACCTTCTCAGCATCATTCACAGATGTCAGCAATGCCCTTCTACCCTCTACATCAGACAAACAGACGGATCCCTATGCAAAAGAATAAGTGGACATAGATCCAGCATTAAAAATCGCAATGCTCAAAAACCAATAGGTGAACATTTTAATCTTCCAGGTCATTTTGTTGCTGGCCTTTGGAGCATTTGTCCAAAGATGTAACTATTTAAATCTTTAATCTGTATGAAAACTTACGATAGACTTTCTAGAGCTTGACATAGCGGGCAGTTCTACTGCACAAGCCCTATTGGAAGGAACGGAAGCAATGCAAGAGCACAGCAAAGTTGGGGTGTGTGTGTTATTTTAAAAGAGTGCCACAAGAACCCCAATCATTTCAGCAGAGCTTACTCAGGATTGGGCCCTGAGCAGAGGTCATTTCGGGGGGGATCGCGGGGGATCGCAGTTCCCCCGGGTGAGGTACGGGGGCGGGGCACATGACGAAGCCCCACCCCCTGCTTCCGGCCGCCCCGCTTCTGGCCCTCATTCATCCAGGAGGAGGCAGGAGAAGAGGGAGGGTAAGTTGCTTTCTCCCTGCCTCTCCCCACCCCTGCCTGCCTGGGGCCAGGGAGGGCCTTCGCGGGGCTTCCTTGCACTCCCGCCGGCCTTGCAGGTCCACCGCCGGGCCCCTCATGGGACTTGGTAGTGGAGCTGCAAGGCCGGCGGTGGTGGCCGGGACCATTGGGGGCAGGGTGTGTGGCCTTATGACACACTTCCGGTGATGGCAGGGGGTGTGGCATATGCTAATGAGTTATGCTAATGAGTTCCCCTAGCTCTTTTTCTACGAAACGACCCCCGGCCCTGAGATGATAGTACATTAAGTGAATGTACTGAACAGGTGTGATGTAGCCATTGTTAACCATTTCCAGTCCTCATAGCCATCTAAACATGGGGTATCCCTTCAATATGATCTAATGAAGTTTTTGTGTATAAAATTGCATTCTCCATTCATGGAATATGCAACATCATTGCTCTCTTTATTTCAGTCTAAACTATTTTCTTTTAAAAAATCTGCATATGATTTTTAGGAGTGACGGAGGTATGTTGTCTCTTTTTTTCCAGGACAGAGACTTCTGCATCATCTCAGTGCCTCACATGGTACCAGAATTTTATCTGATCCAGAACTTTGTTCGGGTTATTCCCTTTAGTGGTTGTACTCTGGACCAGGAGCTTTACGTGTTTCATCGTTCCGGATTGCTCAAGTTAGTGGCATACTTTGCTATAATACTAGTTCTCAAAGAATCGTAGTTTTATCTTTGCAGCTTCTGTGCAAGTCCCACATTGGGGCTCTGCAGGCTTGCGCTTGGCACAGTCGCCAGTTTACAGGTAAGTTCAACCTTGTTATCTTTTTTGTTCTGTTTTAGTTTGTAATTAATTAAGCAGTCAACTTTAATCGCATTAAATGCAGGCAAGAAGCTGCAAATAAGATGTAGCTCTATCCAGCGAGCCACTTCATGCATGTCCGTTTGCTTGAACCAGTACAGAGGGAAGGGACTGTGGCTCAGTGGTAGAGCATCTGCTTAAGAACATAAGAACATAAGAGATGCCAATGTTGGATCAGGCCAAAGGCCCATCCAGTCCAATACTCTGTCACACAGTGGCCAGAAATACCAGGTGCCATCAGGAGGTCCACCAGTGGGGCCAGGAGGACACTAGAAGCTCTCCCACTGTTGACCCCCCCCCAAGCACCAAAAAGACAGAGCATCATTTGCCCCAGAGCCCCAGAGCCCCTATCTATACCTTGTGGACCTCTGCTCCAGATGCTTATCTAATTCCCTTTTGAAGCCGTCCATGCTTGTAGCTGCCACCACCTCCTGTGGCAGTGAATTCTATGTGTTAATCACTCTTAGGGTGAAGAAGTACTTCCTTTTATCTGTTCTAACCCGACCACTCAGCAATTTCATGGAGTGCCCACGAGTTCTTATATTGTGAGAAAGGGAGAAAAGTACCTCTTTCCCTACCTGCTCTATCTCATGCATTATCTTATAAACCTCGATCATGTCACCCCTCAGTCGTCGTTTCTCCAAGCTAAAGAGCCCTAAGCGCTTTAACCTTTTCTCATAGGGAAAGTGTTCCAACCCTTTTATCATTCGAGTTGCCCTTTTTTGCACTTTTTCCAAAGCTATAATATCCTTTTTTAATGTGTGGTGACCAGAAATGCACACAGTATTCCAAATGAGGTCGCACCATTGATTTATATAGGGGCATTATGATATTGGCTGATCTGTTTTCAATACCCTTCCTAATAATCCCCAGCATAGCATTGGCCTTTTTTATTGCAGTCACACACTGTCTCGACATTTTCAGTGAGTTATCTACTACAACTCCAAGATCTCTCTCTTGATCAGTCTCTGCCAGTTCAGACCCCATCACCGTGTATTTATATTTAGGATTTTTGGCTCCAATGTGCATCACCTTGCACTTGGCCACATTGAACTCCATTTGCCATGTTGACGCCCACTTGCCCATCCTTGACAGATCCCTTTGGAGTGCCTCACAATCTTCACTGGTTTTCACCACCCTGAACAACTTCGTATCATCCGCAAATTTAGCCACTTCACTGCTTACTCCCAACTCCAATATGTCATACAAAAGGCTCAGTCCCTGGCATCTCCAGTTAAAAGAAGGATAACATAGTAGATGCTGTGAAAGACCTCTCTCCCTAAGGCCCTGGAGAGCTGGTGCATTGCCGGTATCTCCTGTGGGAGAAGATCTCACCTATCCTGGATCACCTGCCAACTAACAAGAGGGAACCAACACTTGTATTTAAGGGAGAAGCACTTTTCTTACCAAGCAGCAAATAAATATGACTCACACCACAGAGGAGTGCAGCTCTCAAATGACAGCTGCAGCAGTAGCCCTTTGTAACCGTGCTTGGAAATATGTTGTCGAAGGCTTTCACGGCTGGAGTTCATCAGTTGTTGTAGATTTTCCGGGCTGTATGGCCATGGTCTTGGCATTGTACTCCCTGATGTTTCACCAACAGCTATGACTGGCATCCTCAGAGGTATAACACAGAAAGATGGAGGATTCTCTGTGTCAAGGTGAGAAGAAAAATGGTAGGCAGGTAGTTTATATCTACTCAGGAAGGTGGGGTAGGGCTGAGTCATTCTCTTGTAGGAGTTTCCCAGGCTGTGACATGCTAATGGAGGAGCTTTCCTGAGGAGGTTCTTTTGCATATGGATTGATTAGAATTTCAACAGCCAATCCATATGCAAAAGATTGGGAGCAGAGGAATCCTTGAAGTTTAGCTCCTGGGCAGCTGTCACAGTGGAAGGTGGCACTTGTGGAGGATCTTTCATAGACAATGGCAGTGCCACATCATCTAACCCCGGTTAGCACTGCACAGAAGAAGGCCGTGGTAAATGTATGTTGGTTACTGGAGCATACAACAGAATATCAGGAGATATTCTTCTTGTGTATAATTGCAGCAAAGCTTTTGACTGGTTGGATCATGAAAAGCTATGGTTAGTTTGAAAAAAAATGGGTGTGCCACAACCAGTGTTCCCTCCAAGTTGAGTTAGTGTGAGCTAGCTCACAGTTCTTTAGCCTCCGGCTCACAGATTTTTGTCTTAGCTCAGGAAGGGATGGCTCCAGAGCAAAGTGATTTATGCAGTAGCCAAATTGCTTGCTCACAACTTTAATGCCAAAGGCTCACAAAGTAGACTTTCTGCTCACAAGACTCCACAGCTTAGAGGAAGCATTGGCCACAACATCTGATTGTTTTGATGTGGAACCTATACTCTGGGCAAGAAGCTACTGTTAAGAGCCCATTTGTGTGACTATACAGATCGTTACTCAAAGAACATCAGTCACAAGTAAGCAAACTGCCCTTTTTCCATGTGGTGCTCCTGTCCTGTACTACTTCAGCCAGGGGCTGAATCATGTACCTTCCAAGCATACCCTGGGTCTGGGATACTACAGCTGATTTCAAAGGGAAGAAAAAGAAGCTGAAGGCATCTGCAGCAGATAGGCAGACGTACCCTGTAGCAGGACTCACTAGGCCAAATGAAGGCCTCGATCCACATTTTGTAGCCTGCATGATGCATGAGGGCTTTTTTTGTAGAAAAAGCCCAGCAGGAACGTATTAGCATAATAGGCCATACCCAACAGCAGGAACTCATTAGCATATTAGGCCACATCCTGACAGCACAGCTCATTCGCATATTAGGCCACACCCCCATGTTACCAGAAGTGTGGTCATCCAGCCACACCCACCTTTTGCTTCTCATTCTCTTTACCTTGTTTGTTGTCAAAACCCAGGGCTTTTTGCATGTTAGGCCACACACCCCTAATTGTAGCCAATCCTAATGAGTTGGCTGCTGTTGGGTGTGGCCTATTATGCTAATGAGTCCCTGCTGGGCGGGGCCAACTCAGGAGCCAGCCGGAACTCCGTTCCTGTGCGTTCCTGCCCAAAAATAGCCCTGGCAACCCCCTTGCTTTTCAGGGCCAAGTAGGCAGCAAAATCAGCACATTTATCTAGTCACTGGTGAGCTGCCTTATGTGGGTTGAATAGTCTTGCCACGAAGGAATTTTGAATTTGAGGCTTTGGATGGTAATAGCCGAGTTCTTCATCAGCATCACTTGTCTTCCACATCCTTCACTTGCCCCACAGATAAAATCCCAGGTTAATGGGTCTCAGGGTGCTGTTTCCTATTTCTCTTCTCCCCCAGAAACAGGATTCTTCAGAGAGAAGCTGTATAGAAAATGTCCCTTTACACGAAAGCACAAAGGTGAATGCATTACAGGCAAGAATTGGATTGGGTGCAGATAGCCAGACCAGTTGTTTCTCTCCCAAGACTCTCGCATTAAAATATAATTTTGTAGAACATGAGCTGGAAACTGAAGAGTGGTGAGATAATTTTGAGTAACATAAAAGCCGGTGTCAAGCCGCTAATAATCCTTTCCCAGCGAGGAAAAACATGAAAAGCAAGCCTCAATTCACTGCTCTGCACTGTGAGGTTTCAAAAGACAGGGGAATGGAAAGTGAACTGCACAGAATGGATGAAAAGCAGGCTCACTGGAAGCAAATGCTGCGGCGGGGGGGGGGGGCATGAGAAGACGCGGAAGTGCAGAGTCAGAAAGATAATGGCCAAAGACCCAAAAATGAATGGCTGATTAGCAGAGGTTGTGAATTGGAAACGTCTTTTACACAAAAGCCAGGGGATGGCAAATGCTGGTTAACAAGGAAGGATGGAAAATAATAGAGGGCAAGGTATAGGCTGGAATACTTACCGGATACTTTTCTTCCATTTTGATTGTATATTAATAATAGTGCCTTGGCTTCTGGGCCAGTCACATGAATTGGACTTCTAGAATGAGTTAATTCCTCAGTGGTAGCAAAGTGAACACCCGCAGGCCAAAAATAGTTCTCCCCTTGTGTATCATTCCCCTATTGGGTCCAATGTTCCCTCTAAGCTGTGGAGTCTTGTGAGCAAACATTCTACTTTGTTAGCTACTGGCATTAAAGTTGTGAGCGAGCAATTTGGCTGCTGCATAAATTAGTTTGCTCTGGAGCCCTCCCTTCCTGAGCTAAGACAAAAATGTGTGAGCCGGAGGCTAAAAAACTCTGAGCTAGCTCACACTCACTCAGCTTAGAAGGAACACTGATTGGGTCTCGTTTTGTTAAAAGTAGATTCCTATTTTGCAGATATTGTTTTACGCACTTCAAAACTGGGCCTTACAGCTAAGCTTGCCTATGCTTTGTGTGGTGCCCTGGGAGGCAGAAGCAGACACTGTAGTTTTGAAACCAGAGGAAAACATCTCAAGGTGCTTTGAGACTTATTTTGTTTTACGAAAATTACCCAGTTTATTTTTAGCCCGCTGCTCTTTTTCAAGTTTATTTTCCTTTGTCAACTCTTTTTGCAGAGAACAGGTTCTTTGCAAGCAAAGAATGAGATCCTGTTTTCTGCAAGAAGAGCTGCAAAAGGGACATGTCCTTGAAATAGACAGGAAGCAATAGACCGTGGGGTAGTTAGAAAAAATAAAACTATGTGTACTGGAGTTAGTTTTTTTTTTAATACAGTACTTTTAAATGCTTTTTTCTTCATCCGTTTTTGTCAGCTATGCTGGCAACTGAGCATCTGGTAACTCACAACTCTCAGGAACGTTTTGCATGCTCACGTTTGAATTATTTTTTTCCTCTCTGCATGGTGTTCCATGTTACATAATAAAGAAGTCTGTTGAACAGAATTCTTTAGTTAAGGAAGGCTTTCTGGTGCAAACAAAGCTCCAGTGGATGAGCAGGGCCATGGTGTGACTCAGCAGTAGAGCATCTATTTTGCATGGAGAAGGTGCCAAGTACAACCTCAGACAACTCCATTGAAGGCATTGGGTGATGCGAAGGCCCTCCGCTGGAGACCCTGGAAAGCCGCTGCCAGTCAGAGTAGACAGTGTTGCTGATCTTGATAGACAGACCAATAGTGTATAAGACAGTTTCGTTTATGCTTGTTGCATATCCTAACGCCAGATTTGCAGGGCTTTGTTTAATCCTGGGCACTAAATCTTATGACTGAACACAATTTCTGTTTTCATCCAACTGTGCTAGGCTTGCCAAGTCCCCCCGGGGGACGGGGAAACCCCCGCCCCAGAGGCCCGTTCCCCGCCGGCGGTAGATCGGGCCCCGGGGGGAACCCCACCCCCAAAGTACACGACGTGCACGTCACCCGGAAGTGACGTGACCATGCCAGGCACGCTGGGGGCGGGGCCATGGTCATCTGAGG
This sequence comes from Gekko japonicus, assembly GCF_001447785.1. NCBI lineage: Eukaryota > Metazoa > Chordata > Lepidosauria > Squamata > Gekkonidae > Gekko > Gekko japonicus. The sequence continues at coordinate 734,229 of NW_015162490.1, read as the reverse complement.
GAAAACTCTATGGTTTTCCCTCAGATGGCCGTGGCCCCGCCCCCAGCATGCCTGGCGTGGTCACGTCACTTCCTAGTGATGTGGATGCGGCATGCGCATGCGAAGCGTGTGCACGCGCTCTCCAGGAGCAAACCGGGAGTCCCCCGCTCCAGATGAAGGTACGACTTGGCAACCCTAAACTGTGCTTCACTGTTCAGCCTTAGGAACATAAGAAAACCCCTGCTAGATCAAATCAGTGGTCCATCTAGCCTACTATCCTGTTTCACACAGTGGCCAACCAGTTGTGCTGGAAGGGCCACCTGTCTGTTCAGGTGGGGACATTCAAAGACTGTTTGAGAGGGTGTCTCCACACAGTACTCAAATAAGTGGATAAATATTTTAACGTTGTAGAGGATGCTGTATCTAATGGTGAGTCTGCTGGGGAGTCAAGTGGCATGATTAGCTGTATTTGACCCCAGTGAAGTAGCAAAGGTTAATCCGGAACTGGTTTGCAAGGTTTGGGTGACAATGAGGGTGGTACAGTTGGGGATGACATCATGATGGGTGATGACTGCCTGTCCCATACAGGATTGACACCGGACTTTAAAGAGTTGCCATTGACTACGGACATATCCCCTCCGCCCCCCCCCCCAAAAGACACTATAGCATTGGCAGCTAAAATGACTAATGGGATGTAACACCTTCCCTATGAAGAAACGTTAAATAGGTTAGGGCTCTTTCGCTTGGAGAAATAAGGAATGACATGATCATTTGCTCCCTCTAAGCTGCAGAGTCTTGTGAGCAAAAATTCTGCTTTGTGAGCTCCTGGCATTAAAGAGTGAGCGATTTGGCCACTGTGTAAATCAGTTTGCTCTGGAGCCCTCCTTCCTGAGCTAAGACAGAAATGTGTGAGCCGGAGGCTAAAAAACTGTGAGCTAGCTCACACTAACTCAGCTTAGAGGGAACACTGGACATGATAGAGGTTTACAAAATTATGCATAGGATAGCGAAGGTAGAGAAAGAAGTACTTTTCTCCCTTTCTCACAGTACAAGAACTCATGGGCACTCAATGGAATTAATGAGCAGTCGGCTTACAACAGATAAAAGGAAGTCCTTCTTCACCCAAAGAGTAATTAGCACATGGAATTAATTGCCACAGGAAGTGGTGGCAGCTACAAACATAAACGGCTTCAAGAGAGGATTGGCTAAACATGGCGCTGAGGTCCATCCATTGCTATTAGCCACAAGGTATAGATGGAACACTCTGTCTGAGGCATAGTGAATTCGGTATTCTTGATGCTTGGGGGACAACAGTGGAAAGGTTTCTGGAGTTCTGGCCCCACTGGTGGACCTTCTGATGGCACCTGGGTTTTGGCCACTGTGTGACACAGAATATAGGATTGGATGGGCCATTGGCCTGATCCAGCATGGCTTCTCTTATGTTCTTATGACAACCAACCCTGAAAATTGTAGTTCTAGGAGAGAAGTTAGAAATCACAAACAATTCTCTGAACGCTTTTCGGGCTACAATTCCCAGGCTTCTTTGGGGGAAGCCGTTTGTGTTGTTGGCATAAAACTGATGTAAGTTTATGGCATAGGTATGCCCTGAACTATCAGATATTTCTTTGGACCTGTCTTGGACAAGTGTCCAGTTTTTTTTTACAAGCCAGCAGCTTTTGTTTGCTAAAGGATACCTAAAAATAGCAATAAAGAGCTTTCAGAATGAAACAGCGCTGTGATACAGGAATGCTGTGCCAAGACTGTACAACTTCATGGGAGGTAGCCAGGATTAGCTGCCATGAATGCAACATGCGAACATGCCTGTATATTTAAACCCGGAGTCTGAGACTGTTAGGAGATTGTGTTCATTGTGCACACAAGATATACATTTATTTCCTCTGACAGGTCTTTTCTTGTAAGAGCAGCAAAATCTAGTGACACCCATGCTGTTGAAGAGCTGATCGAAACCCTGGAGTTGAACAGGAGTATATTGGATGATTTAAATAACTACCTATTAGCCCGGAGAGATCCAGTAAGTTCATTACCTTGCTTCTGTTGAATTTCGTACTTTGGATTTGAGATGATAAGCAGGGGGTTCCTTTGTGTACAGAATTGACTTTCCAAAATCCAGACCTCAAAATTTGTTGCTGTGTTCTTTCAGTGTTATGTGGGTGGCCTGTGGGAACAGCAGTTAGTGGGGATCCTATCATATTTTAAATGTCACCTGTAGGCTTACATGTTAAGGCTCAAAAAATGATGGTCACAGTCACAGAACAGACCGCAAAAAGAAGAAAGAAACTGTGAGGTAACTGCGCTAGATAATATTTCAATAATAATCACAAAATTGTACAAAAATGTGTGCAGAAAATTATATAAATATACAAGACAATAAGTGATGTGTTGGCGATGGTCTCCGGAATGCTCTATCGTTTCAATACTGTTCTTCTTCCGAGAATGAATGAAAACAGCGACTCTTGGTCTGTCTTTTCAACTAGTGGGTATCAAAAATCCATAATATTCACCGATGTATCATGACTTAATTGCAAGAGTTTCTCTGACAGAATGTTCCTAGGGCAAGGTGCTTGTATAATGCCTTAAGAGTCGCTGTTTTCATTCATTCTCGGAAGAAGAACAGTATTGAAACGATAGAGCATTCCGGAGACCATCGTCAACACATCATTTATTGTCTTGTATATTTATATAATTTTCTGCACACATTTTTGTACAATTTTGTGATTATTATTGAAATATTATCTAGCGCAGTTACCTCAAAGTTTCTTTCTTCTTTTTGCGGCTTACATGTTAAGAACATATAAGAACATAAGAGACGCCAATGTTGGATCAGGCCAAAGGCCCATCTAGTCCAACACTCTGTCTCACAGTGGCCAAAAATACCAGGTGCCATCAGGAGGTCCACCAGTGGGGCCAGGACATTAGAAGCCCTCCCACTGTTGCCCCCCCCCCCAGTACCAAGAAGACAGAGCATCACTTGCCCCAGAGTCCCTATCTATACCTTGTGGCTAAGAGCCACTGATGGACCTCTGCTCCATATGCTTATTTAATTCCCTTTTGAAGCCGTCCATGCTTGTAGCCGCCACCACTTCCTGTGGCGGTGAATTCCATGTGTTCATCACTCTTTGGGTGAAGAAGTACTTCCTTTTATCCGTTCTATTTCATGGAGTGCCCACTAGTTCTTGTATTGTGAGAAAGGGAGAAAAGTACCTCTTTCTCTACCTGCTCTTTCCCATGCATAATCTTATAAACCTCGATCATGTCTCCCCTCAGTCGTCTTTTCTCCAAGCTAAACAGCCCTAAGCGCTTTAACCTTTCCTCATAGGGAAAGTGTTCCAACCCTTTTATCATTCGAGTTGCCCTTTTCTGCACTTCATGTTCTTCATTGTTTTGATGTCTTGTGCTTCCAATGCCAATAAAGGGGTTTTTGTGTGCGTGTGTGTTTTGCAGTGTGATCCTAAACAGAAGTACACCACTGAAGTTAGCTCTTAGAAGGGCGTGACTCTGCTTAGGATTGGGCTGGTAGTGTTGGCTACTAGGGGAGTTAGACTCTTCTCTATGCCAGCAGACAGATTGAGTGGGTGATAGCCTGTGTTTATTTGTTTTTAATCGTTTAAGAATGTTTATCCCCCCCCCCTTCTTGAAAAGAGACATGGCCATTGAAATAATATAGTATTAAAACCATAAACACAACCACAGATGCTAACGTCTGGCTGCCAGAATCCAGTGCAGTAATAATGAGGCCTCAAAATCAACAAAACCATTAGCAGAAGAAAATGGACGACCCAACAATTGCAACAGAAGAGCTTCCAGAAGAGGGAGCTCCTGGCATGAGCACTTGATACTTCTGGCAAAGAATCTCTAGCCCAAGATGATCTTACGCCACAATAATTTAGTTTACCTTGAAGGTGCTGCTGGTCTTTGGGCTTGTTTGTATACGTTTGCTGGAGGTGACTTACACAGGCCCCCTTTAAAGCATGTTATATGAATTGATGTCTGAGAGGGAAAGATGGGACGTGGGGTGAAATAGTCACAGATGGCTGTGCTTTCTTTTCCAGGATGGAACGCCAGTTCAGGCATTTGTAGCAGAAGCTTTGAATCAGATAGTTGGGATATCGATCATCAGGAATGAAATGGTATATATTCATATTTGTTATTCTTCTTTCCCTTTTTAAACCAGAGGGTGCCAAACTAAAATCACATTGTATTATAAATCCTCCCAGTTTGGTCATTCATGGCCTTGGCCACACGGGCAGGAAAATGCGGGGGGGAGGCGTGGCTGTTTGCCCCGGAGCAAACTAACGCGTGACTGCGCGATCAGGCGTCGGGTTGAGGTCCCGTCGAGCTCCCATGGTTAGGGGGGAGGTGCCGATCACACGACGCGGCAAAGAAGCGGCGCGGCGCGGCAAACGGGGTTGTGTTTTTTTTAAAAAACTGAAGTGTGCGCATGCTTCATTGGGTGCTTGTGCGCATCCGTGGAGACTTGGAAAAAAACCCCCCTTTTTGCAAGGGGACATGGGCGGGCGCCGGAACTACCACCGGAAACACCCGCCCTTGCCCCGCGGTTTCCGGAAACTAGTACCTCCGAGGTACTAGTCTTTTACCCCGCATCTTTGGCAGGAAGCCTCAGGTGTGCCACGGGAGCTCTACGCTTCCCAGATGTGGCAGTGAGATCGTGCCAGGAAAATCCGCCTATCTTCCGTCTCTCTAGTGTGCCTAATGCTCTGTGTGACCGGGGCCCATATCTCCCCGCAGCAAGAGTAGTGGGGAAAGGAATGCAAGAACCACTAGTTTCCTCCTAACACAGTTGGGGAGGGTGTGTGTGATCAGAATAACGTATGAGCAGTCCTCAGAGGAGTTTAAAAAATACCGCCTCTGAGTATCTTTATGTGATGAGTTAATGGAATAAAAACCGTATCTTTATAAAAGCATTTGGTTTATTTGTCGTAAATGTCTTGTCCACGGTTCTCTAAGAACATAGACCCAAAACAGTTTATAAATACAACCGGGAATTCAGTTCAGTTTTGAGATTAATGAATTAACTGCTTCCCTTTACTGTTGCACAACAGGTAGTAAGATTCTATCCCTGGAAAGGGCAAGCAAGTTCCACGTAGTAAACTGAAAAACACGTTGCCAGGAATTCCTTGACAGCGTTTTCATTTTTAACAATAAGAGAAACCCATCCGGTTTTGTGTCTGGAATGATGCGGATGCAGGTTGCATTAATTATTTTATTTTATTTTATTTATTTATTCAATTTATACCCCTCCCCTCCCCGCCGGAGCAGGCTCTCAGGGTGGCTCACAGAAGGATAAAACATAACTAAACAATTATAACATACATAAGTAAAAGGTAAAGGTCTCCCTTGCTCGAAAGCCAGTCGATTCCGACTCTAGGGTTGCGGTTTCAAAGCCGAAGAGCCAGCGCTGTCCGAAGACGTTTCCGTGGTCATGTGGCCGGCATGACTAAACACCGAGGCGCCTGGAACGCTGTTCCCTTCCCACCGAAGCGGTACCTATTTATCTACTTGCAATTTCTTGCTTTCAAACTGCTAGGTTGGCAGCAGCTGGAACCAGAGACGGGAGCTCACTCCGTCATGCGGCACACCCGGGTCTCGAACTGCTGAACTACCGACCTTCCACAGCCTGCAGCTCAGCGTCTTAACCCCTTGAGCCACCGCAGCTCCTATAACATACATAAAACCATCTAAAATAGGTGCAGAATAGGTACAAGTGCAGCTCCTCCTCCTGAACACGAGAAAGAATTTTGTTCCGCTTGTGAACTTTTGCTGGCTTGGATCCTCCAAACAAGTTCCAGGCACACTAGAGAGCCTCTGCTGCGAAGCACAGTTCTTCTTCTGCCAAAATCTCCATTTTCACAAGGGCCCATTCGAAACCATTGATCTGGCACAAAGGGGAGTTTTAGCAGAAGGGAAAGTGTGCTGTGTGCTGGGGCCAGGGACGGTTCCAGGTTCTGGAGAGCCCTGGCCAGAGTGTGGCCAGGAGCCCCTTGCCTCCTCTGCCTATCCCCAGCCCCCTGCACTGCACTGGCATCTCCCTTCCTGCCCACCACCTGCCCAATTAATTCCAGAGTCTGGGGTTCCTATGGGTATGAATCTATAGTTAATTGTAACTAAATACGTAGACCTTCCAGATGTACTGGGTTTGATCTAAGGAGGTTCTCCCACCACCAACATAATGGCACTTGTCTTAGTAGGACACCAGTTTTGACAGTAGAGGAGGGGTGGTGGTTTTTGTTAGTTCTGTCTGTGAAAGTCCTCTGAACTTCCACAGTCAAATGTCCTGGGGGCTCAATGGGCTACAACAGGAGAGGAGGGAAAGTCCCGTTCTGTGACCTTTGCTCTACTCACTTTGCTTTGGGTTCAGCCTACTTTAAATAGAGTATTGCTAAAGAACCTGCTGATATGCAGTGTTCCCTCTAATTTCCTCCCCCAGTGAGTGGAGCAGTTCACACCCTGAGCAGCATATAACTGCTATAATCTTAAAATTACCAATGGGCAGTGCAAGACCTTGTGTGACTCCAGATTTCTGCTGAGCGGGGCTTCCTGTGTTAATGAGCGACCGCTCACATGCACAGCGTAGAGGGAACACCGCGTGATTTGGCTTTATTTGAACGGTTCCCGATGTGGTCTTGCTTTAGTCCTGAGTGAAATTCTCCCGCACGAATGTGGTTGGCCCAGGTATGTGACACCCAGTAGACTGTCTCTTTAACGATGCTCTTGCATCCTTGAAAATAAAAGGGGTACACAATTGGTAGTGTAGCTATTTAAACATAGCAGTGCAGTCCCTATGAATTCCTTTACCAAACAGCCATGTTTTTCAGGACATTGAATATATTCGCTCACACTACAACATTGAAGACTTTGTTTACTTCAACCATCACCGGCGGGAAGACCATGGCCATTTATACCATTTTGCTTTAAATCCGATCTTTCATCACTATGCAAAACATTTCATGAAGGAGATACTTCGGCTGTCTTACAAAAGTTGTCTCTACTACCCCATCTATCCCCAGACTGGAGAAGGCAAGGTAACATATAAATTAAAGCAGTATAACTGTTTCTATATAAACTGACCTTTCATATCTGTAGGACTTTCTGAGTTCAAAGTGCTGCACAATTGCTGGTATTCTTCGAGCAATAGGAAGATTGAACCTCAAGGAACAGGACTTTGCTGCCTCTTCCTTGTTCCAGCTCGTCGTCTCCTTCCTGGGTGGTAAGGGGACCTGCACAGGGGTCATTTCGTAGAAAAAGAGGTGCAGGAGCTCATTAGCATAACTTATTTGCATATACCACACCCCCTGACATCACCAGACGTGTGTCAGAAGGCAACACCCACCGCTCAGGCGCCACTGGACTGTTTTGGATTTCTATCTATTGGGGGGGGGGACGTGCAGATCTGTCCTCACAGAGGAGGAAGAGCTTGTACCTGAATAAAACTTGGTCTTAAAGGTGCCACTGGACTGTTTTGGGCTGGGGGGCTGGGGGAAGCTCTGCAACTTACCTGGCTGCTTCTGAGGGCTGCTGGGAGCAGGGGGTGGGGCTTGTTGCATGTGCCCGCCCCCTGGGCTCTTTACTGCCGGAGCTCCGCTCCTGTGCGCTCCTGCAGGAAATGACCCCTGGACCTGCACATGCAGCATCAGGGCAAAGTGTGGGTTTGCAGTGAGAGGGAAAATCACCCCACTCCCTCCTCCAATGGAAGTGCCCTTCCGCCAGTGGATAACAGTGGTTGAGTCCAACCCATCATTTTGATGTGTCTTAATGAAAGGTATACCATAACTTTTATATTTGGATTTTGCTGTGGACCGACAGAGCAACCTTGTGTTTGTTGTCTTGCTGTAATCCCAGCCATCAGTTGGATCCAGTCAGCTTTTCCATTGATGAAAAAGAAAAAGGAGTTCCCTTTGAGTACCGGAAAGGTTCTGCTGGGGATCATAGGACCTTTATGGACAAAGGCGACGGGGGTGGGGGGAGGCTATGACTGAGTGAGCAAAAAAAAAAATCTGGCTGGATATGCTCTTGTAGATGGGAGGCTGAGGCTGAAAGGCTTGCTTTCTTAAGAACACCTCCTGATAAGGGCACGAGAACAGCCACGCTGAATCAGACCCAAGGCCCATTTAGTCCAGCATTCTGGTCATACAGTGGCTGATCAGTTGCTTCTTGGAAGCCCGCTAACTGGATGAGTGCCACAGCATCCTCCCACCGTACTCCCCAGCCACTGCTATAAAGATACAAACTGCCTCGGGTCCTGGAGGGAGTAGATCTCCATCATGGCTAGTAGTCCCTGCAACTAGTAGTGGCAGATAGCCCTGTCCTCCATGAATTTGTCCACTTCCCTTTTAAAGCCTTCCTGTTTGGTGACTATCCCCATGTCTTGCGATAGTGAGTTTAACTACACGCTGTGTGAGAAAGTACTTCCTTTCATCTGTCCTGAATCTCACACCCTGATTTCATAACAGTGTCAGACTCCTGCAACAATCAGAATGAACAACCCGCTTCTTCAGAAGGAAAGTTTATTGATACAGTATTGGCAGAACATCTCTACTTCAGTTTCTGTGTTAAGACTAATGCAAAAAGCGTGGGGTGAATGGATATACACGGTTCAAAGGAGTCACTGGGCGGCATTAGATGGGGGCCCGCCAGAATGTAACGGCCCCCCCCATTTTCAGAGATCGTGTTACAGCTAGGAACCGAGGTCAGGCACATAAAAGATACAGATAAGGGAGCATCACCAAGACAGCTAGGGAAAAGAAACCAAAACATTCCAAGCAACTTCCCCCCCAATACCAGCTCGCAAGATTTGAAACTGGGCTTCTTGATTGCTAGTCCAGTTTTGTAGCGACTAAGTTACATTCAGCTTTATTCCTTTTGTTTCTGTCCCTTGATGCATGCAGAGCTACTCTCTCCAGGTATACAGAATGCATTTCAGATAACTTCAGGGCAGTAAATGATGAAATGTGATTCAGGCAATATGGATGAGGACTTAAAATATGTAGATTGCTGAAAGAAAATACACAGGAATTCAGTCAGTCATGTGGAAAGAACACAGGGAACTCAATCAGTGACACCTTGACCTGTTTCCTGAGATCTTCATTAAGCACCAATCTCCACGTGGAACTCCATCAATCCATACTTCATAACAGAACAAGGAGAATAAATATTCTGCAGCCTCCCAGTGCTGATGGAGCTGAGTCACTTTGCAGAAGTTCGCCAAACATATTCTGTAGTGCTGAACAAAGTTGTATAAAGCCAGGTGAAAGCTGGAAAAGGCAAACTCTATGTGCCCCAGAAAACATGGATACCTTCCTCAAGGGACATTTTCAGGCATATAACTTTCTGTTACAATCAGGGGTCATTTCCTGCAGGAGCGCACAGGAGCGGAGCTCCGGCAGTAAAGAGCCCAGAGGGCGGGCACATGCAACAAGCCCCGCCCCCTGCTCCCAGCAGCCCTCACTCAGAGCAAAAAGCAGCCAGGGAAGTTGCAGAGATCCCGCCCCCCCAGATAGCAATCCAAAACAGTCCAGTGGCACCTTTAAGGCCAAGGTTTATTCAGGTACACGTTCTCTCTCCTCTGTGAGGGCAGATCTGCTCATCCCCCCCCCCGATATCTAACAATCCAAAAGAGTCCATTGGAGCCAGAGCGGTGGGTGGTCCCTTCTGACATACTTCCGGTGATGTCAGGGGGTGTGGCATATGCAAATAAGTTGTGCCAATGAGCTCCTGCACCTCTTTTTCTACGAAATGACCCCTGGTTACAATTTTAAGTCAGTTGTAAGAGTTATGTTAAGAGCCCATCTCAAAGGTTTTCTTTAAAGGATTTATATTGTTAAAATGTGTACCCATGACCGCAAAAACTACTGAATGGTGTAGGGTTAAAATTAAGCTCTGGATCCGTAGCAAGATCCAGTGGATCATATACATTGTTGGCCTGACAAAACAGCAGGATCTGTGAGTCGGAATCCTACACTTCAGTAAGTGAGACCCTGGGGGGAAATCCTCAATGCCTTCTCCAAGAAACCCCAGTCTGAACTGGGAGTCTGTGCACCTGGGAAGATCTGGCCATCGACCTCCTGGCATCTCAGCTAGTTAGATCCTCAGCCATAAAGACCTAAATAATCTTAGGGAAGCCACAATTTGCTTAGGGCTTTTCTGTGGGGGGATGTGGCTTCTGGCCCCATACGGCTTGATTTATCCCCTGATTTCCACATGCATTTTTAATGTCACTAGTTTTCACTTCTTGTTGTTTTTTCTCTCTGGGTTTCCCCCCCCCTGTTCTTTTGAAACCACTTGTGCCCTGAACTTTTCCTGGAAGCCGATTGTGAGTCACCTATTTCCTTGTGCATAAGATTTCTCTCTGTTTTCTTTGTCCCGCCCACTCCCACCACCCCAAGCCCACTTTTCAATCATTGGACTGTTGTCCTCATCCAATAATTGTCCTCATCCAACTACTCCCCTCCCCTCCTGCCCTGAATAGGAGTGGTTTATCTGTAAAATATCTGTATATCGATATACTCAGGGCTTTTTTTTTTTTTCCTGGAAAGAGAGATGCCAGAACTCTCAAGAGGGAAATGAAGTTTTCAATCTGTACACGAAGAACTCATGAACTGTAAAACATTTTAAAAAGAATTTTGTCAAAAAGGTTCCGGAACTCCATTCCAGCACGTTCCGCCAGAAGAAAAGCCCTGGATAGACGATTATGATGATAAATCAAGCAGGTTCTCTGAATTCCCACCTTTCATTTTTTTAAAAAGTCTCTGACTTCTCCCCTTTTTTCCTTACATCTTTGAGAGGGAAAGGGCTAGAGACTTAGTTTTTGGGTTTTTTTAAGGAATACTGGAAATTCAGAGAACCTGCCTGACCTGTCATTACAACGAAACCATGGAAAGAAAAATCCGTAACAGCCCCTCTGCTTGCCCAGAACACCATACAAAGACCTTTCAGTCCTGGCTATGGAGTCCTTTGGGCCGTGAAGATTTGCAGATCCTTTTTGAAGAACTCAGCCACATTTGAGCTGGTTGCTTTTTGTGAACTGAACTATTACCATAACGATGTTATAACTGACATGCAAATGGAACGAGGGGAAATTATGCAGGAAATAAGGAAGCACTGTTTCAAGGCTCACTTTAACAACACAGCGACAATGATGACAACATAAATAAGTGCCGTCAAGTTGCAGCTGATTTATGATGTTCCCTTGTGGGGTTTTCCCTTGTGGGCAGAGGTGGTTCATTGCCTTCTTCTGCAAATCAGCCCCGGTGGTCTCACATCCGTGGCTGACCCTGTGTGGCTTCCAGGCTCTGACAAGCTCGGGCTACTGAGGTTGCTAAGACTTTCTGTTCACAAGAAAGGGGGGGGAATTGGCTTCGTTTATGTCATGATATCTCCATTTTAGCAGCAGGTTGAATGTGGCACCGACTTTTGGAAACATTTCAGTGCCCTTTGTTTTGTATTCCTGCTCTCTCTTTTTAACCGTTCCTTCCCTACTGTGTTGTTTAGCTAAACGTGCGGCATGATAAAGGAGTCTTTAATGATACGTTAATGAAAATATGAGGATTTGCCCCCCCTTCATGTTTGTGCCAGTTCATTAACATTCATCATTTGGATGAAAGCAACAATCCATATGCTTTTTTCCTATATAAATGTTTAACCCCCCGTATGCCAAACAACTGGAGGCAAACAGCAAACGTGTAACGCTACTTAATGAGGTCGGGTGAGGATGATTCATGATCGCAGTGGAGGAGAACATCCTCCTGGGGAACTACTTGTGTGGCAAAATCCCATAAACCAAACCACTTGTTTATCTGTCATTCCCACTGAGATAGTAATGCAATTACTCTCATAATTATCTTCATTAGTGTCGGGAATTAGCCGCAATCCATTCCTCTGCTCTAAGCATGTTTATTTCTTTGCTGATATTTCTCTTGGATTTAATCAAGGGGATAAAGAATCCTTGTCTTCGCAGCGCAGGGCTGCAGACATCTGCGATGAACTTTTCTGACATTCTCCCTGCTAAAATATAGCTTGTTGTCTTTCAGTTCCAGAATCCCTGTGCCCATTCCCTGACATCTGCCCTTCATTACATGGTTCCCGTGCGACCAAGACGACAGATTGTCTATCCTCTGGAAAAACTTGGCATCAATGCTCCATCAAAGCAGGTCTCTAAGGATCAGGTGGGTAACAGAAGCAGCAGGAAGCAAAAGGCAAAGCTCCAGCTAAATGTAGGATTTGGCAGATGGGATGACATTACTGTCTTAATGTTGGTGGGCTGCTCCTTAATTACCTTGAACCTGATGCTCCTGCCCTTCCCGTGTCAGCCTAGGCTTTTTGTAAGCTCGCATTTCAAACCGAGGATTTGCAAGCAGGCAGCCTTTAAATTATTCAGAACGTATTTTAGAAAACGGGGATGTCGTTATCTTAAATTAGCAAAATCTACATTGCAGATATTTCATTGGAGAGTTTTTATCTAGCCGTTTTGAGCCTTCCCAGGACACAGCTCTGTCCTTGTGATTCACCCCCGTGCTTTCCTCCATCAACTGAAGGATATCCATAATAGGGGGGAAGAAAGTGGTCTCTAGACCTCTAGGGGGGGAGGGTGTTTATGTATTGGCAGGGGCGGGGGCATGGGCTGAGTGTGTGCAGTTGGTGTGTAGTCTGTTGCAGTACATTAATGCGGAAATCCTAAGAAGAGATAAGGGCAGGGCTTTTTTGGGGCAGGAACGCACAGGAGCAGAGTTCCGGCTGGCTCCCAAGTCGGCCACGCCCAGCAGGAACTCATTAGCATAATAGGCCACACCCAACAGCAGAAACGCATTAGAATTGGCTACATTAGGGGTGTGTGGCCTAACATGCAAAGGAGTCCCTGCTACAAAAAAAGGCCTTGGATTTTGACAACAAACAAGGTAAACAGAATAAGAAGCAAAAGGTGGGTGTGGCTAAATAACCACACTTCTGGTAACATTGGGGTGTGGCCTAATGTGCCAATGAGCTGTGCTGTCGGGTGTGTGGCCCAATATGCTAATGAGTTCCTGCTGTTGGGTGTGGCCTATTATGCTAATGAATTCCTGTATTATGCTAATGAGTTCCTGCTGGGCTTTTTCTACAAAAAGAGCCCTGAGAAGAGATAAGGGTGTAACTCTGCTTAGGATTGCAGTAGCACAGAAAATCCCCAACATGGTGCCCACCGCCACCTCTCCTGGCGCCCACCAAGTGTTTTTAGAAAGTGGGTGGAGTCAGGTGGGGGCTTTGTCCACCAAGGCTTCTGATTGGCCACTCGGGTTCTGATTGGCTGTCCAGATTTTTTAAAAATGTTGGTTTTGGCAATAGCTGCCACCACAGTACAAGGATCTTCACTTTTGCTACTGAAGGGTGAGCTGTGGCGGCCATTTTGTGGCTAGCTTGATCTCCTGCAGCAGCCATTTTGTGGCTGTGCTCACCATGCTGTGTCAGGATCCCAAAGGGGCCCTCAGGCTCAAAAAAGCTTGGGGACTCCCACCCTAGTAGATTCCTGAACATCAGGCTCTTCCTGGGCTTGCTGGGTAGGGATGCCACCGAAGCGGGTACCTATTTATCTACTTGCAATTCCTTGCTTTTGAGCTGTTAGGAGATCACTCTGTCATGCAGCCCTCGGGTCTCGAACTGCCAAGCTACAGACCTTCCAGTCTGCAGCTCAGCGTCTTGATGTCTAAGCCACCGCAGGCCCTATCTACACCATTAGATAATGCTAATCCCCATGTTTACTGTAGTCATATAGTGGTACACATATTTCCAAGGATGTGTTTGTTAGTTAAGCGTGAATAATTTTGGCAACAATTGTAATAAAATCCAATGTTTTCAACGTTATAAGCTTTACCTAGGTATTTAAATATGCTGGTGGGACTGCCTATTGTGACTGTAGCAGAGTGTTTCTGTCCAAATAGTACACTTCCTTTTGTTTACTACAGAATTTGTTTTCTATCTTCGACTTGTATTTTGTCCTGCCTCTCAGGTGGCAGAAAGTTAGATGCATGTGCTAGGAGGAGGAGGAGGAGGATGATGATGATGATGATGATGATGATGATGATGATGATGATGATGATGA
>NW_015162490.1:698125-719925 GCF_001447785.1 Gekko japonicus | reverse complement strand
AGTTCTTTCTAGGCTTTCGATCTTACGCGCTGGACATTCCGTTCGCCGGCTAACACGTCCCCCACTGGGGGGTTTAGTGTGCCCACCCTCTCTAAGGAGTGGTACCCATTTTATCTACTCGCCGAAGCTTTCGAACCACTGGGTGGACGGCGAGCTGGGGACAAGGCTGGTAGCTCACACCAGCACGGGGCTAGAACTGACAGCAGTACTTTTCAGCTCAGATGTTTTAACCAGAGTCTTCCAGTGCTGTAGGTGAGGAGGAAACGGTGGCCAGTGGGGGACTGGGGCAGGGAAAGCATGGGGAAACCTGCCATGTTGCAGCAGTGATAGCCAGATAAAAAACCATTACCATGTGAAAGCAGCTTTAGTTCAATTAACTAGTCCATTGTGCCCAAGTTTCTGCATGACAGAACTGGCATTATGGGAATATCAAAGTCTGAACAGCACCCGTGTTAATATAGCAGCAAGGGATACCCTTGATCTCTTCCTGTCCTCTTCCAGCTGCTGACACTTTAAGATTACATACATCACTGCACACAATGCATGCAGATGTGGAATAAGGAGAGCCAACACCTTCAGATGGCATTACAGAGGGCCAAGTTTGTTCATTTTGCATCAGTCAAAGTGGGATCTGCAGCGCACACAGGTCAAATCCCTTTCCAAACCACAGTGCGTTCAATTGGTGGGGTGCAGAAGAGTCAGGCCTCCTCTGTTGGTGCAGCCCTGATCTTACAAGTCAGGCTCCCTGACTCTGAGCCTTGAGTCATCCTGTTTGTGTTGTTCAGGCCCTTTCTTGCCGAGCCTTTAAGATGTTTGAGGGAGGTGTACCACTTCCTCTTCTGTTAGCCTCTGGGCCTCTGAGCCAAGGGTAACCGCCCCTCAAGGAGGTCCTATCCCAGGTCCCTGAAGGCAATGAAGACCCTCCCAGCTTGGTCTGAGAAGTGCCTGTGCTGCCCCAGCCAGCGTTTAACTGTAGTTAAGTAGAACTGCCATATATCTTTAAAAGCAGTGGTCCCTGGGAATTGAAGTCTTTAGTTAGACCACAGCATCCCTGCGACTGGCTGATTAACAGTCATTTCCGGCACACAGAGGCGCGAGGATTCGAGTTTACAGCTCTCTTCCCGTGGCCTTTGTTCTCTTACAGTGCCCCTTCACTTTCAAAGGGAGCTAGCTGAAGTCCAAAGTCTCACTTCTGCCAATAAATTGAACCATCATTATTTTGACTTTTGCGTGATGTGGCTGTGCATCTATTCCAAGCATTTATTCTGTATGACAAGACTTTAATTTATGTGTTTAAAATATTTGTATCTCACTTCTATTCTCAAGGCAGTTCACGTCAAAAATCAAACCATTAAAAAAAAAAGAGACCTCCATACTGCACGCAGATCCTGGGGTCAGCTTCTCCTGCCTGGTGGTTCTTCATTATAGCCTGTGGGGACTATTAACTATAATGGTCCCCATAGGGTATAATGGAGCTGAACAAATTTGGCAATCCCAAATAGTTCCTGACTCCCATACCAATATTGAGATTCGGGAATATCAGAAAATACCAATATTTTGGGGTTCAATATATCCGAACGTGAAAAATACCGATTTTTTTGTGTGTGTGTATGTTGGCACCCCTGCCAGTGACACATCTTTGTGCTTAGGAAACTTTTCTAGCTCCTTCATGGCTGCCTTTATCAGCCTCACTCTCCTTGTTTTCTTGGTTGCAGTCTCCCTTTTGGTTGACTATGGAGCTAAGGAATAGAAATTCTTTAAATTTTAATTTCTTCATCATCAATCTTAAAGTTGTCTAATTCTCCAGTAGTAATTATTTTTGTCTTCTTGATGTTCAGCTGTGGCCCTTTCTGCTTTAACCTTCAGTAGTAGTTATTTCAAGTCATCACTATTTTCTGCCAGTAATGTGGTGTAATCTGCATATCTTAAATTGTTAATGTTCCTTCCACCAGTTTTCACTCCTCCTTCATCTAAATCGAAGCATTTTTTCCTTATATGGTCTGCATATAGATTAAAGAGACCTTTGTCAGTTGAAAACAATTCTATTTCTCCATATTCTGTCCTAACTGTAGCCTTTAGTCCAGAGAGCATCAAAACAATCAGATGCTGTGGCACATTAATTTCTTTTAAAACCAACCATAACTTTTCATGATCCACGCAATCAAAAGTTTTGCTATAATCTGTGATATACAAGATGATTTTCTTCTGAAATTCTCTCATATTCTTCAGTAACCAAAGAAATTTTGCAATATGATCTCTGTTACCTCTTCCTTTTCTGAATCCATCTTGAGCATCTGGCATTTCTCACTCCGTATATGGTAACAATCTTTGTTGTAAGATTTTGAGCATCACTTTACTTGTATGAGAAATGGATGTAATGGTCTGATAGTAGCTGCAGTCTTTGATGTCTCCTTTTTTGAAATTGGAATGTGGGTCGAGCATTTCCAGTCTGTAGGGCTTTGTTCTGTTTTCCATATTTGTTGGCATGTTCTTGTTAATATTCTGATGGACTCTGTTTCTGTGGCTTGAAATAGTTCTATTGATATCCCATCTACACCTAGTGATTTGTTTCTACCAATTGCTCTCAGTTGCAGGTTTCACTTCACTTCCTAAAATTGTGTGTTGTTTTTCAAAAGTTTCTTCTTTGAAGGAATCTGTCATCCTTACATCTCTTCCATCTGGTGTTCCCATCTTTTCTTTATTTTGTCCAATTCAGTTAATATTTTTCCGTGTTGATCCTTAAGCATGGCCTAACTGTGCTTTAAATCTCCCATTGATTTCTTGGATCTTGTTTATCTCTACATGGCAGTCACTGGAATGCTGCATTGAGACTTCTATTTCTGTCACCTTTTCCTTTCACTTCTTAGACAAAGCAATTTTAAGAATTTCATCAGTCATCCATCGAGGCTTTTCATTTCTTTTGACTACAGGAATAGTCTTTGTGCATTCTTTCTCAATAGCTCTGGTTTCAACCGGTTCACGTTCACTTGAACTTGGTAATGCAGATCTGTTCTTTATACGGTCTTTAAACATTTCAGGAATGTTGTTGTCAGCAAGCTGCCAAATTTTTCTTTATTTTGATTTCCCTATGTATGCGCTTGAGTGCTTTCGCTTTCATATGTAAACCTGTTGATGCGCTTAATTGCTTCGGTGCTGGAACTTGTATATCTCTCAAGGCCACAGGTGGTTGCGGCTAGATAGTTGCTTTGGTGATCTCACGAAAAACCGTGGGAAGGAAGTATGTTATGCTACCTAAAAGCGTTATGCTCCCAGGCCCGATGGCGCGCGTGGGAAGTCCCGCAGTTTGGCCTCAGCTGTTTGAATGTACTATAACCAGTCATGCTCCATGCTGTTCCCCATTCCTAACAGTGATCCTGTACATGCACCTATAGCTTCAAATAAAGTAAAACCTTTCTACAAGAGTGTACTTCCTTGATGCTGTGGGGAGCCTGACAGTTGTTTACATTATACTTCGGCACTATGAATGTTTTGGTGTTTTTCTTCAGCTTTATTCTAATTTTTGATATTAACCATTCATGGTCTGTACAACAATCAGCTCCTGGTGCTGTTTTAGCAGAGAGAATAGAGCTTCTCCATCTTCTGCTTCTGATTATGTAATCCATTTGATTCCTATATTGGCCATCTGGTGGTGTCCACGTGTACACATCTGTTTGGTTATCTGAAATATGTTCTCAAGGAACAACTTGTTGTCTTTACAGAATTCACTCTCTTGCTTTATTTTGTGTTCCTAGCTCAGATGGGGCCTAGAGGTCCCCTTAGCCCAAATCTTCCAATAGTATTTGACTCTACTTTATTTTCTCGTTTTGCATTCCAATCACCTCTGATTTATCAGGACATCTTGTTTAGGTGTGTGACCAGTGACTCATCAGCATCTCTTGTGATCAATTTCTTCCTCATCAGCAACCTGATGTTCAGTGTGACTTAAAGCCAGTTTTTAAAAATTACTGCTGCTGTGCATAGGATACACCAAAGTTGCACCAGTGTAAGCATCCACCACTGTATCTAGAATTGCTCTGCACATGTGTTCATTCGCAGATTCTAGGGTTGCCCACCACCAAATGGGGCCTAGAGGTCTCCCAGAACTACAACTGATCTCCAGGTGACAGGCCGTGGTCTTGGCATTGTAGAACCTGACGTTTCGCCAGTAGCTGTGACTGGCATCCTCAGAGGTATAACACAGAAAGATGGAGTACTCTGTGTCAAGGTGAGAATGGTAATTTATATCTACTCCAGAAGCCAACCTGAAAAACCAGCAGTGGCTGAACATAGCCTAACTCAAACAGGACACAGTATTTTGTTCCAAGACACTGAAAGACTGAACAGCACTTCCAATTACCATGTCAGATTACATAGGGAAGCCATTGAAATTCATAAACATAAACACAATTTCAACAGGAAAGATGAGAGTTTAAAAATAAACAGGGCATGGTTTCCTGTCCTGAAAAACACAAAAGGCTCTACATTTGACAATAGCACTACAGTTAAGATTAGAATTTCAACAGCCAATCCACATACAAAAGAACCTCCTCAGGAAACAATCCATATACAAAAGAACCTCCTCAGGAAAGCTCCTCCATTAGTATGTTCATAGCCTAGGGAACTCCTACAAGATAATGACTCAGCCCTACCCCACCTTCCGGAGTAGATATAAATTACCTGCCTACCATTTTCTTCTCACCTTGACACAGAGAGTACGCCATCTTTCTGTGTTAGACCTCTGAGGATGCCAGTCACAGTTACTGGCGAAATGTCAGGGACTACAATGCCAAGACCATGGCCACAAAACCCGGAAAATCTACAGCAACTAATTCTCAGTGTTAGTCTGGAATAGCTAGCTATTGTCAAAGTACAAGGAGATCACAGGTAGCCACATTGTTCCAAAGCAAAAGTCCAGAAACAAAAGCCACGTAACACTTTTTATTAGAATTATTTTAATGTAATTTTGGTTGGTCTCAATAAAAGATAGTATATAACTCCTGGTTTTGTCTAGCTGGGTGTTGCATTTTTGTTGTTGTTACGAAAACGAAATGTACCTAGATCCCATTGTGGTATACAGTGCCATCAGTCAAAATCTCACTGAGGATAGAAAAATGATCTCATTAGTAACTTTTCACTCTTAGCAAAATACATGTTTGATCATTGATCTCTTTGGCATTTTCTGCAAATTAACTCTTTTGAACGCTTCTCATTTTAAAATTGATATATTTAATATGAAAAAATCTGTAATTTTACACAGGGCATCTTCGAGTGTGTTATTTTTAATGCAACATGTATAATTAGTTTGAGAGCAGGAAACTATAATTATTTTTATAATTATATCTTAAATGCTTATATATTATCAACTTGTTTACTTTCTCACCATCTGGGAGCATTCTGCTATCCATCTGTTTTGCGTCATTATGTAATTATGAGTATAAGCCTAGAATAGGTGATATAATTAACAAGAATAACTGTTCCATGAAGTAGAATAAAAATGCCATACATCTGTTGAATTACTTCTTGTTTCTGACCAGCCATTATTCATTCTTTATTATTTCGTGCCTGCACTCAAGCAGTCCAGCTTTATTACATACTTCAGGGCTGTCGTTCCTCCTGCTGCTCACCAAAAAAGGTGGCAAAATCAATTATGAAGATATTGCAGAAAACTTCTTCAGCTTGGGAAGGCTCCATGCTGGGATCCGCTGGCACAGCTTCATTGCGGGGCAGGCGGAATTTGTTGATTGTGAGAGAGAGAGAGAGAGAGATTTATACCCCGCCCTTCACTACTCGAAGGAGTCTCAGAGCAGCTTACACACTCCTTTCCCTTCCCCTCCTCACAACAAATACCCTGTGAGGTAGGTGGGGCTGAGAGAGCTCTCCCGAGAACTGTCCTTGAGAGAACAGCTCTGAGAGAACTTGTGACGGACCCAAGGTCACACCAGCAGCTGCATGTGGAGGAGTGGGGAATCAAACCCGGTTCTCCCAGATTAGAGTCCGTGCTTCTAACCACTACAGCAGACTGGTCCTTCGACTGTCCACAACTTGTCTGTTTGTGAAATAACGACTGTTCTGCTTCGTGTCCCCACCCAGAGTCTGTTCTTAGGGGGCCACTTTCTTATACCACGTGTAGGCCACGCGTGCCTACTGCGCTCTCCTTTAGCCTTGCAGGCTTGTTTGCTCCAATAGCATGGGAACAAATCCCTGCTTCTTGCCATCAATGATGCTGTGAAGGTGAGCAACAGCAGCTATGTTAACTAGTGATGGGCCAGCCCGTCCTGGGCTCATTTCAATATGCATCATTTTATCCTGAGCCTGATCAGGAGCACTCAGAACCAGTGTTCCCTCTAAGCTGAGTTAAGTGTGAGCCAGCTCACAATATTTTTTTAGCCTCCGGCTCACCCATTATTATCTTTGCCCAGGAAGGAGGGCTCCAGAGCAAACTTAATTTATGCAGTAGCCAAATCGCTCCTTAGGTTGGAGAAAGCTTCAAATTTTGCTCTGTAGGGTGGCAGATTACAAACCGCTACCCTTGCTTCGTGCAGCTTGAATTCTGAAGGCCAGTAGTACATATAATCAGAAATATAGTTTAAAATATAATAACTTCTATCTTGTTAAAAATATCTGAATGAGATCTGATTCCAGCATACAACTAGCAGATGTAAAAAATGTATACACATACAGTGCATAATGAGAAATTCCCAGTTCCCAGGACATCATACACTGTCACACAAGACCCCCTGGGAATTACCTTTTCCACTGTGCCCTGGGTTGCCCAGTCACTGGTGGAACTGAAGTAGCATTGGGTCAGGCAAGAGTGTCCTATGTGCCATGCCCCATAACAGAGCTCATGGCTCAGGCTGCCATCACAAGCCCCCTTCCAAGCCACTGGGGAAGAATGGTGAGGTGGGTCAGTTGGTGGCAGTAGACACCATGCGGTAATCAGCCGCTGTCGGTGTGGTGATGAAGAGGCTGGTCTCGGTGGCTCAGCTGCTGCATTGCAGCTGAAGAGTACAAACGGCCTGGCAGGCTAAGCAGCAATGAAACACCCTCCTCCCAGTGACTTTTCGTGCCCCGTGTATGTCTGTGTCTTTCTGAAATTATTTATATAGACTATATCTATGGAGATAGATAATTGAATATCCTTTAATGCTACTGTTCTTCTTGAAATCAGCACATGCGATATTGCAAAACAGATTAGTGTGAGTGTGTGGGGGGGTATATTTTCCATACAGCGATAGTTGTTTCAATTCTATTCAGCACTGTTTTGCTCCTGTTGGGGACCTATGAGGTTTTGTCTGTGTCCCTGCCCACCTAGCAGTTTGAAAGCAAGAAACTGCAAGTAGATCCATAGGTACCGCTTCGGTAGGAAGGTAACAGTGTTCCGTGCACCTCGGCATTTAGTCATACCGGACACATGACCATGGAAATGTCTTGGGCTTGGAAACAGAGATGAGCACCACCCCCTAGAGTCAGAGTCGACTGGCTTTCAAGCAAGGGAAACCTTTACCTTTACCTATGATGTAATTACATCAGATTTTGAAGTCAGTCAGAAAATGACAGGGTGCCAGCTGGACCTCATCCCAGGAGGGTGTGGATGGATTACTTGGGTCTGGCCCGAAGGACACCGATTGGGCCAGGGTTGGCCATTGGAGGAGGAGGAGAGGAGGAGATTGGATTTATCCCTTCACTCGGAGTCTCAGAGCGGCTTACAAACTCCTCT
Source organism: Gekko japonicus (assembly GCF_001447785.1). Classification (NCBI taxonomy): domain Eukaryota; kingdom Metazoa; phylum Chordata; class Lepidosauria; order Squamata; family Gekkonidae; genus Gekko; species Gekko japonicus. Next base: position 712,205 of record NW_015162490.1, on the reverse strand, counting down.
CCCTTCCCCTCCCCACAACAGACACCCTGTGAGGTGGGTGGGGCTGAGAGAACTCTGACACAAACGGCTCTTTTTCAAGGACAGCTGTGCCAGAACTATGGCTTGCCCAAGGTCATCCAGCAGGTGCAAGTGGAGGAGTGGGGAATAAAACCCAGTTCTCCCAGATTAGAGTCCACGCACTTAACCACGACACCTATCTGGGAAGGGAGTTCCTTTGGGTTGGTGGAAGCAAGGGGAGAGGCATTGGGCTTGGACCCCCTCCCTTGGCTATCACATGGAAAGCGACTCCTGGGAGTAGATTTAAGGGCAGTCATGGTCAGGAGTTAGAAGGATGAAGAGGAATAGGAAGCCAGGTGAGTGCAACCTGGCAGGTGGACCCGACACCACACAGATAGGTGAGGGAACCATGGAGTCAGGAGCAGGGAGTGAGGAAGATCCCTTGCAAGGGAACCTGGACAGAGCGTCTTCCAGGCAATAAAGTATGTTTGCAGAACTCACTGTTGTGCGCGTGGTCTCTAGAAAAGGGGATGGAAGGGCATCCCTTTCCCAACCTGGCAGCCGCTTTAGCTCAAGCAGAGCTAGAACAAGACCCAGCAGCTGTATGTGGGTCTCCACTGTCAATTGGATTCAACAGCAGTAAGGGCAAATGAGAAGAAGAAGAGGAGGAGGAGGAGGAGGAGGAGGAGGAGATTGGATTTATACCCCCCCTTGACTGCCCAAAGGAGTCTCAGAGCGGCTTACAAACTCCTTTCCCTTCCCCTCCCCACAACAGACACTCTGTGAGGTAGGTGGGGCTGAGAGAGTTCTGAGAGAAACTCCTCTTTTTCAAGAACAGCTGTGCCAGAGCTACGGCTTGCCCAAGGTCATCCAGCAGCTGCGAGTGGAGGAGTGGGGAATCAAACCCGGTTCTCCCAGATTAGAGTCCGCGCACTTAACCGCTACACCAAACTGGCTCTCCTGAGGTCCTGGACAGTGCAGCCAAAGACAAAGCACGCAAGTGACGGCCAGCTGAATGACACTGAAGCTATGTGAATGTGGAGTGTTAAAAATGGCAGGGGAAAGGAGATGGCTTTAGCAGTCACCAAAATGAGGCAGGTGGTTTTGGCTCAGCCCCCTAAGTAAAGATTAACGCAGTAACAGTATCATGTTTACTCAGAAGTAACTCCTATTGAGTTCAGTGGGGCTTCCTCCCTGATAAGCATTACTAGGATTGATGCCTCAAATTGAAGAGTTATAGGGGGTGGGAGTAATTTCATATATTTGTGTACATGTGATCCTGTAGAAATCAGCATGGTCTAAATTTATGGTTTAATGTAACAAAGCAGTAGAGATGGATTTTCCCCAGTGCTGTAGTTGCTCCGTGTTCTGTCGTGCATAAGCAATCCATTGTTAATGATTTACGTAGAACATGCAGGGGTGAAAATCCGTTATTTATTCTGCCGTCCCTCCTCCTGTGTAGTTGATGACTTTATAGCACTCCTGGTCATGCAGACACGTCTATCCCGAGCTGATAGCTAATCATAAATTTCCTCACTGTAAATGTCAGTGGGTTTTGTGTGTTGCTGCCATTACATCTTGTTTGGAAGCGGGAGCGTTACCCAATTACGGGGAGGCACCAGATGGCATCATTAACAGGAATGCTCTGAATGTTTACCACTTATGTGCCTGGGTGAAATTAAAAGTAAGCTGACCTATCTTCAGTTGGAAATCATGATGTCAGTAGTATACAGGTGTTAATGTCAGACAGAATATTCATTCTGGCATGCAAAGCTTGTTTTTTTGTTTTTTCTATAGCCTTTTGCAAAGAATTGTTCAGGTTGATACCATGCTGGGTGTAAGAGCTACTTGGAAAGGGAAGATGAATATTGTATTACTTGACATTACCCCAGAAATGTTCACTATACAAGCAAGTTATAAACAACTGTGCGCCACCATTGCTGCTTCGGTGTGTGGTGCTAATTAATTTCAGTATAAATTAAAGCTATGCTGCATCTCAAGATTGATTTTTTTGGGTCGGATCTGACAGATGTGTTGCACGAGTGGAGGTGCTTTCCTCTGGTGCAAGGAGCCTCCTTCTGATGCAGGAGGTTCAAAGAGGTAATCCGTGAGATCCATCTCAGTGCTCCAGGCCAGTTCCGGTTAAGGGAAGATGGCATTTTTTAAAAAATTGTTTATGTTGACACATGTATCATTTGTGGATCAGGTGTCTGTGGATGGAACCCTTGTCTAACACATAGTTTTAATCCTATTTTTGAAAGCATGGGAAAGTAGCTGTGAATCCATAGGCCAGGAGCAGCTCCCCAAAGTGCACGGTACAACTAGATTCTAGTCTTGACAAGCTAAGTAGCCCGCTGAGTTGTGGCACATGAAATTCCAGCAAGTGGTTTCTGGGGCCCAGCTGGGAATGCTTCTGCAAGGTGTAACAATCTGATGGAGTTTTTCCTAGGTTAGTATCAGAGCAGAAGCTTTTCCGAGATGGAAAAATGGTTCCATCTAATGATTCCTTGAAAGTTTGCCCTCTAATGTCAGCCATTTCCAAAGTGTTTGCCTCGGTGGGAGCATGCTGGAACATTGGCTGCCCTGAAATGAAACGGTTTCAAACTAACCTCTTGATACAAAAGGGCATTTTGGTTCAGATTTTAAAAACAAACAAACAAACGAAAAATATGACATCTCTCTTTAGGTTAAACAGTATATTGGAATGGACATAATATTGCACATGTAATTATCGTGTGCAGGGCCGGCCCGAGGTGTTTCTGCGCCCTAGGCAAGGCCAGCTTGTGGCGCCCGCGCCCCCCGCTCCCCTCCACCCGTCTCTTCATCGGGCCTTCCTTGCACTTCAGGGAAAATGGTCTGGCCAAAGTGAGGCAGAGGAAGGAGGTGGGCATCCCCGCCCAAACCCCAAGTCGACGATGCCGCCGCCGTGCCTTCTCCTCCTCCCCCCTCGGTCCCTCCTCTTGCCCCGCCGCCTCAGGTGCAGGGCCCGGGCAGGGAGGCGGGGCCGGAGCACAGCCCCAGCTGTGAGCGACGGCCGAGAGCAAGTCCGCCACCTACCCCCGCGGGCTGCAACAATCGCTGGGCAGGCTGCTTCCGGGGGGGCGTCTGCGCAATGAAGCGGGGAGGAGCGAGGAAAGGCGCAACCCACCTTCGTCGGCTCCTTTCGCGCCCGACATGCCACGCGGCTGGGAGCGGCAATGGTGTGTGGGCTTTTGGCGGGGGGAGGTGCAGTTCGGCGCCCCATCCATGGCCCGGCACTCTAGGCGAATGCCTAGTTCGCCTAGTGGGTGAGCCGGCCCTGATCATGTGCATGATCTGGTACCCAAAACTGTATGTGTATACATTTTTTACAACTGCTAGTTGTATGCTGGAATCAGATCTCATTCAGATATTTTTAACAAGATAGAAGTTATTATATTTTAAACTATATTTCTGATTATATGTACTACTGGCCTTCAGAATTCAAGCTGCACGAAGCAAGGGTAGCGGTTTGTAATCTGCCACCCTACAGAGCAAAATTTGAAGCTTTCTCCAACCTAAGGAGCCTTCCTCCAACTTGAATGGTTCTTACTTCAACAAAAGAGACACTGAAGGAACAATCTTAAACAGTTACACTCTTTTAAGTCCCTTGAAGTCAACGGGCTTAGAATGTGTATCACTGTTGAGGATTGCACTGGTAAGTTCAATGAAAATTCTTGAGGCTGGAAGAAGTCTCCTTAGGCCAGTGGAACTTCCTCCAGCCTAAGGATGCCACTCAACAGGTATGTATGGTTTCATGTGATTTACCACAAAATAAATTTGACACCCATGGTAGCTAAAATCTACCCTGTATTGGATGTGTGGAGATGGCTCCTTTGATGTCATGGGCTTAGCTGTGGCAAGAGTGCTGAGCAGGCAGATGAGGAAGTAGATGAAGAGAAAGAAAGGCAGGAAAATGCGGGGAGGAAGTGTGGCTGTTTGCCCCGGAGCAAAATAACGCGCGGCTGCGCGATCAGACATCCCGTCGAGGTCCCATCGAGGTCCCGTGGTTAGGGGGGAGGTGCCGATCACAGGACAATCCTGTGGCGCGGCAAAGAAGCGGCCTCTCTAGCAAAAGGCTCTGCGGGTTTAACCCCTTCCAGGGCTGCAGAGGAATGCAAACTGTGTCCCCCATCCGGTCCCCTCCAGGAGGAGCTTCGGCCGGGCCGCCCTCCCGCCACGCCCCCCTGCACCTCCCCCTCTGCCGCCCGGTGCAGAGAGTTCCTCTCGAGCAGGCCGAGCCAGGAGTGGGGGGGGGTACGGAAAAGAGGAGGGGGCTGTGTTGTTTGCTTTTAAACGAAGTGTGCGCATGCGCCGTTGGGTGCTTGTACGCATCCCGTGGAGACTTGGGAAAAAAACCATTTTAGCAACGGGACATGGGCGGGCGCCGGATGCCACGACCTACCACCGGAAACGCGATCAAGCGCCTGCCCTTGCCCCGCGGTTTCCGGAAACTAGTACCTCGGAGGTACTAGTTTTTCACCCCGCAACTTCAGCGGGAAGCCTCGGGTTCGCCACGGGAGCTCTATGCTTCCCAGATGTGGCGCTGTGATCGCGCCCGGAAATTCCGCCTATCTTCCGTCTCTGTAGCGTGGCTAATGCTCCGTGTGACTGCAGCCAAACTGGTGAGAAAGCCAGGACACTGAGTACGTGAATGAAAGGGGTGACAGGGCTCAGAGGTTGAGGCAGACGTTGCAATTGGCCCAGAGGAACCAGAGTCAGTGAAAGGCAGGCAAATAGGACATGAGAAACAGGAGTCGTCAGTCAAACGTAGAGGAACATAGAACTGGCACAGCAGAGCAATGAGCATTACCGGGAGGAAAGCATGTGTAGGATAATCAGCCATCCATGCCTCTGCCTGAGGGGCATTTCACAACCCAGAGAGAACTGCCAAGTGACTCAGTGGTGTGGTTTCCATGGTTACCTCTCCACAGCATCGGTTGCTTTGCCGCAGATTGACCTCCTGTTGCCATCCTGAAGCCAGTTGGCACAAAGCAGCACAGACTTGGAAGGATTTGGTGCCATATCCTACCTCCTAGCAGGCTACATCTCCTGTCATTTTCTCTGATGTGCCAGAGCATCAACAGAGTCTCAGAGAAGCCCACGTAACACACAGCAGTGCACATTTTGCTTGGAGCAGGTTGAAATAACAGCATGTCTTCTGGTGATCCGCTAACTTGGAATCGGGCAGCCACAGTGGCGTTGATATCGCAGTGTCTCTGACGCATTCCTGTGCTTGATGAGCATGACAGATTTCGTTCACATCTGGTCCTCATTCTGTCTTCTCTCTCATCGTATTAGATCTCATCTAATTTTGAACATCACCAGGTATAGAAAGGGGAGATGCAAAAGAATCCCAAAAATGAAAGGGGGGGGATAATCCCATCAAAAGGACAAGGAATGTATGCACCTGTGCACGCATCACAGCTTTAAAAAATGCCAACTGAAATTGTTGCACAGCTGGCGTTATGTGGCTCCCTGACAACCAACCATCTTATTTTTAAAAAATTTTAAGCAGCGTTCCAAGGGAGGGGGGTAAAGTAGTGATGTGAACAGGTTGAGGGAGGAGAGGGTCACCAACTGCCTGTAGGGGAAAGATGTCCTGTCCCTTTGGAACAGAGGCATGATGGGGTGTAGTATACCTAGTGGTGCTGTTTTCTTCCATTCCGTGAGAAGCTTCAGCTTCCCATTTCCACACATGTAAGCCTCTGTTCAAGGGGCAGGACATTCCCCCCCCCCTTCCAGGCCTGTTGATAATTTCAAGAGAGGGAGTACGTTGCCGTTGGAGGGAGGGTGAGGGGGGCAGAAACAAGAGGGTGTGGCGAGGGAAGGAGAAAGTGGCAATGGGAGGTGGGTGGGCCCATAGAGAGGAAACGAGGACCAGCAGAGTGAAGGTAGGACCCCCACACTCCAGGGTCTTCCTCTGGCAGGGTAGCTATTGGGGGGAGGGTTACTATTAGAAGCACAGTCTGCTTTTCACTTTAGTAAAGCTGCACAGGAGGTTCCCCTTAACAGTATTTGGCAGATTCCAGTAGACAAATGCAGAGGTTTCTGAGTGCAGAATGTATATTAGAGAGATGGAATATAAAGGTGACTGGTCATTGCCATGGCAGTTCCATGCAGAATGTAGTTTAACACCAGACCTAGGCCCGTAGCTAGCAAGGGGCCCATGGGGCCCCCTGTGGTTTTAAAGGCTCCCTCCCCCGATTCTCAGCTCCCCCCCTCCCCCGACGTGCACGTCACCCGGAAGTGACGCGACCCCGCCGGGCACACTGGGGGCGGGGCCACGGTCATCCGAGAGAGAACTCTATGGTTTCCCCTCGGATGGTCGTGGCCCCGCCCCAGCGCGCCCAGCGTGGTCACGTCACTTCCGGGTGACGTGGATGCGGCGTGGGCGCGCACTCCAGCCGCCAGCCAGGAGTCCCCCGCTGTGGCGAAAATCACACTTGGCAACCCTAATGTCTAAAGGTGACTTTTCTAATTTAGTTATTATTTAGAAGTATGAGCATGGCATGGCAGTACTGCACAGACATATAATGGCAGGCCCCCTGAGAAAAACATTGCCCCCCCCCCCGAGCAAAAAGTTGTTAGCTACGGGGTGGCCTAGCAAACCTTGCTGGACTAATGTAACTCCCGTGAAATCGAGGCCTTTAGACTGAAATAACTCTACTTAGGATTGTCCTGTTGGTTACCCAGACAGGAGGATTTAACCCAAGGTCTGCTATCAGTCTCCTGTCAAACTGCCCATTCTCTCCCGCTTCAGTCTCCACCCTCAAAACCGAACAACATTCCTCTGTCAGATCGTGACTCTTTCCTGATACTCAGCTGATTCAGAGCGTTGCTCTCGTTGACCCGTGACAGGAGTGGCATGAAGCAAGAGCCGAACCATTCTGTCTGTCTGGATTTCTGATTGCCAGTTTTCTTTTTGGATTGAGCAATGGGAGGGGACCCTTCTCCTTGACCCAGCCTGCATGCTCTGCAGTGCGTAAAGTCTGCTGGTCATGAGGGGAGTAATTCCATAGCCTCTTGAATCAAACTGCTTCCAGAAATTAACCTTCTAAATGTTGAGACGGTGGTATAGAAATATTTTTCAGATTAGTTGTTAACTAAACTGATCGGGAGTGGTGAGGCCTTTAGGCTCAAGTGGGAAAAATACACCATGAAAAACAGGGGAGGAGGTTTTGTTCTAGGGACAGAAGGTCTCTGGAAAGACAGCATGAAAATTCCTCAAATTAATTAAAATGGGAGATGTGATTCCCTTATTTCTTTCCCCATTGTAATCCCAGGGTTCCATTGCATTCTGTTCCCATTGCCTTACAGCAAGAACAGAAAGTTACAGAAAACTGATAAAGGGTTTTGTCTCTTTTGAGACTTACTCATCTATATTACATGTTTATTAGATGTTTCATCCTGTTGCATTGCATTGATTTAACACTGTGCAATCCGCCTTGAGTCTCAGTGACAAAGGCAGACTGTAAATAAACACAAGAGTAAAGAAGATCTGTGGAGCTGCGGTGGCTCAAGTGGTTAAGACGCTGAACTGCTGGCTGTGGAAGGTCAGTAGTTCAGCAGTTCGAGACCCGGGTGCCGCGTGATGGAGTGAGCTCCCGTCTCTAGTTCCAGCTCCTGCCAACCTAGCAGTTCAAAAGCAAGAAATTGCAAGTAGATAAATAGGTACCACTTCGGTGGGAAGGTAACAGCGTTCCATGCGCCTTGGTGTTTAGTCATACCGGCCACATGACCATGGAAATGTCTTTGGACAGCGCTGGCTCTTCGGCTTTGAAACGGAGATGAGCACCGCAACCCTAGAGTCGGATTCGACTGGCTTTCGAGCAAGGGAAACCTTTACCTTTACCTTTACATCTATATTACATGTTTATTAGATGTTTCATCCTGTTGCATTGCATTGATTTAACACTGCAATCCGCCTTGAGTCTCAGTGACAAAGGCAGACTGTAAATAAACACAAGAGTAAAGAAGATCTGAGTGTATAGGTCCAATAATTCGGTTAGTCAAGTGAAAAACACTGAATACTGACCAATATATAAAAAAATATACATGTATTTGTTACAAAGTAAATTTAAAAACAGATGTTAGCCCTGGTGAGAATCAAACTGTACAGTGACTACCAAAAATGACCACTATTGACCCTGACCACACACATTTCGGCCCACTGGCCTTTCTCAGTGGTCAAACAAATGATATTACAGAAAGGCTCCTGCGGCCAGGAGCCATGCATCAAATTTTTCTGACCAAGCAAGAAAGGTACACAATTGAATCATTGCTATAGGAAAGTGTACCTGACCATGGCAGAAAACTATCAAGAATGAGGCTTCTGATTAGTATCTTTACCTTTGGTCATAGACAGTAATCATTAAAAAGATTCATTTTGGTCAGAATGCCTATAGCGTACAGAATTCGCTTCAGGGTGCTGGTGCTTACCTATAAAGCCCTATATGGTCAGGGCAGGGGCCAGCACACCTGAGGGACCGCCATTCCCCACATGTTCCCCAGAGAGCACTGCATTCAGGGACACAAAACCTCCTCGTGCTCCCTGGCCCTAAAGAGGCCAGACTGGCCACTACCAGAAGAAGAAGAAGAAGAAGAGATTGGATTTATACCCTGCCCTTCACTACCCAAAGGAGTCTCAGAGCGGCTTACAAACTCCTTTCCCTTCCCCTCCCCACAACAGACACCCTGTGAGGTAGGTGGGGCTGAGAGAGCTCTGACAGAAACTGCTCTTTTTTCAAGGACAGCTATGATAGAACTATGGCTTGCCCAAGGTCACACCAGCAGCTGCATGTGGAGGAGTGGGGAATCAAACCCGGTTCTCCCAGATTAGAGTCCACGCACCTAGCCACTACACCAAACCACTACCAGGACTAGAGCCTTTTCCGTGGCAGCGTCGTGCTGGTGGAACGAGCTCCCTGCGGAACTCCAATTCTGCAGGGCCTGAAAGATGGAGCTCTTCCACCAGGCATTTGACCTCCTGATATAACTTGGAGCCTCTTTGGGATTGCCTGCATCATCTAAGTCTGTACTAACTGACTCCCATTAAGAAAACATTGGATTATGACTGCCGTCACTTAGGAAAATATGTATGTATTGCACTTTAGATTTTATGTGTTTTTAAACTGTTTTAACACTTTTATTTAAGCCACCCTGAGCCTGCTTCGGCAGGGAGGGCGGGGTATAAATCCAATAAATAAATAAATTTATAAGAAACAATTGTTGCATTTTAATGTCAGGAGTCATTCTGTAATATCATTTGTTTGACCTCTGAGGAAGGCCAGTGGGCCGAAACGCATATGATCAGGGTCGATAATGGTCATTTTTGGTTGTCACTGTCCAATTGAATTCTTAATTGAGGCTGTCACCAGGGCCAATATCTGTTTATAAGCTTACTTTGTAATAGATACATGTATATTTTTGTATATCTGTCAGTATTTATTTTTTAATATATATTTAATGTATTTCACTTGACTAACAGAATTATTGGGCCTAAGCACACCAAAAAACCCCGCTTTCCTAAAGAGAGAAGTATTATTTTTAGTTTTTTGTTACTTTTCCACAGAAGTGCAACAGCACACCCAGACTCCTGTGCAACATAAAACCAAGATTTTTTTTTAATGTAGCTATTTATTTCTATCCTGTGTTTCTTCCCATTAAGGACTCAAAGCAGCCTTCAAAAGCAGTACAATATAATTTAGACAAATGAAGAAGAAAAATAAACAGCGCCAAGTCCAATCCCTGGACTGGTCCTGGATCCACTGGCCACACTCACTTGGGGCCAATGTTCCCGCTAAGCTGTGGAGTCTCATGAGCAAAAATTCTACTTTATGAGCTACTGGCATTAAAGTTGTGAGCGAGCCATTTGGCACCTGCATAAAATAGTTCACTCTGGAGCCATCCTTCCTGAGCTAAGACAAAAATGTGTGAGCCAGAGGCTAAAAAACTGCGAGCTAGCTCACACTAACTCAGCTTAGAGGGAACACTGCTTGGGGCTGCAGGCCCTTTGGCTTCTGCCTTCTGGCCGTGCCCATGCTAAATACCTATCAGAGTGTTAAATAGTGGGCTCCATGGATGAGCAGGCTCAGGTCTAGTGATTAGCTCAACTTTATTTGTGATTTGAGCAAGACAAGACTCCAGAGCCTCCGCTCTGGTTGGGGTCACAACACCGTCTAGTGACCCCAGGCCCCAAGGAGGCCAGGCTTGCTGCCACAAGGGCTAGGTCCTTTTCGGTGGCGGCTCCTACCTGGTGGAATGAGCTCCCGGAGGAGATCAGGGCCCTGCGGGACCTGGTACAGTTCTGCAGGGCCTGCAAGACGGAGCTCTTCCGCCAGGCTTTTGAGTAGGAGCCGCTGCCGCCACTACCACCACCGTGCAACTGCAGAGCAGTTCTGCCGTGTCAGGCTGATTGGCCAGCTGAAACATCGTGGCCCATGGTATCCCCCCCCCCTTTTTTGACCCCACTGGGATATGCAATAGGGAGTAAGTATTGTAGTCATTTATGTATCCTGTGAGATGTGCCATTTTTGCCTAAACTGTTTTAACTGTTGACTTTTACTCCACTTGTGCCTTAATTGTTTTAACTTGTATTTTTACCGCACTTTTGTGCCTGTGTAAGCCGCCCTGAGCCCACGTGTGGGGAGGGTGGGGTATAAATGAAATAAATAAATAAATAGCATGCAATTGCCACACCCAAACACACCCCACTCCCAGTGATAGGCTGTTTACATAACATCACTACTAGATTGGTTACTTTCAGAATCCTGGTAGGCTATTGTTCTTGTGCTTCAAGCTCAGCCAGTCTCTGGGGGGATTCAGTCAGGAAAGATACAATCCCAATACATAACACAGAGGAACAGAGAAAGAACAGTAGTTGAGCTCTGATCTCACTCAGAGATGTTATAACCACCCTACCCTTGGGGGGGGGGACTTCTCAAAATTAGTTTCTTAAATGCAGAAAATTAAAATATTTTTAATTTAAAAATTTTAAAAAGTAGAACAGTTGTAACGTTGTCTGGTACAACATAAAAGGAATTAGAAAAGAACTTGCTTTGCCAGGTTTTTATTTTTTGGTGGGTTCTGTGTGTGTGTGTGTGTGCGTGCGTGCTTACACACCTAGAAGTCAAGGCGACTTCTGGTGACCCTTACTTGGGACTTGTACATTTTTCAGAGAGGCAGCTTGACAGCCTGCCTCTGCATCCCGAGCCCTGGTATTCCTTGGAGGTCTCCCAGTTACCTGCCAGAGTCAGCCGCTTCCAAGATCTGATGAGATCAGGCTTGTCAGAGCTATCCAGGCCAGGGCTAGGATTTTATTCTTTTTAATCACATGTACTCATTTTTATTACGTGCATTCTGGAAATACTGCTCCAGGGGGAAAAAACCCCCAAATCACAATGTTATAAGTTTTCATCTAGCAGATATTTCCTATAATTAGGACTGCCAAGTGGGGGCGGGGGGCAGGTAAACCCCCGCTTCGGAGGCCCGGTTCCCACCCCCGCGAAATCAGGCCCCGGGGGGAACTCCGCCCCCAAAGCGCAGCGTGGCTGCGTCACCAGAGGTGACGCAACCACGTCGATCACGTTGGAGGCGTGGCCCCAATCGTTGGAGGGAAAACTCTATGGTTTTCCCTCCGACGATCGGGGCCACGCCCTCAATGTGATCGACGTCGCGCGTCACTTCCGGTGACATGCTGGCGGCGCACCAACGGATGGCTCCTGGAGCTCGGCGAGGCTCCCCCACCGATAAGAAATTTTGACTTGGCAACCCTACCTATAATGTGGAGCCCCCACACACACCAAAAAAAATCTAGGGAACAAATTGGCAGAGGAAGATTGCATAAGCACTTGCATCTTTTCTACACGCTTCCGAGATATCTCCTGCCTATGTGGTGTTAATGTCAGTGCAATAGAAGCTATTCCAGTCTGCATTGTTTAACGTTGTAAGAGAAAAAAGGGGAGGCCCTGGGAAATGCTGAAATAAAAGGGAACGGTGCTCTGAAAGTAAGGCTCATGCGGAAGAGTTTCCTGCTGGATCGTGCTCCCCAAAGTGCAGACTCCTTCCAGTTAGAAGGAGAAGGGTTTATGTACTGTCCAAGCCGGCGTCTGTAAATCACTGGAGAAAGATGCCCTTTTTAGAAAACATAATACGGATAATTGGGTGCGGTGGTTTTCAGCAGTCATCGAAGAATAATTTGGAAGATTTGCTGGAATATTTTAAGGAAGACTTCTTAATTCAGACTAACCTTACCTGACATTGGCCACTGGATGTCATTACAGCACTGCAAAACCACTATCTGAGAGATGGCATAACAAGGAAAGGAAGAAGGCTACTTAAGGAGAATGCCCTTTTAATAAATAGTTTATACTTTTCTATGCAGAAATGCGTTTCTTCTGTTTAAAATCTGCACTTCAAGAAATATTCACTGAGGCCTGTGAGGTAAATCAGCAGCTAAACCCTGTTCATAGAAACCCAGTTTCTGCTGTCCTGAAAATCTCGCGTTGCTGTTGCCATGGGCGACCCCTCTGCTATCTCAGGCTTTTCTGCAGCAAGCGTGGATGTCCTAACGTGTATCTGGCGTTGAGAACATGCATTGAGGTTTGATGTCCACACACGACATGTTTTACTGTGGGAAACATTTGTGTGATGCTTCCATTGCCAAGAGCAATGGAGACATGTGGCGCTGCTTCTGTTCATCATTTTAAGGACTAAAACAAGTCCTGGGGCACCTTTGAAGACTAACACATATAGAATTATAGAGATGCCTCCAATTATTACCTTTTAATCCCACAGTTTTTTCCTTTATCTGCTGCAGACTAAGGTTTCACTTCATGTTTCACTTCCGCAAAAGCATATGCTCCAATAAATCTGCTAGCTTTTGTTTTTTCCCCTCAACAGACTAACATACCCTCCCAGTGGCATTTGGAGGACTGTAAAAGTTCCAGAAATTATACAAAGTATTACCCAAATGCAACAACAGCATTTAGTTCTGTTGCATCCCTTGGTAGTCAAACTTCTTCAATTGCCATATTAAAATTCAAAACAATCAGGAAATTCCCTTTGTTTACAAAATTTAGATTGCTCTTCAATTAATGAAGATTTATAAATATACAAAAACAGAGAAGTTGCCCCGATAATGAATTAGTGCATGTTTAAATCAATGTGTCCAACGTGTATTGCGTATAGAGATTTTAAAAAGGCCAAGGCCACTGGTGCAAAATTAAGTAAATATATGATCTTCTTCGTGGTCTCTGTGCTTCACACCAATGGGTTTAGTGCGCCTGCGCTGACCCGACCGGTGCTGTAGCAAGCTATGTTTCAAAGGATTTTCGCGCGAGTCCCACTGAGCATGCGCAGGAACCCCAGCGCGCCTGCTCAGAGGGGACGGGCGCGGAGATCCCGCCAGTTCTTTTTCTACCGCCGCGTTGAAAGGACCTTCTTGCCTTTCCTCCTGACCGGATAGCTGTTACTGCCTTCGGGCCTTTACCTTTTTTCCTTGTTTCTTAGGATCGTCCTCCGTTTTATTGTCTTTACTTCAGTATTTTTTAAAAAAAACAAAAAAACGAGAGCTTTTATTCCTGAGGGGAATCTCCTCAGGCCTTCGGGCCTTCCCCCCCCCTTCCCTCTTCACTTTTCCCCGGCATTTGTCTCTTCCCACCGTATGGAAAAGAAAAAGAAGAAGAGTCAGAAGTGGGGCTTTTTCAACCGCTGTAAGAAGTGTGGAAGTAAATTGGCCCCTCCAGATGGCCATGAACTTTGTTTGTTCTGCTTAGGCGAGTCACACAGAGCGGATACTTGTAAGCATTGTGCTAAATTTTCTAATCAGACGAAAAAGAACCGTGCCGCACGGTTAAAGGTCGCTCTGTTGGAATCCGCTCTTCACCCGCCTTCTGCTATGGCGGACCAACCTTCTACCTCACGTGCTGCCGTCGATACCGGAGCATCGATACCGACAAGATCGACATCGAAGGTCGCTTCAAAACAGTCATCTAAAGGCAAGTCTGGAAAGGAACATGCCACTAAAAAGGACAAGCAGCCCAAGTCTTCTAAGGAGGGTAAG
>NW_015162490.1:611349-693257 GCF_001447785.1 Gekko japonicus | reverse complement strand
GTTTTGTCTTCAGCCCAGCGATGAACATCCTGCCAGCACCCTCCTCCAGGTAGGATATGGCTCCCTAGTCTCCCCTTGGTGTGAAGCACAGAGACCACGAAGAAGATAAACAGGTTGCTTACCAGTAACTGGTGATCTTCGAGTGGTCATCTGTGCATTCACACCACCCGCCCTCCTTCCCCTCTGCTGTCAGCTCCTGATTTTTTCATAGGTGTTGATTGGCGGCGGTGCTTTGAAGGAACTGGCGGGATCTCCGCGCCCGTCCCTCTGAGCATGCGCGCTGGGGTTCCTGCGCATGCTCAGTGGGACTCGCGCGAAAATCCTTTGAAACATAGCTTGCTACAGCACCGGTCGGGTCAGCGCAGGCGCACTAAACCCATTGGTGTGAATGCACAGATGACCACTCGAAGATCACCAGTTACTGGTAAGCAACCTGTTTTTTTATTAGGTAAAGGTAAAGGTTTCCCTTGCTTGAAAGCCAGTCAAATTCGACTCTAGGGATGCGGTGCTCATCTCTGTTTCCAAGCCAAAAAGCCAACGCTGTCCGAATACATTTCTGTGGCCATGTGGCCGGCATGACTATATGCCAAGGTGCACGGAACACTGCTACCTTCCCACTGAAGCGGTACCTATTTATCTACTTACAGTTTCTTGCTTTTGAACTGCTAGGTTGGCAGGAGCTGGTACCAGAGATGGGAGCTCACTCCATCACGCGGCACTCGGGTCTCAAACTGCTGACCTACCAACCTTCCGGTCTGCAGCTCAGCGTCTTAATCACTTGAGCCAGTTACTCAGTTAAAATTCCCATAAGCCTTGGCCTTATTTTTTATCTCTTAGTGGGTGCGTTCAGATGGGGCGCTTCAGCTGGCAGAAACTACCGGTTGGAACCGTTGCAGTTTATGCCGGCTGAAACGTGATCACACTTATCTCCGATCTGCGGAGCCCATCGCTGTATGCCCGTTCACACACAGCGGGCATCGGCGGTTTGTTCGTTTTTTAAAACTCAGTTTGCGCATGCGCATAGGCAGCCATCCACAGAATGGCAATCTTCGCGCATGCGCAAAACACCCCGTTCCGAAAAGCATGCCCTGAAGAGAGGATGTACCTTTAAAGTTTAAAGGCCAAACTGGCCTCCCTGAGGTCCCAGACTCCTCTAACACCTTAAACTAAGGACCTTTTTCTTTTTTTAAACAAACGCCGGGGCGAAGCTTCGCCCAAGCGCATATCGACAAAAAAAAAAAAGGGGGGGGAAAATCGGAAGCCTTGGGCTTCTGAACGGAAGTGGCTCTACAACGGTGGAGAGCGATCAGACGGGGGGGGGGGTAAGGCGATTACAACCGTTGCCCTCAGGATACCACCACTTGGGGACCTAGTGGCAGAATACAACGGTTTAAAGCTCTTTGCAACGGTTAGTCACGGAAGGCAGATGTTCGCCGTGTGAACGCCGGTAAGTACACCGATTCCAACTGGCACCTATACCGTTGCAAATGCCCCGTCTGAACGCACCCAGTGAGTGGTGCAGCCCATTTATTTTCTCCATATAATGTGTACAGCCTAAACAACAACACAAAGGTTCCAGTGTATAATTGTGTTGGATCCAGCGCCGTGTTTCCTTGGGCAGTACTCTGCTCCTACTGCAGCTTGAAATGCCCCCCCCCTCCAAACCCTGCTCTTTGGGTCCCCGGGGCTCCAGAAGCAGGATTTCAGAGAGCATTTCAGGCTGCTGCAGGATGGGGAACTGCAAAAGTTGGGCTTTCTACACTCATGAAAATTCAGCGCAGGATCCAACCTAGTGCACTGACTCATATAGCTAAGGTTGCCAACTCCAGGTTGGGAAATTCCTGGAGATCTGGGGCTAGAGGCTAGGGAGAAGGGGTGTGGGGAGGGAAAGGACTTTAGTGGGGTACAATGCCATAGGGTCTATCCTCCGAAGCATCCATTTTCTCCAGGGGAACTGATCTCTGTAGTCTGAAGATCAATTGTAATTCTGGAAGAGCTCCAGGCTCTACCTGGAGGCAGGCAACCCTACATATTGCTTGGGCATCTGTTTGATAAAATATTTAAGAAAGGTACTTAGAAAGAGGCTGGGGAAAAGTAACTAATGATGTGCCTGTTGAATATGGTATTTTATTTTGTTATTTGGGATTTAGCTAGGTTTGCTATGATGTACATTAAACCACGGAATGGTCAATTGTCCTAGGGTTTGAACCCCATGGCTTTGTTTACCTGGAATGGATACTGGCATTGTTATTGCTGATCATTTCTCCTGTCCAAAAAGATATTTGCAAGTTTCGTGGATTTTTTTAAGTGCAAATCTGAGTCATTAAACCAATCTTAATCAACGAATCCTATGACCCCCCCCCCATACTTCACTAGTCCCAGAGAGGCATGGGAGAGGGCTTGGGAAACACATTAGCATCCTTAATAAAGCAGGGATGGTTGCCCTGTCTTCCTAAGGGCTGTTATGCTGGACCCATTCCCCCTAGTTCTGGTATCCTTGAGTCTTCATCCAAGAAGGTCTCGTTTGGGGGGGGGTGTATTTTGCCTTCCAGCACTCAGCCCTTGAAACATTCTTAATCAGAGGTCATTTCGGGGGAGATCGCGGGGGATCGCAGTTCCCCCGGGTGAGGTACGGGGGGGCGGGGCACATGATGAACCCCCGCCCCCCGCTTCCGGCCCTCATTCAGCCAGGAGGAGGCAGGAGAAGAGGGAGGGTAAGTTGCTTCCTCCCTGCCTCTCCCCACCCCTGCCTGCCTGGGGCCAGGGAGGGCCTTCGCGGAGCTCCTTGCACTCCCGCCGGCCTTGCAGGTCCACCACCGGGCCCCTCATGGGGCTCGGCAGTGGAGCTGCAAGGCCGGCGGCGGCCGGGACCGTTGGGGGCGGGGTGTGTGGCCTTATGACAAACGTCCGGTGATGTCAGGGGGTGTGGCATATGCTAATGAGTTATGCTAATGAGTTCCCCTAGCTCTTTTTCT
Organism: Gekko japonicus; assembly: GCF_001447785.1. NCBI lineage: Eukaryota > Metazoa > Chordata > Lepidosauria > Squamata > Gekkonidae > Gekko > Gekko japonicus. The sequence continues at coordinate 690,282 of NW_015162490.1, read as the reverse complement.
ACGAAACAACTCCTGGTCTTAATAGAAAACAAGATCATTCTTTTTGAGTGTGGGCAGTCTGCCTACTGCTAAGAAGGCACCCCTCTCCCTTTCACATCCAGGAGGACTTCCAAGTCAGAAGATTTGATTTCCAGGCAGGATTGTGCCCCAACGCTTCTCCCTCTGTCCTCCTGTTTCTCTCAGTGCAAGCACTGGGTAGCAAGGCAGAAATTCCCCATATGTCAGAAACCGGATAAGGTCTTTGTTGTTGCCCTGCTCGTAAGCAGAAGCTTGTGCAGGAACAGCCCAAACGGCATCACTGAGGCTTAGCATTAGCAATCATTCCCCTTCCCACCCTCAGCTTTAGAGTATTATTAAAATCTTGCAGAAGTACAAAATATTAAGATGGTTATTATATATGCAGTATCGAGTTGATCTGTCTGTGGAACAGTAACACCTGTTCTCAACACAGCAGCACCCCCCAAAAAAGCCGTCCGTTCCTATCCCTCCAAAATAACATCCATTCCTATCCCCCCCGCCATTTTATTAAAAGAAAGAAATGTTAAAAAATAAACAGCCAAACCAGAAAAAAAACATTTTCATACGTACCTATTAAAATGCACTGCTTCCTGTACTTCTGGGAAGATATTTAGCTAGTTATAGCCCAGGCTTGCAAAAAAAAAAAAAAAACAAAAAAAAATACACAAGATAGGCAGCTGTATCTTTTAGGTGGGTAAATTTTCAGGGATCTTGGAGGCTGATGTGTATTTGGTCATCACAGGTACCTATTAGATCAGGGGTGTCAAACATACGGCCCATGTGCTGGATCTGGCCCATAAGCAACTTCCTTCTCCTTCCTTTTCCAGAGCTGCTTCTGCAGCTGCACCACAGCATGCTTCCCCCCCACCCAGTTCCCTCAGTGGCTCTTTGCTTTCTCTTTCCTGACTCTTGCCTTCCCCCCAGCTCCCTCAGTGGCTGCTTCCTGCGGGGGAGATGCTAAGACAAGCCTCTCTCTCTCTCTCTCTCTCTCTCTCTCTCTCTCTCTCTCTCTCTCTCACAGACACACACACGCACACACAGAGAGAGCGAGAGCTTCTGCTTCCTTCTTCAGGGCTGCTCCTCCTCTTTTGGGGAGGGAGAGGGAGGAAAGAGAGAGAGAACAAAGTTGGAGTCCCACGGCAGTTTTTAAGACCAACAATGTTTTATTCCAGGTATAAGCTTTTGCGTGCAAGCACACATCTTCAGAGAGAGGATGGGTGGATGGATGGATTCTTCTGACAAGCACAATTTACACTGAGGAAATTATTTTGGCTTATTCTGAAAAGTTAAAAAAAAAAAGATTGGATTTCTCTGTTCCTATCTGGATTTTATTTTCTTTCAAAAATACCCTGATTAGGAATTAGAATACTTGGACTGGTCCTTATATCTTGGAGAGTGGAGTGATTTCAGATGCCAAATGATAATAACGGTAATAAGACAAGAAAACTAGGTCTTAATTCAGTCATGGAGGATGCACTGTCTTGAGCTTCATTATCAATTGCAATTCAGCAGTTTCTTTCTAATCTCTCTTTGAAATTCCTTTGTAAGAGCACTGCTGCTCTTAGGTCAGCAACTGAATGTTGTGATTTCTGATGTCATACTTACCGTATGTCCATTTATTCTTTGCATCCTCCTGGACAGAATCCTCTTGGACAGAACTGAGACCTAGGTTTCCTGTCTCGTTACCAATGCTGGTATCTCCACGCCTACTACCCCTTGGCATATCACACCTAATCCAATCAAGCTTGCTATTGTCATTCACCTGCTATTGCCATTTGGCATCTGAAATCACCTTTATAAAGTTTATATCTGGTACCTCGTGTTACATTTTATGGCACGCATGACCCGGCCGAATGAGGTGACATTTATGTCAGATCCAGCCCTCATAACAAATGAGTTTGACACCTCTGTATTAGATAAGAACCACGACACCTCGAGTAATGATAACACACTTCCCTCTCTCCATGCATACAATGTTTTCCTCCCCTTACATGTTTTTTTTTCATATGGTGAAAGAGCTGCAGGCTTCATTTTACAAGGAATATACTGCCATTTTTACTTGCTCCTTCAGAGGTGGAGTCTGTGGTCACATTTGGCTGATAGAAGACTTTCATTTACTGAAAGCTTTTGCCTTGGCAGGCTCGGCAGTGTTGAATATATCCATCATTATGTCCTTTTTCCAGGCCTCTTAGGGCACAAACAGATGCAACAAAAATCATAGATGTCTTTTTCATCTACAGAAGGTGCAAACCCCCATACATGTGCAATCCCAACTCAAGGATGAGACAAAGAAAAAGAAACTAAATTATAGCTACGCACGTAGTGCTAATGTACAAATCATCATATATAGTTTAATTATACATTCAGAAGTGCTAAGGTGTCATTTTAAAACCACAATCCCTTCTGCATGTAAGTACCTTTCCTAATATAATGACAAATGTCCAATCATATAAACACAGGTTAAGAGGTACAAATTATATCCATATACAAGAACCAATACCAAACGTGTTTTGGCCAAAAGCCTTCCTCAGTGGTACAACTCAAACAGAGCACTCCATAGATTTAACAAAAGTATACATACACAGAATGGAGCTTACACTGAGATGTTCACCCATGAATCTGCTTAGGCCCAATCTGCAGTGCTCAAAGCTTCAGTGGAGTGCTCAGGTACAGATAGAAAAGAATCAGCTGATTCTTTAGTTTGAAGGGGAACAATCTGTTTCCCACTAAGATTGATGACCAAGTTCTCTCCATCTTGATGACCTGGTCTTAATGGCACAAAATGCAATGGGTCTTTATCAACTCTTGAGGAGATTCTATGAATATTGTTTGCAGGACAAATTACGTCAGGAGTCATGGTATTTGGGAACAGACCTCCTTGGTCTAAATCAGGGTTCCTCAGCATGGCACCCCTGAGCACCACGGTGCTTGCCAGTATTTCCCTTGGAGCCTCCTGAGCTTTTCAGAAAGTGGGCAGGGCTGTTGTAAGTCAGGGCTTGTTATTGGCTGCCCTCTTTCAGATGAGAGAGTTTTCCATTGGAGGATCAGGAGGACTGGTAAATATCTGGGTTTTCTTTAGTCCGTGTGTGGTTTCGTTCCCCCTTCAAGGTTTCCTTCTTCCCAGGAGGTACTGGAGCAAGGCTCTATTTCCAAAGGCCACCATTGGGTTGGTGTTCACCACTCTCAAAATTCCAAAGGTTCCTGCAGGCTCAACAGTTTGGGGATCCTCGTATAGATGGAGCATTGGTCAAATTACCACTTCTAAAGACCTAACAGTATTTTTTTGTGTGTGAACAAAAATCAGGTGCCCAGATACTGTACATTAAGATAAAGATGACTGTGGCCCCGGTCACACGGGCCGGATATCGCGGCGGGGGGGAGGCGTGGCTAATCGCCCTGGCGCAGTTTGATCTGCGATTACGTGATCAGATGCGCCAGCGGCATACCACGGGTCCTTCCCTTGGCGCCGGCGGGTAAATGAGGGACCGGAGGGGAATGCCGTGCGCCGGGGCGATCACACCACAGGCGTCTGGAGGTGTCATGGCAGGACCAGGGGGTGTGACGCAAGCAAGCCAAAGTCCAGGAACAGTCCGAGGTCAAGCCGAGCAAATCAGGTAGCAAGGTTCAAACAGGTTTAAATCACAGTCCAAAAGCAGGGTCAGACATACCAAGGTTTCAAGTCCATAAATCACAATGATACCAGAGGAGTCAGAGATGAACGCAGGGTCAACAAGCCGAGGGTCAAAAGCCGAGGATCAAGCCGATAAGAATTCCACAAGGTCTGGAGCAGAGATGCAAGGATTCAGGTCCTGACAAACAACATTTGCCAGCACAAATGACTGCTGGCAACAGACTTGCAGATATACAGTGCTAGCTAATCAACTCATTAGCTAGCCGGGAGCAAGGTCAGGATCCTGTCAATAGTCAGGGCTGAGAGATCTTCTGGCACGCATGCGTGCATTCTGCCTTCGCTCTCTCAGCTGCTGTCTCCTTACATTCCGGAGCCTGGTTACAGGTGGGGGCGAGTCTGATGAACTACTGGGCTGCAGCAGAGACTGATCCCTTGCAGGTGTTCCCTGGGAGGCTCTATCCTCCTCACCACTTAGATAGCTTTCAGCTACAGGATCCAGTCTTTGCCTTTCTGCTGCAGTACTGTCCTCAGGAGCCTCGGGTGCGCTCCACTTCCCAGATGTTGGGGTGTGATCGCGCCCGGATAATCCGCCCACCATCGGTGCCTCTCCCGCAGCAACTTTGCCGTGTGATCGGGGCCTATCAGTCCAAAAGCAGCCCAACATTTCCCTAGAAGTTGAGGCAGAAATATCACTAATTGTTGTTTTTTGATTTCTTTGATGCTTGTTTTTCTCCCCGCTTTGATACAGTACTTCAGGGTTTTTTTAAAAAATCTCTCTTACAGGCAAAGTATGCATTGAACCACTTCAATCGGAAGCTGTCCCTGGAGCCTAAGGTGTCCATCAATGCTAGAATAGTTGTGGTCGGGTCATCAAATGTTGGAATTTCCTTCCTCGAAACACTGGTTTTTTGGTAAGTCTTTAAATTATATGTGACTTGCTACATTTTAATTTTCATCTCGTTCACTTTACAGAAGATGGTTGGGTAGTGAAGGGCGGGGTATAAATCCAATCCTCTTCTTCTTCCTCTTCTTCTTCCTCTTCTTCTTCCTCTTCTTCTTCCTCTTCTTCTTCCTCTTCTTCTTCCTCTTCTTCTTCCTCTTCTTCTTCCTCTTCTTCTTCCTCTTCTTCTTCCTCTTCTTCTTCCTCTTCTTCTTCCTCTTCTTCTTCCTCTTCTTCTTCCTCTTCTTCTTCCTCTTCTTCTTCCTCTTCTTCTTCCTCTTCTTCTTCCTCTTCTTCTTCCTCTTCTTCTTCCTCTTCTTCTTCCTCTTCTTCTTCCTCTTCTTCTTCCTCTTCTTCTTCCTCTTCTTCTTCCTCTTCTTCTTCCTCTTCTTCTTCCTCTTCTTCTTCCTCTTCTTCTTCTTCTTCTTCTTCCTCTTCTTCTTCCTCTTCTTCTTCCTCTTCTTCTTCCTCTTCTTCTTCCTCTTCTTCTTCCTCTTCTTCCCATCTAACTTTCTTGGAAAAGGCATGCTAATATGGACCCACAGAGTTCTGCCCCCCTCCAGTTGTTGGGAGGGATTCTCTCCATGCAGCAAACCTGGGTCCTGTGGATGCACAGCTCTTTGCTACAAAGAGAGATGACATGTGGACCGTTGTGGCCCTTTTCAGACGTTACTGTCATGTGCATCAGGAGGCTGGCAACTGCATGTGGATCCTCTTCTTGATAGGTATGGTTGCCATGTTGTCTGAAAAGGGCAGTGCATGGATACATGTGAGCCTTGTCGTGTGTTCAGAGGCTGTACACGTGGGCAAGATTTGTGGGTTTCCCGCATATCAGGAGGATGCAGGTAGCGTGGGCTTCCAGCACACACAATTGTCAGGCTCCTGGTATGCACAGGCATAACATCTGAAGAGGGCTAAACTTTTCCCTGCAAAGGAAGATGGGCTTGGCTGCAGCCATGGCCCAGAGGACCAAGCTCTGGAGAGCGCTTGATTCCCCCTCCCTTGTACAGATGGATGCCCTGTGGCTGCAGAGGAAAGAGGAAGAGACGGCTAAAGGGCCAAGGAGCTGACACGCTTCCTCCCAGCTCAGGTACCAGCATGAGGCAGATCTGGCTGGCTTCAACTGGACTGAAACGCTTCTTTAAAAACCTTGCCTCACCGTGCAACACCCACCCCACGAGCCGAGATCGACCTCATAGTGCAACACCTACCTCATGGACCAACATCCACCTATGCCAACCTCTACCTCATCAAACATCCATCTGTGCAAACCTCCAACTCCTCAAACATGCACCCAGACAAGTGAGCCCTTTTGACTGCACCCAAGGTATCCCCATCCACAGCAGTAATGTCTACAATAAGGAGGCAGGTGGGTTACCACCTCCCAGGCCCAAGGGGAAGGGTTGGCCACCCCCAGAATCCATCTCCACAACAAGGTGGGCTGCTGCCCAAGCTCTGTCACCCGGAGGAGGCAGGAGGGTGACTGCCTCCCAGCCCCGAGGAGAAGGATTGCCCATCTACAGCACCGTGTTTGCGATGAGGAGGCAGGCAGCACTTGCCCCCCCCAGCCAATCCTCACCAAACCTGGAGGGCAGGTGGAGGGTCATCCCGGGGAGGTCTGTGAGTTAGATGCCTCTAGCTTGCAGAGGGGTTGTTCGATGCACTCCTCCTGAACCTGTGGCTGTGATTTCCCCAGAGAGCACTTTCCTGGGGGCACCTGCTTGGGGGGGGCACTATTCCCCCCCCCCACAGCCAATCCTCACCACACTGGGAGGATAGGTAGCCAGGCATCCCGGGGAGGCTGTCTGTGAGTTTGATACCTCTAGCTTGCAGGGGGTCCATTTGACAGACTCCTGAACCTGCGGCTGTGATTTCCCCAGAGAGCACTTTCCTGGGGGCACTTGCTTTGGGGGCTGTAACTTGGCCCCCCAAATCCAATCTTCACCAAACTTGGAAGACAGAGGAGATTCAGCTGGAGACTTGTTGCAAGTTTGGCATCTCTAGCCCGGAGGGGGGCGTTCTAATACATCACGAACCGCATGAAACAAACCAGTTCAGTAAACAGGAAAATGTTCCCTCTAAGCTGTGGAGTGAGCAAAATTTCTACTTTGTGAGCTACTGGCATTAAAGTTGTGAGTAATTCAGCTACTGCATTAATTAGTTTGTTCTGGAGCCATCCTTCCTGAGCTAAGACAGAAATGTGTGAGCCAGAGGCTAAAAAACTGTGAGCGAGCTCACACTAACTCAGCTTAGAAGGAACACTGCTTGTGGATCATGTAACCCCACAAACCACAAACTGGGACGAATGTCCATTTTTCCAGTTTGTGCCCATCCCCATTCCTTACTGCCTTGGATTTCTTTAAAGAGGATGCAGCTTCCGTTCAGCGAAGGAGGATTTGGTTTCCCTGATCTTAATTTATATCATCAGGCATACTTATTAGCTTGTACTAAATACTGGGATTGCTCCTTGCAGTTGGACTATCCATCTTGGGCTCCTCTTGCCTGGTGCCCCTCACTAAACGGAACACATTAGGGTCTAACTGATGCTAGAGTGGATCGTATTCCTCCTACAATTTCTGCAGCTAGAGAACACGGTGTCATGACAGTATCAGTCTAATCTAATCCATGTTCACATGCTTCTGTTAAATGGCAATATTTACAATTGCAACCTTTGTTGTTGTTCAGTCGCACAGTCGAGTCCGACTCTTCGCGACCCCATGGACCAGCTCCCGCCAGGCCCTCCTGTCTTCCGCCGTCCTCTGAAGTTGGCTCAATTTCATGTTTGTTGCATGTATGACACTGTCTAACCATCTCATCCTTTGCCGTCCCCGTCTTCTTTGACCTTCAATCTTTCCCAGCATCAGGGTCTTCTCCAGTGAGTGCTCCCTTCTCATTGGGTGGCCAAAGTATTTGAGCTTCAGTTTCATTATCTGGCCTTCCAGGGAACAGTCAGGGTTGATTTCTTTTAGGATCGACTGATTTGATCATCTTGCCGTCCAAGGGACTCTCAAGAGTCTTCTCCAGCACCATAGTTCGAAAGAATCTATTCTTCGGCGCTCAGCCATCCTTATAGTCCAACTCTCGGAGCCATACATGACTACTAGGAATACCATTGGTTTGACCATGCAGACTTTTGTTGGCAGGGTGATGTCTCTACTTTTTATCATGCTGTTTAGGTTCGCAACCTGTTGGTATCTAAATATGGCCCTGTAGCATTAAGAATCAGTCAGAGTCCTCTTTGCTCCTGGAAGCTCTAATTGAATCAATGCAGAAAACAAAACCTACAATAGTTGTCTATAAATATTTATGTCACTTAATAAATATGATATTCAGAGTTTTCAGGAAGGAATGGAATAAGGAGCTAGATGACCCTATTTTACCAAAGCAATGGGATATGACCTTGTGGCTTACAACTTGAAGCTGTTAGATGCCCACGGTTTATTTTTTATTTTCTTACGGAAGAGGCAAATGCTAAATATAGACAGAATCAATTTAAAATCTTCTAAAGAGGAAGTTGTTTTTCCTCATTATTCTTCCCACCTAATTATTTTGCATCGGCAGTTAGCACTGGAGCAGACAAATATAATTCGTTTTCTGGCAGGCCAATTACCATGACTGGAGTTTTGAAAAGATTTACACTTAAAATGCTGAAAGAGAATCTTCCTTCCTCGTACCCTTTTAATGTTACTGTGGCATTATTAACACTGGTTGTCGTTCTGAGAGGAACCCATTTGGGGCAGAAAAGATTGGGCTTTTCTGCACACTCAACTTCTGATTTTCTTGGCAGTTGATCCACAGGTTTTAGCACGGTTCTTCTGCACTTCTGCCCTCCCTCTAAATTTTCACAATTGCAAGTGCTGGTAAGATGTCACTTGAAGACCAAGCCCTATGAGGAAAGGCTGAGGGACTTGGGAATGTTTAGTCTGGAGAAGAGGAGGTTGAGGAGGGACAGGATTGCTCTAGTTAATTATTATTATTATTATTACATGGGATTTTTACCCCGGCCACCCCCGAAGGGCTCTGGGCGGCTTACAGAGTATTGTGTGTGCACACGCTTTCTAGAATCCTAACTATGGCCACAAATTCAGGGGGATGGGAACCCTAACAGATACCCTCTGAAGGCTTTTTCCCACAGATGTTCTTGCTTCTCCTTCCGTCTTTTTTCCGGGCAGTCACATGCCTCTTTGTGCAGTTCTTTCTTAGAGGGGGGACTTCAGTTAGCTGGCTTCCACAGCGGCCCCTGCTGGCTCGTCGGGCTTGCTGTACGCAGGCGATGGGGATTTTGTCCTTCCGGCTCCAATCTCTCCAATGACGCCGGGCCGTTGCTGACCTCCGACCAGTCGTTGTTCTGGGGGGCCGTCTCTTCGCCGCTGCTTCTGCCGCTGTTTCGCCACCATTGTTGTTACCGGTGCTGCTATTTTCTCTCTGGAGCCAATAGTTCTTCCGCTTCTTCTAGGGGAGGGTACCCCCCTGACCAACTAAGGCCAGGTACCCATTTATCTACTCGCCATATAGGGCTTTCGAACAGCTGGGTTGGCTGAAGCTGGGACTAAGGTCGGGAGCTCACCCTGACCGCGGTGGGATTCGAACAGCCAGACAGCAGTTCGAGATAGTTACACTTTGCAGGTGTTAATCACCTGCACCACCACTCCCTAAGCATTTGCAGGGCTGTCACTTAGAGGAGGGCAGGGAGCTGTTCCTGTTGGCAGCAGAGGAGAGGACTCGCAGTAATGGGTTTAAATTAAGGGTGGGAAGGTACTGGCTGGATATTAGGACAAACATTTTTACAGAACGAGTTGTGCAACAGTGGAATCAGCTACTTGGGGAGGTGGTGAGCTCCCCCTCCCTGGCAGTCTTGAAGCAGCAGCTGGACAAACACTTGTCTGGGATGCTCTAGGCTGATCCTGCATTGAGCAGGGGGTTGGAGCACATGGCCTGTAGGGCCCCTTCCAACTCTGTGAGTCTGTGATTCTATCATTGATCTGATGGAAGAAATTGTCACCAAAACTGGTTATTATAGGTGAGAACAAAGTGGCACAGTTGGGTGGCAAAGATGTCTTCTTATCCATCTTTGTGTGAGATATTGGTATACAGAGTTTCCACATCCGCGGTAGCTAAAATAGTATTCTCTGGAAGGCTGTTAAAAGATTTTATTTTGCTCAGAAAGTCCTCAGAACTGGGAGCATGAAGATATGCCTTTTTCCTGTGTCCTGTGAGGGAAGAGAATGGAGACTTACTTTTTTTAAAAAAAATGAAAGCTAGGAATTCTGAAAACCTGCTTATGCCATCATTACTGTGGATGTGCTCTTAGATATAACCAAGATATATAATTGGGTCTCCCAAATATATCTGGGATTTTTCAGGATACCAAAAAATGGGTTCTGTAAAATCCCGGAAGCATTTGGAATTAACCGGAAATATCAGGAGCCAGCATTCGCATGATCCCTGCATTATTTTTTCCTCTTCTCCTCCCCCCCCCCCACACAATATTTCTGTGTCTCCCAGGGGCTTGGTATCAGCATGCCAGGCTGCTTTAGGTAAGATTCTGTCAGTTGTAAGTGTTTTTTTTTTTTAAGTTGGTTCTTTGCTGGAGTTGGTTTGTGTCTGGGTTGTGGATTTTTATGGATTCTTGTGTTTTACATAGGTTGAGATTCTTGCATTTTACATAGATTGGCTTCTCAAGTTTTGCATAGGTTGAGAATCTCAGGGTTTACATTGGTTGGGATAACAATAAACTTAGTTATTACAACACTATATAGATGTATCAATATTTTAGTGTTGGGGGGGGGGATCTGGGATAGCTACCAAAAATCCCTGTCACCTGATATTTCTTCACTGGCATCTGCAGTCAGAGATTTAGCTTAACTTCAAAATTTTCAACTTAGAATCATAGAACTCAATTCATTGGAAAAATGAATAATGGAAAAATGGTAGTTATATGGTATTGATACTTATAGGAACTTAATCATAGGTAATACTATTATAAACCTCCAGGAAATCTACCAAATAAACAATGGCAGCATAAACTGGTTTGAGTTTATACAACTCAGGTGGGTTATTTTAAAGTGTGTGTACTCATTGCAAAATTCAGGCTTAAACTGAAGAAAGTTGGGAAAACCACTAGGCCATTCAGGTTTGACGTAGATCACATCCCTTATAAATATACAGTGGAGGTGAAGAATAGGTTTAAGGGACTAGATTTGATAGACAGAGTGCCTGAAGAACTATGGACGGAGGTTCGTGACATTGTACAGGAGGCAGCAACGAGCACCATCCCAAAGAAAAAGAAATGCAGTCAGAGTGCCTGAAGAAGTATGGATGGAGGTTTGTGCCATTGTACAGGAGGCAGCAATTAGCACCATCCCAAAGAAAAAGAAATGCAAAAAAGTGAAGTGGCTTTACAAAAAGCTGAAGAAAGAAGGAAAGCGAAAGGCAAAGGTGAAAAGGAAAGATTTACCCAACTGAATGCAGATTTCCAGAGAATAGCAAGGAGAGATAAGGTGGCCTTCCTGAATGAACAATGCAAAGTAATAGAGGGAAACAATAGAATGGGAAGGACTAGAGATCTATTCAAGAACATGGGAGAAATCAAGAGAACATTTTGTGCAACGCTGGCCATGACAAAGGACAAAAGCGGGAGGGACCTAACAGAAGCAGAAGAGATCAGGAAGAGGTGGCAAGAATACAAAGAAGAACTACACAAGAAGGATCACAATGTCCTTGACAACCACGACGGTGTGATCACTGACCCGAGCCAGACATCCTGGAGTGTGAAGTCAAATGGTCCTTAGAAAGCATTACTAACTACAAAGCTATCAGAGATGACAATATCCCAGCTGAGCTATTCAAAGTCCTAAAAGATGATGCTGTTAGTGCTGCACTCCATATGCCAGCAAATTTGGAAAACGCAACAGTGGCCAAAGGATTTGAAAAGGTCAATTTGCATTCCAATCCCGAAGAAGGGCAATGCTAAGGAATGTTCAAACTATTGCCCAATTGCACTCAACTCACATGCTAGCAAGCTAATGCTCAAGATCCTACAAGCCAGAATTCAGCAGTACGTGGATAGAGAACTGCCAGAAGTACAAGCTGGGCTTCAAAGAGGTAGAGGAACTAGAGATCAAACTGCCAACTTTCACTGGATTATGGAGAAAGCAAGGGAGTACCAGGAACACATCTACTTCTGCTTCATGCAAAATGCCGGCCTGGAGGAATCACAAACTGAAATTAAGGTTGCTGGAAAAACATCAACAACCTCAGATATGATACCCTCTAATGGCAGAAAGTGAGGAGGACCTAAAGAGCCTCTTGCTAAGGGTGGAAGAGGAGTAGTAGTAAGTCTTATTCACGGTCATTGACCAGCACATAATACACCAGTGGCATATCTTGCAACATAAATGATACATATGATGGGTGGAAGAGGAGAGCACAGAGGTTGGCTTGAAACTCAACATCAAAAAAATGAAGATCATGGCATCCAGCCCCATCACTCCTTGGCAAGTCTTGGAAGCAGTGACAGATTTCACGTTCCTGGGATCCAAGATCACTGCAGACGGTGACTGCAGCCATGAAATTAAAAGCAGTGCGGAGGCACAATTACAATGGATCCGCCACGAGAGGGCGATAAACATATGCAGACATGCAGAAGTATACTCACAAAGTTGTGAAGTGTGAAAACAAAAGCAAATGTAGACAGGTTTGTTTGTTTTTTAAGACGGAGTCAGAAGGCTGGGACACCGGTCGGAAAGACAAATGTAGATTCGACCACTGTCTGACCATTTCATCCTTTGCCGTCTCTTCTTCTGTTACCTTCAATCTTTCCCAGCATCAGGGTCTTCTCCAGTGAGTGCTCCCTTCTCATTTGGTGGCCAGAGTATTTGAGCTTCAGCTTCAGTCTCTGGCCTTCCAGGGAACAGTCAGGGTTGATTTCTTTTAGGATTGACTGATTTGATCTCCTTGCAGTCCAAGAAACTCTCAAGAGTCTTCTCCAGCACCATAATTTGAAAGCATCTGTTCTTTGGCGCTCAGCCTTCCTTATGGTCCAGCTTGGGGAGGGGTTAAATCCCACTATGTATTTTTTTTTTAATGCTTATTTTGCACACTTGGAGAGTTCCCCAACTGTGAAGAAAAATCTCTTCAGTCTCCACATAGCCTGATCCATGGATTTAGCTATCTGTAGATCAGGGCCAAAGTGGCTATCAGAATATAAGATCTCAGTTTATCAATATTTTTGTTCTTTTTTTTAAAAAAAGAAACCACTGATCTTCACCGGAGGGATGGGCCGAGGGAGTGGTTTGATGATCATGGCAGTCCATTCACTGAAAAAGTGGGTTGGAGGTGGCTGGAAGTGGGCGAGACAAAGAAAACGGACAGAAACCTTATGCATGAGGAAAAACCTGACTCAGTATCAGCTTCCAGAAAAATATCTTACCCAGATAGTGATCTCAAAAGAACCAGAACAAAACCGGAAACAAAATAAAAAATGAAAACTAAAGGCACAAAAATTAATGTGGAAACCAGGAGATAAACCAAATCAGTTTGGGGCCAGAACCGATGGGAAAAACCCATGCAGAAAGCCCTTTGTGAGCTACACCTCGTAGCATCTCCTCCTAGCACTTTGGAATGGAAATGGATTGAGAGAGTTGTTTCGCCAATATTGTGTAGTGGGTTAAACGCATGCTAGAACCACTGTGGCCGGTGTAGTGACCGCATGGTTCACTGGACACAACAAAGACTAAAGACTAACGGCTGGCTGGCCAACTATGTACACGCCTGGGGACCACCCCTTGGTCCAGTTGGTGGGTTTAAATCTCCCACCTCGGTCCCATTGGTCCCCCAGTGGAGAGACCAGGAGCCTTGTCCCCATTGTTCTCCAGAGTCAAGCTCTGGGGTGTTCGCTGGCCCATGGTGGTGGTCAGCGTACACAACAGCCAATGCTTCAGATAACATAGAAGTTTTTAATAATAGGGCTTGGTCTTAATGGATTGGACAATGAGATTATCTCATAGATTGGTGCCCCCTCCCCTTGTGTTCTTCTGAGTATGGAAGAAGGACTATGGGAAACCATATATCTTACAAATGATGTTCCACTACTGATACGGTCTCTGCAGCCGTGAATTTCCAAGACTGCATCGCTTGGATGAGCAACTCCCTACCGATTGCTCCAGGTGTTCTTAGATGGGCATGAAGCTGACTGTGGCTTCTCCAGGAAAAGGCATCTGGACAGATACATCCCATCTGCATTTTACAAGACCATTAAAACCTGGGTGAACTTAGGTTCAAAAAGTATGTGTGTTACAATAGCAAAGTATCAGCACTGCTTTGTCAACTGTGAATGTTGCAGGCACATTTAAATTGCCAGCTAAATATGGGGATGATGATTGATGGAGAAAGGGCTAAGCTTCCACTCCTGTGTTTATTGCAGGAAAACCTGGCTGTCAAATGCATTCATAGTGGGCAGTACTTTCCATGCTAATATGGATGTTTTAAAAACTGCTGTTTAGGACAATTGGTTTCTTCCCTTTCCTTCCTTTTGGCCTTGTTCAGCTGTCTAAAACAGGCTTCAAAATTGCACGCTTCCCCAGCCCCGCTTGTGATAGAAGAGCTACGAGTCCTGTTATCTGGGAGGCCGGTATTACACAATATCCTGCACAGCTGTCCTGTTTGGCTGCTTGCTGTTTAATTAGGCTTTTTATCTTTACATTTGTCTGAGAATGTCATGAGCCTTCCATGTTGCCTGCCGCTAATTAGATGACTAATTAAATAGTTAGTGCTTACTTGCTGATCACAGGGCTAACATGTAATGAATGTTTTAGTAATTGTTATTGTTTTGTGCTATCTGCCTTTTGCAACATGAATTGGATAGAAAAAAATATGCCCTCTTCTCCCCCCCGCCCCACCCCATATGGAGGGGAAATAATGCGGAAGCGGAACAATGCAGTGGGGTTGCCGTGTGTTACCGGAGCGGGAGCGGCATTCAGACATTGTTGGCTTGCGTTGTCATTTAGAACAAACGGAGAAGATCAGTGTTGGGGCAGAGATAAACAGAGCATGTTCTGTCTCGCCCTATGGAAATCACAGTTACAGTGGATGGTGTCTGTGACAGATGTGAGACAGAGAAAGAAGAAGCTCCAAACAGCAGCATAAGCTAGTATTATGGTATGGCTCTACGCAGGGGTCATTTCGTAGAAAAAGAGGTGCAAGAGCTCATTAGCATAACTTATTAGCATAGCTTATTTGCATATGCCACACCCCCTGACATCACCAGAAGTGTGTCAGAAGGCAACACCCACCGCTCAGGCTCCACTGGACTTTTTGGATTGCCAGCTATTGGGGGGGGGGGGGATGTGCATCGGCCCTCACAGAGGAGGGAGAGCTTGTACCTGAAGGCGAGTTGGGGGGGGGGCTCTGCAACTTACCTGGCTGCTTCTTGCTCTGACTGAGGGCTGCTGGGAGCAGGGGGGGGGGCTTGTTGCATGTGCCCGCCCCCTGGGCTCCTTACTGCCGGAGCTCCGCTCCTCTGCGCTCCCGCAGGAAATGACCCCTGGCTCTACGTCCTAACTATTGGGATATCTGGTTAATATAGCACAGTTTTGCCCAGTCGTAGAAGTGTGATACCGTGTATACGTAATGTGTGCTGGAAGCAGTGCGGTCAGATAGGGACATACTATCATTGCTGGTGGGGATGTCTGGGAATACAAGCTTTTTGGAGAAGTGTGATTTCTCAGATTAATGTGATAACCAGGCAGTCATTGCCATGCACTCCGGAAGTGGTGTTGTTAAATCTCTGGAAAGATTCGGGTACAGGGGGTAGTAAGGAACTTATCTCGACGTTATTGGCCTCAGCCAGGTTAACAATAGCAGCCGCTTGGAAGTCTCCTCATCTCCCTACGATTGCAACATGGCAAGAAAAAATTTGGGACCAATTTATAATGGCGAAAATTACAGACTCCCTGATAAGAGCGAACAATAGTAACACGCCAACCTACACTAAATTTGTTAGGACATGGGCCCCTGTGCTGGACTACATGGTAACGAATGATATTCTCCCTGCCAAACAGATCTATCATAAATGGCTGTATTTATAGGTTGTAGCAGTTGTTCTATAATGGTTGGACTCATGGTGATTTACTAATGCTGTATGGAGGGAATAGATGTTAGAGATGCTAGCAATTATCCTTATTAATTTAGAAGCAAAAAGTATTTGATGTATGTAAAGTTTATGTTATTAACAAAAAATAATAAAAACTTTAAACAAAAAAACAAAACAAAAAAAGAAGCGTGATACTGAGTGCAGTAAATAAATCTCCCAAGGAGTATATTGCCAAAAAAAGGTAAACTTACATTTATTCAAGTAGATCCAGCTCACATTCAGGTTGCAGTCGAAAGAGGAGAAAGAAGCCTGATCTAAAGAGTACTTGCCCTGTCACAAGACATGGCCAGTATGTCCGGCATCGTGTGTGTGTGTGGGAATGTGATGGCATTCTATCTACCGGAGAGACCTTCGGAAAAATGTGTCTCCATGGAAGGCCATGTGAATAGTGTGAGAGGATATAGGGAGAGAGAGAGAAGAGGGGTCAGAGGGCAGCTCCTAGGTTAAGACAAAGAGAGGCCTCCCATTCAAGGAGATAACACCTATACGCACTCATGATGTAGAGCCCCCCAATGCCCAGGCCTGCTGAATCACTCCAGCACTAACACCAACTATAATTTGAGAGCCAGGTTGGTGTCGTGGTTAAGTGCGCGGACTCTAATCTGGGAGAACCGGGTTTGATTCCCCACTCCTCCACTTGCGCCTGGCTGGATGACCTTGGGTCAGTCACAAGCTCTGATAACAGCTGTCCTTGAAAAAGAGCAGTTTGTGTCAGAGTTCTCTCAGCCCCACCCACCTCACAGGGTGTCTGTTGTGGGGAGGGGAAGGGAAAGGAGTTTGTAAGCCGCTCTGAGACTCCAAGTGAAGGGCGGGGTATAAATCCAATCTCCTCTTCTTCTAATTTCAGCTTTTAAACTCTGTTACAGGTGATACAGCGCTCTTTAAAAACAGAAGCTGAATCCTCTTGAGTCAGGGTCTTTCTATGCACCAGTGTGCATGCACGTTGGTGGAGGAGGCCATTCTTGGCACGTGTTCCTCGGCATACACAGAGCTGTGCGGTCGCCCAAGCGAATGGGGGAACTGGGTATGAGCTCAGTATATGCATCTTGCAAATACACGGATGTTTGGATGTAGTAGAGATGGAACTATATAGATTTTTCTCTTTTTGATTATTCACATTTCTCTGGTTTTTATAGGTTTATTATAGATTTAACATTTTATTGGAAGGTAATGAAGGCCTGGTATATAGGAGGCCTTCTTTGTGGGTCAGGGTATCTTTCCAGTTGAGGTTAACAGACAAGACAATAACATTCTTTTGGCACAAAAGAAGGTAGAAGGTTCTTGGTTCTAATTGTTTAGGTTACAACTTCATAGTGTCTGGGTCAAAAGGATCTTTTACTTGATATCAGAGAAAAATACTTTTGTTTGGGTGAGAACAAGCTTTAGCCGATATGACTTAGATCAGGTCAAGTAAATATGTGACGCTATTGCATAGACACACCTTTCTTTACTTTGACCAATAAGGAGATTTTTATTTTATTTATTTATTTATTTCCTTCGACTTACTATACCGCCCTGACCCCTAGGGGTCTCTGGGCGGTTTACAGGGTGTTTTAAGAACGCTTTCTTCCTAACTAGGGCCACATGAAGTAGGGGGGAGGGGCTGCCTACTGACACCCAGGTGGTGTGGTTGTTGTTTCTCAGGCTCGGCTCCGTATTCTCCAAGCGGTCCTTGGTCGGCGTTCGTCCTGGTGTTCAGGGTGGCTTCCTCTTTCCTTCTCGGCGGGACTACTTTTTAGGCGCACGATCCATGTTCGCGCGGCTTCGACTGTGTCCACTCGGCTCCGTCGCGCCTGCGTTTCACATCGTTGCGTGTCTTCCGGTCCTGCCTCCGCCGTCGTCCACACACACACTGTTACACTGACTGCCAGTGTAATGTTGTTTAAGTTTTTGTAACCAATTATGCCTTCTGAATATTATTCTCATGATGATGATATGATGATGTCATTTTAAGTATTTAACTTCATGTATTTCCTGATTGGGCTCAGAAAGCAGTCAACTTTGGTGGGTCTTTTGGCCTAACTGTTTTCCGTATTTCATTGAAATAAAATACAAGAACTTCCTCCTCATTTTGACCTCAATCTTCTATTTTTGACTGGATATTAATTTGTATAACGTGGACACAAATAATTATGTTGGGATTACACTACCCATCACCACCCTGTGCACCTACATGGAAGACAGCGTGCTGAGGCTTTTGTGCTCCGAGGTCCCCTGGATCCCAAGCACAAGTGTTACCTATACCTGCCTCCTCCACATCCAAAAGTCATGCATGTGTAAAAATATTCAGCACATATGGCACAACTGAATTCCTCTTTGCATGAGGCCGTGGCCTTCCACGCCACCACACAAGACACTCCACCTTCAGATCTACCAGAAAATGCCAGAATTGCCTGATCTCTTGCACATGTTTCATAACTGTTGTCAAGGCGAACGCTCAGAACATTTCTACAGCAGCACATTTTTGAATACGGCAAAAAAAATGGGATTCCCCCCCCCCCTTTACGACAGGTCCGTCCTTTTTAAAAAATCTACTCTTAACATCTGACTAATATGCCAATAGTGAGAAACATATAAAAGACTAATCTTTTAAATTCTTGTGTTTCTTTTATCATGCCCCCTGCAAACAGACAACGTGACCCTTTTTATTTCAAGCACAAGGATGCTGAGACCTCCTTTGTAGCTGTCCTCCAGAACTAGGCAATGAAACCCAATACCTTTTACTTATTTCCCTAGATACTCTAATCCCTCCTGCTTTACAAGTATCTTTGAGCTGCTCTTCCCCTTTTGTATCCACAGCAACATGAATCCCGGCTGGAATTATTTGCTTCGATAATGCAGGTGCACTTATTTAATGCTTCATTGGGTTGAGCTCTTAACTTGAAGCCTTTTGAAAAAGAAAAAAAACAGCCCTTTGCTTATCAGCACATGTTCACCATTCTTTATGAACATTAAAGGCAGAAGCATTTCTGTTTGCCAATATGCCGCTCCTCTTTTGCTCTTCTTTGCATTGATCAGAAGCTTGCTTTCAGATGGACAGTGAGGAATTGACAGCCAGGATGCACAAATCCCTATTTCACCGGCATTGAATTTAATTCCCAGAACGAAACACTCGCATTAGTATAAAAAAATTCCCAAAGTGTGTGCCAGGCACATTAGCGTCTCATGAGAGAACTCTTAGTGTGCTCCCCCCCCCCCAATAAATTAAATAATATTCCTGTGAAACAGTTCCTGGAGCCCACAGTAAATGACACAAAAGGAGGCTGCCCACTACATCTGTGGCCGTGCTTCCTTCCAGTCTGCCCGTCGGAGCTAGAGGTGTGCGTGGGGAAAAAATAGGTATTTTTCAGGTTCAGGTAAACTAAACCCGAAAAATATCAGTAACTACCGATATTTCTGAATCCTAGTATCAATATTATACTGGGGTTCAGGAAATGCTTTGGCACTGCCAAAAAATATTCAGCTGGCCATTAGAGCATGTTAGTTTCACTCTCCCTCCACTTCCCAGCAGAGGGGGAGTGAAACTGACCCGCTCTCCCTCCCCTGAGCTTCCCCAACCAGCCTGCAAAGGGTACAATGGAGAGATTGTGCTGCTGCTGCGGTGTGACTCCAGAGAAGGGGTTTAAACTTTAAAACCCTTCTCTCTTGACAAGTCACACCGCGACTTCTCCTTCCTTTCCCAGCCATGCCACTGCTGCCTTTCCTTCCCCGGCTGGCCTGGAATGGGGAGGTAGAGTGGGTCAGTTTCACTACCCTCTGCTTCCGAGTGGAGGGGAGTGAAACTGACCGCTCTCCCTTCCCTTCACTTCCCCAGCTGGCCGCCATGGCAGGCTGGCTGAGGGAGTGAAGACAGGAGGTATTTAAAGATGCCTCCCCGATCTGTTTCCCCTTCCCTTCCTGATTCAGGGATGGGCACCCGAATAAAAGCCAAATAAGATAGGCTTTTATTCGGGAGCACCCTATCAGTAGCCGAATCAGATTAGAGTATCTGATTCAGCTGAATACATACCTGGAAAATACCGATATGCACACCCCTAGTTGGAGCTAGGTAATGCTGTTTTATCTCTGCACTGGGAATGAATGAATGTCCCAGTTGTTTCCAATGTAGGGAGACCGAAGACCTACCGGGGTGGCCAAACTGCAGCTTGGAAGCCACATGTGGCTCTTTCACACAGTCCAACTTAATGTTAATAAAAAGCAAATTTGCATATTTTTCAATAAAAACATGTGTAATATTTGTTCATGTTTTGCGAGACTCAAACATCTGACGTTTATTCTATGTGGCTGCTACATTAAGTAAGTTTGGCCACCCCTGACCTTTCAGAGGAGGCTGGCCATTATGTCTGTATGAGTCACTGCTCTGAGGTCGCTTCCTTTCAGCCAGGTGTACATCCAGATCAATTACTCTTGCAGAAAAACATGGGGTGGAATCCTCTGACTGTGGATAAGTCTTATTCTTATGCACTGTTAAATTAAGCCTTGTACAGATTTTGCAGAGCCGAATGTCTTCACTCTGAGACTTCAAAGTGCTACATAGGTAGGCCATACTGTTAAATACAGAGTGAAGGTTTAAGATTAAGATAATTTGAGCACCGGCTAGCAAGAGTAGGACCAGTCCTGTGATATGAAGGAATCAAAGCAATTGAAACTGCAGCATAATTAAGAGGGTGCAAGATTAACAAATGCCTTTGACCAAAGAACAGTACACTCCTATCTGGGATGGTTCTCCTCTTTCACCAAGCACACAGCTTCGGGAGAGATGCAGATGGAGCAGTGAGGGAGGCAGGGAACACCCAGGCAGGGAGCACCAGGCAGATCAGCCAAATCAACCCTGGCGATCAATGGGGTGACAGATGTTTCAGCGAGATCACCCTCTGCTATAGCATTTTTTATTTGGAATATGGTGGATCAAGATGGTGTCGAGATAAGTTCCATTGGCATTCTCTGCAAGTTTGATTTACTTTTTAAACGAAGGTTGACAAGTGTTAATGAGATGTCAGGCTGAATCAAATCTATGGTCTATTTAGTCCAGCACCATGTTTCATGCAGCAGCTAACCAGTTGCCCTTGGTTGCCATCTTCTGCACATTTGCAGTATCTTTTTTTAGGATACGGTGACTAGAACCGTAAGAACTCGTGGGGACTCAATGAAATTGCTGAGCGGTCGGGTTAGAACGGATAAAAGGAAGTACTTCTTCACCCAAAGAGTGATTAACACATGGAATTCACTGCCACAGGAAGTGGTGGCGGCTATAAGCATGGACGACTTCAAAAGGGAATTAGATAAGCATATGGAGCAGAGGTCCATCAGTGGCTATTAGCCACAAGGTATAGATAGGGGCTCTGGGGCAAGTGATGCTCTGGCTTCTTGGTGCTTGGGGGGGTCAACAGTGGGAGGGCTTCTAATGTCCTGGCCCCACTGGTGGACCTCCTGATGGCACCTGGTATTTCTGGCCACTGTGTGACACCGAGTGTTGGACTGGATGGGCCTTTGGCCTGATCCAACATGGGCGTCTCTTATGTTCTTATGTTCTTAAGATGTGGTGACTAGAACCGTATACAGTATTCCAGATTAGGCAGCACCACAAAGATGTTACAATATTGGCCATTTTTATTCTCAGTCTCTTTCCTAAGATGTCCCTAGCATGGAGTTTCACCACATCCACACAATGAGTTGCCCTCTTCATTGAGCTGGCCACTATACCTCAAATATCTCATTCCTTCTTTAAAGTTAGGATTTTTCTCCATCATGCATCACCTTGTGCTTGCTTATACTGAACAACAATTTCCATTCACCCCCTTTTTGAGATATCGTCTCGGAATTCTTCACCATCCTGAATAATTTGTTTAGAAACATGGGAAATCTGAAAATTAGATGTCTATGCTTAACATTTTTGGAAGATGAGTTGATATCCTTCTCTGTTAAACAATTAATGTAATCATTTGCGAATAAGTCATAGAATCATAGAATGTTAGAGTTGGAAGGGACCTTGCAGGTCATCTAGTCCAACCCCCTGCACTCTGCAGGAGTATACTGAAAGGTAGCCCTGCATACCTACAACATACCCGAAAGATGGTCGTCCAGCCTCTGCTTGAAAACATCCAGCGAAGGAGCATCCACCACCTCCCAAGGCAGACTGTTCCACTGCTCAACAACTCTTACAGTTAGGAAGTTTCTCCTGATATTTAGCTGGTAACGACTCCCTTGTAATTTCCACCCATTAGATTTAGTCTTGCACTCCGGAGCAAGAGAGAATAGATCTGCTCCATCTTCTACATGACAGCCCTTCAAATACTTGAAGACTGCAACCATGTCCCCTCTAAGCCTTTTCTTTTCCAGGCTAAACATACCCAACTCTTTCAGCCTTTCCCCATAAGACTTGGATTCCAACCCTCTCACCATCCTGGTTGCCCTCTTCTGGACACGCTCGAGCTTGTCAACATCCTTCCTAAAATGTGGCACCCAAAACTGGACACAGGACTCCAGGTGGGGCCTGACCATAGCAGAATAGAGCGGAACTACCCACCTCCCTTGATCTGGACACAATGGTTCTGTTAATGCATCCTAAGATTGCATTCACTTTCTTCACAGCCACATCGCACTGCAGGCTCATGTTTAGCTTGTGATCAGAACACCTAGAAGTCCATGTTCTTTTAATGTGTTTTTTGTTGTTTTTAATTGTACAGCTTTTATGTCATAACTCTGCATTTAGATGAGCAATAAGTAAGTGATTGGATACTAATGTTAATCTTGACCTTGATCAGCTGACATAAGCTACTGGTTGCTTCCATGCAAGACTGGTAGGGGGCTGTTCTTCCAGGATATCAGCTACCAGAAAACATGGGCAGAAGACATGGCCCAGAAAACATGGTCAGGCCTAATCTTAGTTTTCCAAACATTCAGGGTCCATGTGTGTCAGGGCCGGTTGGCAAAATGAA
This sequence comes from Gekko japonicus, assembly GCF_001447785.1. NCBI lineage: Eukaryota > Metazoa > Chordata > Lepidosauria > Squamata > Gekkonidae > Gekko > Gekko japonicus. The sequence goes on along the minus strand of NW_015162490.1, from coordinate 667,603 downwards.
ATATTTGCCAGGTCTCCGGCTCTGGTAAAGAACCCGCCACCTTAGCAGCCCTGACATCTCACCTTGAAAGGGGCAGCTAAGAAATTATAAGGCAGTGTGAGACAGTTCTTGGTTTGTACACCTAGCCTCTTACAAGTGATGGGAGCCCACTAAAGTATGCCGCCTAAGGTACAACGAAATCCCACCACAGGCTGCAGTAAAGCTCAGAACAATTGTTCCCCATTTTCCAAAAAGGTAATATTATCTACTGAGAGGAACAAGCAGGGGTCATTTCCTGCGGGGGTGCACAGGAGCGGAGCTCCCGCAGTAAAGAGCCCAGGGGGCGGGCACATGCACCAAAACCCACCCCCTGCTCCCAGGAGCCCTCAGTCAGAGAAAGAAGCAGCCAGGTAAGTTGAAGAGCCCAGCCCCCCGGTCCAAAACAGTCCAGTGGCACCTTTAAGACCAAGTTTTATTCAGGTACAAGCTCTCCCTCCTCTGCGAGGACAGATCTGCACATTCCCCCTCCCCCCCAATAGCTAGCAATCCAAAACAGTCCAGTGGAGCCTGAGTGGTGGGTGTTGCCTTCTGACACACTTCCAGTGATGTCAGGAGGTGTGGCATATGCAAATAAGTTATGCTAATGAGTTATGCTAATGAGCTCCTGCACCTCTTTTTCTACAAAATGACCCCTGGGAACAAATGATGAGTTATGGATAATCTGTAATTGTCATTTGTGTGAAGTAGCACCTTGATCCACAAAACCATAGAGTTGTCATTGTGGGACTGGATCCCGTGGATCTGTTCTGCTGGACATTCCACAAATGGTGGTGCCTGTTGCATCAGAGGAAAGTGTCTTGTGCTGGAGGAAGGCACCACATCAGTGGAACAGATCCATGTGATCCAACCCATGGGCTTTTTTCCAGGACTGCAAGACCTCAGAGCCTAGATAGTAGGAAGCCCAGTCTGTGCATTGGTTGTTTCCTGGAGACTGGTTTGAAATGGTTTGAGCTATATTGATTGGTGCGTTAGTGTGTATCGATAGATACACTCAAATCCACAGTAAAATATCAATAAAACCCTTGCTTCTGCTGTTTGGCTTAGGTTTTACGTCCAATTTAAGGAGTGTCTCTAATCTGGGCAGTGACCTGCATAAATGGCTATAAAGAATCTACTGACAAAGTGGTGAATCTCCACTGTGAATCTGGATAGAATGAAGTCAGAAACAATTTATTGACCGGAACGTCACAAATAGTCTGCCTAGAGAAATAACAATCAGTATAACATCACCAGTCATTCAACATTAAAATGCCCATGTTAAGAACCAAATATTCTGAGTACACAGAGAATGAGAGAAAAAGAGACTATTCTGTTTGAGAAAAGGAGAATAAAGAGGCCACAGAAGTAGAGTGAGCGGGTAAAGCAGGAGCTATAGCTATTTACCCATTCAGGTCTGACAAATATCCAATTCCCTAAGCAGAGGTTCGGGCATCCAGGCAACTAATCCAAAGTAATCCAAGTGAAAGAACAGCAGGGAAAAATTAGGTATTCTCAAGTGGGCCTTCACCATTCTCAGGACTAGGGTAGCCCTGCCAGGCTAAATCTCAATATGGGATAGATTTAGACACCAGTTGTAAGGGCTTAAGCACCAAATAAAATATTATTTTCTTTCCAGGCTAGGAAAGGGATCTGGGGGCAAGGTGAACTCACTGGCACCTTGATTGGGTGGAGGGGAGAGGCAGAAAGTCCATGAACATAGGAATATTTCCAAAGAAGGAAAGAGAAGGGAGGTTTAATGGCATGGAGTGATGTGTCAGGAGGCAGTAGATAGGGACTCTGGGGCAAGTGATGCTCTGTCTTCTTGGTGCTTGGGGGGGTCAACAGTGGGAGGGCTTCTAATGTCCTGGCCCCACTGGTGGACCTCCTGAGGGCCCCTGGTGTTTCTGGCCACTGTGTGACACAGAGTGTTGTACTGGATGGGCCTTTGGCCTGATCCAAGATTGGCGTCTCTTATGTTCTTAGGACTGGATGGGCCACTGGCCTGATCCAACACTGGCTTCTGTTATGTTCTTATAAGAGGGAACTAGGTAAACATGTGGAGCAGAAGTCCATCTGTGGCTATTAGCCACAAGGTATAGATAGGGGCTCTGGGGCAAGTGATGCTCTGTCTTCTTGGTGCTTGGGGGGGGGGTCAACAGTGGGAGGGCTTCTACTGTCCTGGCCCCACTGGTGGACCTCCTGATGGCACCTGGTATTTCTGGCCACTGCGTGACACAGAGTGTTGGGCTGGATGGGCCTTTGGCCTGATCCAACATTGGCGTCTCTTATGTTCTTATGTTCTTAAAGCCATTTAAACAGTAACCAACTATACTATGAAAAAGAGATTAATTGTAAAAACATGCAGAAAAAATACATTCATACACAGCCAGCAGAAACAAGGGGAATATGGATATCAAAAGCAACAATAGCAATTACAGACAACAGAAGAATACAGAAATGAAAAGAACTGTGACATTTAGGATTAACACACACAGAAAGCCACAAAACCAAGAAGGAAACAAAAGGACCAATGCTTTGCATACATTCCATGTAGTGTATTGAGTGGGTCTCATCACAAGGAGTATGTACATTTAGTAACTACAAATCCTACACTGAAGTTTTTTCAAAAAAATGCAATTACAACTTAAAACAAACCACAACACATTATGCAGCATTTGTTGGAGAACCACACTTGTGCACACTAAGTACAAACCTAAGTTGAGCCTGGGAAAGTGTTTGTGTATAACATTTTTTTTAAATCGTTCTCTTATTTTTCTCCTTTAGTCCACACCTGAAATTTAACAACCTTACCTTGATTTCAACGCATGGACTTCCTGGGAAACAGATGCTGGGGGAAAAGCATAAGCAGTTTTTAATGAACAGGTGCGTATCTGAAGAAGTGTGCGTGGTCACAAAAGCTTTTACTTGGAATAAAACTTTTTTTGGTCTTAAAGGTGCCATTGGACTCGAACTTTGTTCAGGTGTGTTTTAGGTCATTTTCAATAAGCGGAGGGTAGGTCGACTCTGACCCCGGGGGAATGGCCTGTCAGGTGCCCTTCAACTCTGGAACTGTCTCCCTTGCCCCACAGCAGTGGGGCTGGTGCCATCCCTTGCAGACTTTCTAGATTAAACTGAAGACTTTTCTGGGAGACCTTCAGATCAGATCGATAGTGGGATAGCACTTACTGAAGTTTATTCCTCTGGGGTTTTAAAAATAAGTGGTCACAACTGGAACCAAAGTATGCGTGGGCTCAGTTTGGCAATCCTGATAGTTCTCTAACACATCATGGGAAAGCAAGAGCTTGTTGTCCTTCCTCATCCATTGTCTGCATCGCCCACAAGGCCGCTGGGTGTTTATATGGTAGTAAAGCATCTGAAAAAGGTTTACACGCGTAAGCCCAGACCACTCATTTCCTAGATTTTATATGGAATCCTGATCATCCTGTTTAGATCACCACACGGGGCCAGATCTCCAGTCAAGGTAAAAGGTAAAGGTTTTCCTTGCTCAAAAGCTAGTCGAATCCAACTCTAGGGCACAGTGCTCTTCTCTGTTTCAAGCTGAAGAGCCAGGTGCCATCAGGAGGTCCAGCAGTGTGGCCAGGACATAGAAGCCCTCCCACTGTTGCCCACCCAAGCACCAAGAATACAGAGCAACACTTGCCCCAGACTGAGAGTTACTATCTATACCCTGTGGCTAATAGCCACGGATGGACCTCTGCTCCATATGTTTATCTAATTCCCTCTTGAAGCCGTCCATGCTTGTAGCTGCCACCACCTCCTGTGGCAATGAATTCCATGTGTGAATCACTCTTTGGGCGAAGAAGTACTCCCTTTTATCCGTTCTAACCCGACTGCTCAGCAATTTCATTGAGTGCCCATGAGTTCTTGTATTGTGCGAAAGGGAGAAAAGTCTTTCTCTACCTGCTCTATCCCATTCATAACCTCAGCCATCGTTTCTCCAAGCAAAAGAGCTCCAAGCGCTTTAACCTTTCTTCATAGGGAAAGTGTTCCAACCCTTTTATCATTCTAGTTGCCCTTTTCTGCACTTTTCCCAATGTTATAATATCCTTTTTAAGGTGTGGTAACCAGAACTTTTGGTCATGTAGGGAGTCCACCTTACACAACCTGCACTATGTTCCCCAACCAATGCTTGGTTGGTTTTAAAACACTTAGTTTTAAGGTATTTTGTACCAAAGAATCTCTCACTGTGGACTTCCATTAGCTCACCTTGCAGTGGAGTTTCGATCCACTGGGGGCTTTCAACCAGGCCATTGCATGTCTAATGAATGCTTTGCTCTCAGCTGCTAAAATGTCTTTTGTTCTTTCCTCACAGCCATTGTTTTAATGATGATGATTACGCACTGATGTCACTTTCTTCCTGGATTAATGTTGTGGTCGGAAAAATGACTGGCATAGACAGATCTGCAAAGCACGTCATAGTTTCCAAGGAAAAGAAAGTGCCATATGATCACCTCATTCTCTGCACTGGCCAGCAGTATCAGGTGACATGGATCAATGAATGAAATGGGGAAAATGTATATTTCTGGGGATGGGCATGACCTGGTTCATGAACCTAAGCTTGTGACGAATTTTGGGCAGTTCATAGTTCGCAAACCGAAGTTTGCAAACTGAAAGTTTGCCGTGAACGTCGATAAATGTTAAGGCACTTTGTGGTGGTTCAGGAAGAGCAAAAAGCAGGGGTAAATGGCTCCAAGCCATTTAAACCCTTGCTTCCTGCTCTTCACATAAAACAGCTGAGTGATAGGGAGCAGAAAGCAGGAGTCTCAAACCACTACAAACTGGTTTAGTGGTTCGGTTCGTTGTTTCATTGCAAAATACTCTTACTGGAGGTTTTTCTTGACTAGAGCTGGATCCAGGAACAATAGACGTGGGCTTGGATGCTTCCTGCCCTCCCTCTGAGAGCTCTGTTGATGGAAGTCAGAGAAAAGAGATGAGATGCCTAGCTGCTCCCTGTCCCAGTTATAATGGATGGTTGCCAGAGGGAGGGAGATGCTCAGCTGGAGCTGGATATAAGCAGGACAGGAGAATGCCTGGGTGTTTCCCGATCTATCTGTGACAATCCCAGCAGATGGAAACTGGGTGTATTATGAAAGCCCAGAGCATTTTTTAAAATTTTGTGTGAGTGTGTGCGTGCTTGTGAGCATGGAAGTCATCGTGACTTCTGGCGACCCCTAGTGAGGCTAGGACATTTCAGAGAGGTGGCTTGATAACCTGCCTCTGCGTCCCGCCCTGGTATTCCTTGGAGGTCACCCTTCCAAGTCCTTGCCAGGGTCAGCCCTGCTTAGCTTCCGAGACCTGATGAGATTGGGCTTGCCTGGGCTATCCAGGTCACAGCAAAACCCTAGAGCATTTTTAAGTCTTGAGAGAATTACGCGTAAGAGCCAAACACCCTGTGGCAGAACGTGCCTGCTCTGGCCTGCAGGCCCTATTCCACCCTTCCCTCCTAGGTTTTTCTCAGCACGTGGAGAGGCTTTTCTTGCACTCCCAGGTAGCCCACCACCACCACCTGACCTTTGTAAGGAATCACCCACCAGGAGGGTGAGAACTCCCAGCTTCCCTTCCAAGTTCTGAAGCCTTGCCTCTGTGTCTCCCACTGCCCAGCACCTGGTCACCACAGGAGCAGTTTACTGCCTTGCACACCCCTGGAGAAATAGCCACTTGCTAACTGCCTGCCTTCCTCCTGGCACTCCTTTTAAAATAGCGTGTCCAAGATCGTGGAGGTCTATGTGTACAGAGAACCACTGCCAGCATCAAAAGTTATAAAGTATTTATTTAAAAGAAAATGTTCACAGAATACTTTTAGCACAGCACCAGACTGAGCAAGGGATATAAAATAAATGGGTAAAATGCAAATCCCCTCTCCCTCTCTCTGTACATGCCCTGTCAGATGTTAAAATAGGACAGGCTCCTTATGTTAGGAAGTTACAGATCTCTACAGAGTTTCCAATATCCTGAAGCTCCCTTCAGCTGCCCAGACCAATCACATGGTCAATGGCTGCCTCCTCAGCTAAGAGTTCTGTCTCCTCTCATGGCCTCAGCACCCAAGGAAAAGTGACCTCCTTCCTGCTACAAGGCGTTTCTATTACCTCTCTTTTCCCCATCCCTTGACCAGATCACGCCAGGTCAAGGAGAAATTTCTTGGAGATCTCCAGGAATCTCTTTCCTGAAGACTGTCTAGCATTCTATTTCTCTAAATCTCTGTTCCCTGTTTGGGGAAGGGAGAGAGCTTGGCCCACCCATTATTTCTCCTGCCGGATCTGTTAGCATTTATATGAAGATGAACAGAGGTACGTCTGGGAAGCAATTGAACTGACTTCCTCCCTCTCCTGCCTGTTCTCTGCCCGGGTGGTGGTGGTGGGGAGACTTCTAAAGCTTAGAGTAGAGGCTTGGCTCATTTCAAACCTCCAAAGAAAAAATGCATTTCTTCACAGGCCCCATTCTGTCCCTGGCTGCAGCTATGGAGGCTTGGGCAAAGGCTCCTGTCCCACAGCTGCCATGGCTCAGTGGTAGATTATCTGCTTTGTGCACAGACGTTCCCAGGTTCTATATCCAGCATCTCTACGTAAAAGGATCAGGTAGGAGGTCGTGTGAAAGACCTCCGCCTAAGACCTTGGAGAGCTGCAGCCAGTCTGAGTAGATAAGATTGAGCTTGTTGGACCAATGGTCTGATTTAGGATAAGGCAGCTTTGTCTGTTCAAATCCCTTTGCACCATTTCCAGTTGGCAGATCAGGCTGTGCTTCATAAGTGATTTCTAAAAGAAGATGGGACATTGTAAAGCTAGAAGTAGGATCTTTACTCCACCAATTCCTCTGTGTGTTGGAAAGATCTGGTAGAATTGGCTCTTCTTTGGTTTACAAAGACAGGTGCTTCATAAATGCTAAAAAATGGTGTAGTGGTTAAGTGCGCAGACTCTAATCTGGGAGAACCGGGTTTGATTCCCCACTCCTCCACTTGCACCTGCCTGGATGACCTTGGGCAAGCCGTAGTTTTGATAAGAGCTGTCCTTGAAAAAGAGCCGTTTCTGTCAGAGCTCTCTCAGCCCCACCTACCTCACAGGGGAAGGGAAAGGAGTTTGTAAGCCGCTCTGAGACACCTTTGGGTAGTGAAGGGCGGGGTATAAACCCAATCTCTTCTTCTTCCTCTTCTTCTTCTTTTTTATTAAAACATTTATATCCTGCTTTTCCTTGTGGTTCAAGGTGGCTTACAATAATAATTAAAAATATTTTCAGTTATAACCAAAATTCAAATAGCAAACCCCTAATCACTCCCCTTTCTCTTTGTTGGCTTGCTTTTACCTGGTTTAGCTGACAAACACTGTGTTTTGTTTGTATTGACTTTATTAACAGTTTATTATTTTATTATGTAATTTTTTTCTTATTGTTGGGGATCTGGGTATGTGACCTCAGAACATGCTGAAGAGCCTCAGGGAATTAGACGTGCCTTATTGCAGGCTGTTATACATAACGGCACTGCGGTGGCTCAAGTGCTTAAGACGCTGAACTGCAGGCTGTGGAAGGTCAGTAGTTCAGCAGTTCAAGACCCGAGTGTGCCGCATGATGGAGTGAGCTCCCGTCTCTACTTCCAGCTCCTGCCAACCTAGCAGTATGAAAGCAAGAAATGGCAAGTAGATAAATAGGTACTGCTTCGGTGGGAAGGGAACAGCGTTCCGTGCACCTTGGTGTTTAGTCATGCCGGCCACATGACCACGGAAACGTCTTCGGACAGCGCTGGCTCTTCGGCTTGGAAACGGAGATGAGCCCCGCAGCCCTAGAGTCGGACTCGACTGGCTTTCGAGCAAGGGAGCCTTTACCTTTTTATGCATAGTGCAAAAGACAATAATGCTAGGGAATGCTGAAGGCAGGAGGAAAAGAGGGAGACCCAACATGAGATGGATTGACTCAATACAGGAAACCACAAAGGCCTTCAGTTTGCAAGGCCTGAGAATGACTGTTAATGAGAGGACGTTTTGGAGGACATTAACTCACAGGGTCACCATAAATTGGATGCGGCTTGACAGCACTTCACACACACACGTATAAAGGCTATGTCCCATTCACTGTTGGTCACTGGGGTGATCGCTGGCCTTACACAGTCAAAAGCCTTTTATACAGGGGATACTGATGACCACGTGCCCCATTCAAGCTCCTGCTGAGGACTGGGCTCTGTAGTTCAGTCTGGTATGACTGACTGTTTCTGGTCGTGGCCAGCAACTGGTAATACTTGCTAAGACAGCAACAGCCTATGTGGATTCATACACCCTGCAACATCAACAGAACGTGTCTGTTTACAGCTCTACCAAACAAGTCTCCTGCTCTCTTATTTTGAGAACTGGTTTGTCGCAATGTTAGCACAGCACGTGAGCAACGAGGCAGGAAGTTGCTGGGAAAATAGCCGCCTGACAAGCGAACTTGCTGGGTGGCCTTAAGCGGGCGTTAATCTGTCAAGGACTCATGGTCTTCCATACAGCTACGCCTGAGTGAGGCTCATCATTGCTGGACAGGCAGGCCAGGGTAGGTGAAGCAAAGCAGGAACTGGGCAGAGAAGACAGACAGCAGCAAGCTGATACCAGCTTGGTATCAGGAAGAAGGCTCCCATCAAAGCCTTTCCTGGGTCAACTGAACCAGGGTCGGTTCCTTTTGTTGTTGACCCACTAAGTCAACGGCATGTAGCATCTTCTCGTGGTTTATACTGAAGGTGCCCAGATGGAGAGCAAGGCAGTATCTCCCTTCCCTGGCAAGCAGCCTCAGCTATGGAGCGGGTGAGGTACTGGAGTCTGGCAAACCGAGACTCCGCTTGGAATATTTGCCTTCTCTCAGCCTTAGTTTCCCACTTACAGTTTGAGGCCAATCAAGGGTCATTTCCTGCCGGAGCGCACAGGAGCGGAGCTCCGGCAGTAAAGAGCCCAGGGGGCGGGCACATGCAACAAGCCCCACCCCCTGCTTGTTGCAGCCAGCTAAGTTGCAGAGCTCCCCCCGGTCCAAGCCAGTCCAGTGGCACCTTTAAGACCAGGTTTTATTCAGGTACAAGCTCTCCCTCCTCTGCGAGGACAGATCTGCACGTTTCCCCCCCCAAAAAATAGCTAGCAATCCAAAACAGCCCAGTGGAGCCTGAGCGGTGGGTGTTGCCTCCTGACACACTTCCAGTGATGTCAGGGTATGTGGCATACGCAAATGTTATGCTAATGAGTTATGCTAATGAGCTCCTGCACCTCTTTTTCTACGAAATGACCCCTGAGGCCAATAATGTTAGCTTGGCTTCTAGGCTCATTGCAAGGGTTTCTGGAATTGCTCTCCCATGCACCCTTGGCCAGAAGCTCTACTGGACTCAGCAGGACATAATTCCAAATGAGAATGTATGGAACAGCACTGCTGTACATGAAATGCTCTGAATAGAAGTGAACTTCAACAGTTAAATATTCTTATTTCCATGGCAAGTGGGTTTACAGTGAATGGCATACATGATGGCAATTTAATTGATCTACTACTATTCATCTCTGGTCCTCTTAATTAATACAGGTCCCATGTCCCACTGGTGCAGATATCCGAAAACTGCCTACCAACCGAGAGGTCTCCCAGAACTGTAAACAGAGATACACTGGCGTGGTCCCTTCAAACTTGTTCATTCTTTCGGATGAGGACGACTGCTTAATGGCAATGAACTGGGTAAAAGAAAAACTTATTGGTTTCCCAGGTAAGATTTTTGTATTAAGTACTGTAATGGGTGGACAGGAGAGGTGTGTGTGTGTGTGTGTGGAGAAGAATTGGTGTATTTTTGGCGTAATGTGTCTTCATTTGTAGCATATAATTATAGCCTAATTAATGCTCATAAAATGTTTTATTTGCTGGGATTTGTTTTATGAATTAATTTGCAACTCTTTGTCAATTTTGGAGACCTTTTTTAAAATTGGAATAAAGGCTGGATATATTAATTATCTATAATTATTTTATGACATGAATGAAAGCCCTAAGAGCAGAGTCTGCCTGCAATCATTAATTAACAAATAAGATCATAATTTCATTAGTAAATGTGTTGTGCTGCTTATAGACAAAAAATCAGAATCGGAAAACACTAGCAAAAATAAATCTCCAACAAAAACCATTAGGCTCAATCCAGAGATACACTTACCCAAAAATGTGTTGTATGTATCTCGCATCGTGCACATTAAGCTGATGTGGTTAGGCATTCACCCTTCTGTTAAGGCACCTATAGCTGCTCTAGAAAGGCAAATGAGGTTTTTGTCGCACTGTTTCAACACTGAACCCATTTTTGCCAATGTGTTCAGTACTCTCTACCCGTCTGCATGAAATTTCTTCATTGCATGTGCACGGTGGAATGGCAGATGAGTTACCATATGCAAAAGACCGAGCAATGTATCTGCACATATTCTTTTTCTTTTTTTTTAATATATATTTATTGGTTTTTTCAAACACACAAAAAGGCATAACAAGACATAACATACATATATGAAACTAAAACAAAAGCTTTATCTCTATAACATAGTATTCCAGCCAAATACAGCAAAATAGATATTCTTTCCCGTCTTAACATAATAACTGAAATGATTATAGGGCTGCCAAGTGGGGGCGGGTGGTGGGTAAACCCCCACTTTGGAGGCCCGATTTCCGCCGCGGCGGAATCGGGCCCCGGGGGGAACTCCGCCCCCCGAAGCGCAGCGTGGCTGCGTCACCAGAAGTGACACAACCACGTCGCTCACGTTGGGGGCATGGCCCTGATTGTCGGAGGGAAAACTCTATGGTTTTCCCTCCGACGATTGTGGCCATGCCCTCAACGTGAGCGACGTAGCGCATCACTTCCTGTGACGTGCTGGCAGCACGCGCGCGCACGCATCGCCGGAGAGCTCCCGGAGCCCAGTGAGGCTCCCCCGCTGCCAAGGTAGACTTGGCAACCCTAAATGATTATCCTCTGGACGTGTATTTCATGCAACACCCAATCTATTATTAAACCACTAAATGTGACAATTCATTTTTTGAAAGAAATCAATTAACATTGACATTCTGTCAGTTCTATCTTCCAATCTCTTTCTATAAGATTTTTTTTAATCTTAAGACTACTTGCATTTTTTTTTAATCTTAAGACTACTTGCACATATTCTTACATCAAGATGGGTAGCTGTGTTAGTCTGTAGTAGTAGAAAAGAGTAAGAGTCCAGTAGCACCTTAAAGACTAAGAAAATTTGTGGTACGGTGGACTGCTCAGTGACTCACAAAAGCTCATACGCTGCCACAAATCCTGCTAGTCTTTAAGGTGCTACTGGACTCTTACTCTTTTCTACTGCACATGGTTTTTTCATCTACGGATATGGAATGGGATCCCACTATCTTCTTACAGTACATAGGTGAGCAACAGAAACAAAAAACATAAGAAAAACCCTGCTGGATCGGACCAATGTTGTTCATCTAGTTCAGCATCCTGTTCCAGTTGCTCTAAGGACAACTAACAGGGCTTAGAAGCCAGGGCCTTCTCTTGATCATGCCTTCCAGCACTGCTATTCAGATGTTCGCTACTTCTGTATTTGGAGGTTCCCTTTACTCCTTATGGCTAGTAGCCATGGATGAACCTCTGCTCCTGTAATGCAGGGCTATTTTTGGGCAGGAACACACAGGAACGGAGTTCCGGCTGGCTTCCAAGTTGGCCACACCCAGCAGGAACTCATTAGCATAATAGGCCACACCCAACAGCAGAAACTCATTAGGATTGGCTACATTAGGGGTGTGTGGCCTAACATGCAAAGGAGTTCCTGCTACAAAAAAGCCCTGGGTAAACAGAATAAGAAGCAAAAGGTGGGTGTGGCTGGATGAGCACACTTCTGGTAACATGGGGGTGTGGCCTAATATGCCAATGAGTTGTGCTGTCAGGGGTGTGGCCTAATATGCTAATGAGTTCCTGCTGGGCTTTTTCTACAAAAAAAGCCCTGCTGTAATGTATCCATCTCAGACCACGTGCATGGCCATTTCACCACGCGGTCTTGCGAAGCGACTGAGCTTCACTCGCAGTAACAATGGGACAAGCGGTTCCTAGCCGGCGCCTATCGGTAGGCTAGGCTTCCAGTCCAGAGCCTATGGAACTCTCGGCCACTGTAAATAGCCAATCACTTGTGTGTGGGTGTGTTTGGGGTGGGGGGTTGTTGCACATATAAACCAGCCTGCGAGCTGGTTCGTTTGTCTTGTTCTGAGCTGAAATAAAGTATGAGAGCTGAAATCACTAGTAAGTCATAGTACTTTTCAGCTGCATAAATGTGTCTAGTTCCCTCTTAAAGCGATCTATGCTTGTGGCTATCACTGAGTCCACTGACAGTGAATTCCACAATTTAATGGCACATGGAGTAAAGAAGTGTTGCCTTTTGTCTATCCTGATCCTATTTACCCATCAACTTCACTGGGTTCCCCTGAACTCATGGCCGTAGCCATTAGCAGTACCCCCTATCTCTGGGGCCTGCATGACGCTGGGGATGGCTGGATGGTGAGGGTTGCAAAGCCCGAGCACTGGAGGTCAGCCTAGAGGAGGGAAGCTACCCCTGGCCTGGCAGCAGCTGCCGCTTGAGGCCTCCTCCTCCTCCTCCTCTTTTTCCTGCTTCCGGAGCCATTGACAGGCCCAGTAGCAGCCGCTTTTCAGTCACCTGGCTGAGTTGCAGGATGGAGAATCCAGCCATTCCAAATAAATAAATAAATCTGTAGTACTGTGTTGTGGCACTGCAAGGACCCAACTCAGTGGCACAAAATAGTGATGAAGTATCTGCATAGAGAAAGAGGGAGGGGGTTGGGGTGAGGGAATCATGCTGGAAAAAGTTTGGGAGGGAATCTTGCCTACACGTGTTAGGGATTAGAAAGACTACTAAAAGGTAGAGGTTCCCTTGCTCGAAAGCCAGTCGAATCCGACTCTAGGGTTGCGGTGCTCATCTCCGTTTCAAAGCCGAAGAGCCAGCGCTGTCTGAAGACATTTCCGTGGTCATGTGGCCGGCATGACTAAACGCCAAGGCGCACGGAACGCTGTTCCCTTCCCACCGAAGTGGTACCTATTTATCTACTTGCAATTTCTTGCTTCCAAACTGCTAGGTTGGCAGGAGCTGGAACTAGAGACGGGAGCTCACTCCGTCATGCAGCACACTCGGGTCTCAAACTGCTGAACTACCGACCTTCCACAGCCTGCAGTTCAGTGTCTTAACCACTTGAGCCACCGCAGCTCCAGAAAGACTAGAGTGAGACCATAAAATGTACTAAACTTCCATGAAGCCCTGATCTCTTTGTGAGAAGCAGAGAAAAAAGAGTCTCAAACAATGGTTGGTGCAAAACTTGATGCAACAGATGAATGGAAGGAACTCTAGGTCTTTAATCCCACAGATGTTAGAAGCGAGAACTTTAATTCATCTCTTTTTTAAAAAAATAAAATAATAAAGCTACAGTTTAATGTTTTTAGATACCGGTGCTTTCAACACAATAACAGCCAATAAACCTTTTTACATCAACCTGCATTGCTGAAATCATCAACCACTTAATTTAATTGAACTAGCACATGCACCCCAGTGACCCCCCCCCAAAAAAAATTCCTGGCTATGGGGCTGCCTGAACTATAGTGCTGAGGGTAGAGGGGAGGGGCAGTGTTTTTTTATGCTGGGAGCCCATGTTCAAGAAAAACCCACCTAGATCAGACCAACGCGCCATTCGGTGAAGCATCCTGTTTTCCTCAGTGGCTAATCTGATAAACCTGCTAACAAGAGCCCAAAGGCCAAAGGCCACAATGACTGAGGTATAATGCTCAGAACTTGGAAGCTCCTTTAGCCATTGTGAATGATAGCTACGGGGGGTCTACCCACCATGAATTTGTCTAAAGCCCTTTTAAACCACTTACACGAGAGGCTAGTGTTGTACATCATGGCAGTGAATTCCACCAAGTGAACTGTGCATTTCTCTGTTCTGAGTCTTCTTCCCATCCATTTCATTGAGTGCCCAGAGTTCCGGTACTTGGAAAGAAGGAGAAGGTGAGGGACTTCGTTTAAAACCTTTTTGGAAGTTCAAGCATGTTCTCCCTTTTCTGCATGTCTGTTCCCTGAGGTGTAGGACCTCCCTGTACCCAATGGAGAAGGAAATACCCTGTGTCTGCTGAGAGGCAGTGTCTGCTGCTCTTGTTTCGTGTGCTCCAAGGCTGAGAACAAACACTGAAAAGAGCACCCAGGGTGGAACTGTGACAACCCCTGGCATGTACTGAACTCTTCTAGGGATGTATGCATAGAATTGTTCCCTCCCTTGAAGTGAATGGAGATGCGTCAGCTCTGACTGCAGATCCTACAGTCATTCCAGAGGGACATCCATTGTGGCCCCTTAAGGAATCTCCGAAGTGCCACATACCTCGACTCTCTCCAGGAGGTCAGGCGCCTCTGCATTTGGTCTACATGTGCAGAAATGATCAGAAACACCTGCATTTTGCTGAGCTTTTGGTATTAATGATGATGATAGTTGGATAGATTTATGCTACTGTAATGGAGTGGCCGAGGGGTGGAGCCAGTCTTGCTTTTGCCGTGAACCCATTCATTTTAGGTTCAGTCCCCTCGTCCGCAATATGGGGATGATTGTGTGTCATGACCTATTTTACCAGGATTACTGAAAACAGTGAAACAGGTATTTTCTTGTGGCCCCAAGATGCTCACGACGTTTGCTCCCGCACTCCATTTCCTTTTATGTTCGCTCTGCTTTATTCCTGGTAGGGAACTGTTTCAGGTGCAAACACGTGATTTCTTTGATGTAGTGTGTGCATAAATACGTATATATTATTGAAATTTCATTTAGAACATTGGCTGCGGTGGCTCAAGTGGTTAAGACGCTGAACTGCAGGCTGTGGAAGGTCAGTAGTTCAGCAGTTTGAGACCCGAGTGCCGCATGATGGAGTGAGCTCCCGTCTCTAGTTCCAGCTCCTGCCAACCTAGCAGTACGAAAGCAAGAAATTGCAAGTAGATAAATAGGTACCACTTCGGTGGGAAGGTAACAGCGTTCCGTGCGCCTTGGTGTTTAGTCATGCCGGCCACATGACCACGGAAACGTCTTCGGACAGCGCTGGCTCTTCGGCTTTGAAACGGAGACGAGCGCCGCAACCCTAGAGTCGGATTCGACTGGCTTTCGAGCAAGGGAACCTTTACCTTTTTTAGACCACCTCTGCCCAATACAGGGCGGGTAGGGGAGAGCGTACACAGCCCCGTAGCCCACTTCTGATCCCTGAAACCCAGCAAAGGGTCCTGTTATCATTGTGCCCACAGATGCCATCTGCTTTTTACCACTTTTAACCTCCTTCCTGTTCTGGTGCATTTTCACTCCGTCAAACTCTATACAATTATTTTAACGTATAGGTGGGAGCTAATTTCACCACTGCCATCACCAGATTTATAAAGGCCAACGTGGACATCACAAAATTTACACACCCCGTGGGGAAGAGCCGCTTTAAGGCCTGTCTACCTTAAAAAAGATTAATTCTCTTTGCTAATCTGAGCATCGGTCATTTTCAGGGAGGGGTGTAACTAAACTGTAAAATGACTGAGATATAGTGTGGTGTAGTGGTTAGAGTGGTGGTCTAGGATCTGGGAGACCCAGGTTCAGATCCCACTTCTGCCATGGAAGCTTGCTGGGTGACCTTGGGCCAGCTGCACACTCTCAGCCTAACTACCTCGCAGGGTTGTTGTGAGGATAAAATGGAGGTGGGAAGAAGGATGTAAGCCGCCTTGGGTCCCCATTGGGGAACAAGGCGGGGTATAAATAATGGATTATCTAGGCAGACTCTTTCATAAAATGTCGGTCCATTCAGACAGGTCCATTCTAGAGAAAACACAGTAAAGCCAAGTTAGTTTATTAACAGAAGCAGTCAAAAATAGCAAAATAGACAGTCGAGTACATAAGAACATAAGAGAAGCCAATGTTGGATCAGGCCAATGGCCCATCCAGTCCAACACTCTGTCACACAGTGGCCAAAAATACCAGGTGCCATCAGGAGGTCCAGCAGCGGGGCCAGGAGGACATTAGAAGCCCTCCCACTGTTGAGCCCCCCCAAGCACCAAGAAGACAGAGCATCCTTTGCCCCAGACCGAGAGTTCCTATTTATACCTCGTGGCTAATAGTCACTGATGCACCTCTGCTCCATGTGTTTATCCAATTCCCCCTTGAAGCCATCCATGCTTGTAGCTGCCACCACCTCCTGTGGCAGTGAATTCCATGTGTTAATCACTCTTTGGGTGAAGAAGTACTTCCTTTTATCTGTTCTAACCCAACTGCTCAGCAATTTCATCGGGTGTCCACAAGTTCTTGTATTGTGAGAAAGAGAGAAAAATATTTCTTTCTCTACCTGTTCTATCCCGTGCATAATCTTGTAAACAACGATCATGTCACCCCTCAGCCGTCGTTTCTCCAAGCTAAAGAGCCCCAAGCGTTTTAACCTTTCTTCATAGGAAAAGTGTTCCAACCCTTTTATCATTCTAGTTGCCTTTTTCTGCACTTTTTCCAATGCTCTACTATCCTTCTTGAGGTGTGGTGACCAGAATTGTACACAGTATTCCAAATGAGGTCGCACCATCGATTTAGTAGATGCCTTCCTCCCTGTCCAGCTACAGTATGAATACCAGTTGGGCTCAAGACTGGTTTGTTGTGAGAGCCCTTTTGTTTTTGGCCATTTCAAAATGTTGCTGGCCACATCTTTCGTGGAGCGGCTCCAGCCCAGCCTGTGTCCCACAATCCTCAGGGAGGAAGAGAGCCAAAAAGAACAGGAAGAGCTTCCTCCTGGCCTTAAATGGCAAACATTCAGATTGGGGAAGAATAGATTGCCCACCCCCTGTGATGTGGATCTATCAACATCTGAGGCCGCCTCGTGAAAAGCCAATCAGGTATGCACACGCTAATAGGGTTTCCCACTCCACATGCTGATGAGGGCAGCAGGCAGAAGATTGAATTATCACCTCTGGGTTAGACTGGCCAGGAGGTGGGAAATTCAATTCAAAGACACTTAAGTCTGATTGAGCAATAGCTAGGAAGGCAAAGAGCTCGGCTTTTCCTGTCTCAGTGACAGACAACTATTCTAAATAGTAAAGACAGCTCTGCTGGCTCTCCAAGATGGGGTGTGTGTTCTGCTTTGTTTGTTTTTAAATGGAAACCGGAATGCCAATTGAGCCTGGAATCCATCGAATTAATTGTACCGCCTCCTCACCTGAGTCTCGCCACCAGTCCTCAGATCAGCCTGAGATTGACTTCTGGATGCCATCACATCTGTGTGTGATGTTTAAGGAGTGATTCTGAACAAGAAAGGGATGTTGTATATGGAGAAGCCCAGGTCTCTAATGGGGAAACCCACCAAGATGGGTTTCCCCGTTAGAAGCCTTCATATTACCAAATCTAATGACGGAGGAGAAAGCCGCCACTTACGATAAAATACTAACAAAAGAAAACGAATTGAAAGACTTTGGAGCATTGCAGGCAATGAAGATAAATCTCACAAATTGGGAGAAACTACAGTTAAAATCCAGATTTGCGAAAGATAAAACAAGAGGCTTTATAAAAACAAACACTAATTTAGATAAAATCTGGTTGTCCTCCGCAGATAAACTGATACAAAAAACATATAATTTCCTATTAGATGACGAGTTCCAAATAGAAAAAATAAAACCATGCATGAAGGTTTGGGAAACAGATATAGGAAGCAACATAAGCATACAGAAATGGTCAAAAATGTGGAATTCAATGAAATTACTTAGAGCCACATCATACAAAGAAAATATTTTTAAAATGTTCCATAGGTGGCATTGGACTCCAGAGAAATCTCTAAAATGCTATAAGACTGTATCAGGGAACTGTTGGAGATGTGAAAGAAACGTTGGCTCTTTCTACCACATTTGGTGGAGATGCGAAAAAGTCGTAAAATTTTGGAAAACAATAAAACAACTTATCCTAGAAATAGTAGATATAGATTTAAACCTGGCTCCGGAAATATACCTATTAAATATCCTACCTGATAATATAAACCACAATGATGCACGTTTGATATTATACATCCTCACAAGTGCTAGAATTACCATAGCAAAATGTTGGAAATCTGACAAAATTCCAAGCAGAGAAGAATTAATTACAAAAATCTTAGATATAAAAGAAATGGACAAGACAAATATATTTTTAGCGGGAAAAATGGACAGTGTGTTTAAGAAAAGATGGCAAAAATTAGATAACTGGTTAGAAATATACGGACAAAAAGCTCCAAAAGTATTGTAAAATGGAAACATGAAATACTATTTATGTTATGTACTGAAAATTAATAAAAATACTTATTAAAAAAAAAAAAGAGAGAAGCCCAGGTCTCTAGATCAGGGGTGTCAAACATCTGGGCTGCAGCCAGCCCCTGCAGGGCTCCCGTCTGGCCTGCGAGCAACTGGCTCTCATCTGCTTCCTGCATCACAGCTCCCTCTTGCCCAGCTCCCTCTTCTTCTGCTTCCTGTTTCACCGAGCAGAGAGAGAGATAGAGTCCCATGGCACCTTTAAGACCAATGAAGTTTTATTGCCCCCATACTCGGAGTAAAGAGTCAAACACAGAAAGTGGGATAAACTATGAGCCACTTTATTAAATTCACAGTTGAAAATAACAGCAAGGGCAAATAGGTGAAGCGGCACGATCCGGGCCAGGGGTCAGCGTTGACCCTTCCACAGTCGTAGGATGCGGAGCCACCCACCCCCAGCTTGAGCCAACCTGTGTGGCTCTCCACTGGCGGGCACAACAAAAGACATGCCCTGGAGATCCAGCCCCAAGTCGTAGAACTTAAGCGGCCGATCGATCCATGCAGTCCCCAAGGCAGTTTGCCATATTTTCCCCGGGCCGCTCAACCCAAAGGCTAATCTGGCCAAACTCCTATCACCTGAAGTAATTAATTGGTGCTCCCGTTAGCCGCATCTCAGTTATCAGCCCCAGTCCTGCCACAGCCGAGGTCAAGCCTCAGCTTAAGCCGATGCCCCCACCGAGAGGCTTAATGCCTCCTGTAGCCCTTGCCGTAGGTCATTAGTGTACCCAGTGTACTCTTTGTAAATTATGTCCATATATTGAAGTAAGGACGCAGCCCGGTAGGGTTGCGTGCGAGCGATGACACCCGCATATATTAAAAAAACGCTAGCCAATTGGCCCATGTCCTATCCACCGACCTCCTTTTTAGCCTCTCCTTTTCCCTCTCCTCGAGTTCCTCCTTGTCCTTCTTTTCCAATACACGATAAAGTAGGGAGAAGACATCAATGTACTCACCTTTCAAGATTTTTTCTCGTGTGGCCGGCAGCAAGTCGTCCCCTTATTGCAAGGCCATATCACCCGAAGGCAAGTCCTTGGCTGGCACTTGGTTCAAAGTCATACCCCAAGGGGCCTGAGAGCCCTAAGCCCCCCAAGGTGCCAATTACCCTGCAGGACTCCACTGTGGCAGCGGTGGGAATGGACCCACGGCCCAAGCCCAAGGTGGAGTGGAGGAGAGGCTTGCAGAAGAATCTCCTGCCTGGGCAACGGTCGTGGCACCAGAGGCTGATGGCTGACGCCATGGTCCCCAGGGCCAAACCGGGCCCAGCTGCAGTGAATTAACAGACTCACCTGCCGTGTCGTGAGCTGCTGGTGCGTTCGCACCTCCTTTAGATGCGGAAAGTTCCCACGTTGTTCCTGAGCCTTGCCACTGCATGAGTCAGGTACCACTCCAGAGCCAGATGGCTTGGCTATTTGACCTTCAACGAAGGACAAACGGATCAATACAGAAGCTTAAAACTGCGCATTGGAAGCCGACACCGCCATCACTTCCACGCTGAAAAGAGCGCAGACGTAGCCGCGGTCCTCTGGGCCGCTTCCTGAGTCCCCTCTAAAATCCGGTAGGCCGCACTACTAAGCTCGGGGGAAGGAGCAAAGGCCTCCTGCCCAACCAAGCTCTTCAAAGAACTGGTTAATCGGGCACGAATCTGGCTTTTAATCTGCCGGCTCCACCCCCACGCGAGTCATGTAGCTGACCCCAGCCTACATGCTGCCCCTTCCTCCTTCAATGGCAGCAAAGGCGGCCCACGGCTACGCCATTTGCTGTTTAGGGCCGGATTCCAGGTATAACCTTTCATGTGCAGCACACTTCTTCAGAAAGAGGGAGGGAGGGAGAATGGAATAAAAGAGCCGGAGAGAAAGCATGGGGGGATATCGATAGTGCCTTTGCTAAACATAATTCAAAAATAGGGGGATGTAGCAGGATTCAAACTGAATACCAAAAAAACAAAGATAATGACTAAAAACAAAGATAATGACTAAAAACTGCACACGGGAAGAAAAAGATAAGATATCCAAGATTGCAAAACTGGAAATTAACAACAAAATGGTTTACTTAGGTATTCAGATGACTAACAGAAATAGCGGATTAATGGGAAACAATTATAAAAAGTTACTGGAAGAAATTTAAAAAGTCCTTTTAAAATGGAAAGAGATACAACTATCATTATTAGGAAAAATAGCCACTATAAAAATGAATATCTTACCACGTTTTTTATTTCTTGCCCAAAATTTACCAATACTAAAGAAAAAGGTATTTTTTAAGGACCTGGACAAAATTGTAAGACAATTTATATGGTACCCAAAAAACCCAAGAATTAGAAGGAAATACTTACAAGAGAAAAAAGAAAAAGGAGGTATGGGATTACCCAACTGGGAACTTTACTACCAAGCCTCAGCCCTAAATTGGATTAAGACTTGGATAAAATTAGAAGATAGAAGAACACTAAATTTGGCATGCCTGTATTTGGTACAACAAAGATAAAGTACATTCAAATTTTTCTCAGTATATAATAAGGGGAGCACTGATTAAATACTGGCAAAATCTGAAAGAAAAATACTACGAGAAAATACCAAGATGGGTCTCCCCACTCAAAGCATTTATTAAGCCGACACTTCTGACAAAAGTTAACATAAAAACATATGAGCATCTACTAGATTAAAAAGATAAGATCAAAAATTTAGCTACAGTGAATATTAATTTTAACATGGTGGGAATCAGTTCAATTGCAATCTATATATAGTAAAGATAAAACTACGGGCTTCTTTATGGGAAACAATGAATTAGATAAGATATGGTTGTCAACCTGCGACAAACTGATACAAAGAATATATATGTTCCTATTAGAAAGATACATGCAGGATGAGACAGTTAAACCCTCAATGATAGCTTGGATGAAAGATATAGGTTATACTATAGATATTGATGTTTGGGCCAAAATATGGAAGACAATGAGATACCTTAGCTCAACAGCTTACAAAGAAAATATATACAAAATGTTCCATAGATAGTATTGGTCACCTGATAGAATTGCAAAATGTCCACCAAAAATCTCGAAGAATTGCTAGAAATGTAAAAACAATATAGGAACGTTTATACATATGTGGTGGAAATGTTATAATATGCAAAATTTTTGGAAAACTGCTAAACAAATGATATTAGAAATAATGAATGTGAACCTAAAAATGGTACCTGAAACATATCTGTTAAATATTATCCCAGATAATTTTGACCAAGACGATAAATATTTACTAACATACATCTTAAGCTCATCAAGAATAATGGTAGCAAGGTGCTGGAAAACGGAAAAAACTACCCTCTAGAATAGAAATAGCAAAGAAATTGCTGGAAATAGCAGAACTGGATAAACTAACAATGTTATTACGTGGCAAAGATGAAATAATATTCCAAAGAAAGTGGTTGAGAGTGTATAAATGGTGGGGAAAATATATCATGTGTAAGGCCTCAAAAACATGAATATATACGTATAAAAGTGCTTTTGGCTGTATACTAAAAAACCGCCCACCCAGCAGTTCGAAAGCTGAAGTAACTGATGGCGAGTAGATAAATGAGAACCTACCCTTAGAAGGGTAGGGGGCACCCTCCTCTACGGAGGTGCGTGGAAGGCAACGACGATGGCGGCGGCTGCAGCAGGACATCGGCTGCAGCAGCATACCGGAGGTAGCGGCATGGCGTCGAGGCGGCTGCGAGCAGTAGCAGCAGAGTCGGAAAGGAGTGATCCCTGGTGGCCAGCAGCAGAAACAGCAGGCGGCTGTCGTCAGCAGAGGCGGAGGCATAGCGAAGTCATCCCAAAGGCGTGGCGGAGCCTGAAGGTCGCAGCCAGACCGGAGGAGGACGTCACCTGTGTATCAGACCGCCTGACTGCCTAAGCGCCAGGAAAAGAACATCTAGCTGCCGGGAATGGAGCCGGGAAAAAGAACAGCCGAGCCGAAGAGACATCAGCCTCCACCTGGGTGCCGGTAGGCAGCCCCACCCATAGAATCAATGTGGGTTAGGGTTCAATGTGACTAGCACCCCACATGTAAACTGTCCAGAAACCCCCACGGGTGTTAGGTCGGTATATCAAATCGAAGTAAAATAATAAATAAATAAAGTATTTTTTTTAAAAACCAGAGGCGATGGACGTCCAATATGGTCTCCTCTGCACAGCGGCCCTGAAAAGTGGCCCAAGTGAAATGGTCTGTGGCTATTTAATGAAAGTTACATCCCCTTTCTTAGTGGGGATTTTAAATATATTTAAATTTTATTGGTTCTATTGTAAATGGTGTTTTACTGTAACTGAGATTGTGATGTTACCCGCCCTGAGCCCACGTGCGGGGCGGGCGGGCTACAAATGCAATAAATAAATGAATAGTGCCGTTGAGTTGCAACTGAGCCATGACAACCCCTTTCATGGACTGTTCCAGGCCTGAGCTGAGCAAAGACGGTTTGCCGTTGCCTTCCGCTGCATAGCAACCCCAGTCTTCCTTGGCGGTTTCCCATCCATGTACTAACCGCAGCCGACCCTGACGAGCTTGGGCCAAACTGGGTTAATCCGGCCATTCTGTTGGCAGAAACAGACCATAACACAAGCCAATGTCCGGTATTTTTCCCATCTGCATTACACTTCCAAAGCAGAAATGGGCAGTATAGTCAATTGCAGTCTGGAAGCCATTCGTTCTCATAAAGCTAAGATGCAGGTGGATGGAAAGAGCGAGGCCACTTCCACGGCCCCAAACGGATCAATTATTTTTCTATTTACTCCAAAGCGACTTATTGCCCTTTTAAAAACATGCTTGTAGGAATGCTAAAGTAGCTTTGAAATTGCAGGGCATAAATAACGCCACACAGCTTCTGCTCCCCCTCTGATGTTCTTTCTGCTTAATGTGATTTTTTGCAAGGCTAAGAATTCAGGTCATGCTGAGGTCATGGAAGTTTCATATTCCCAATTGGAGGAAATGAATGAGGATTCTCAGCAGTGGGACATCAGTGTCTAATATTAAATGATAAACCCACTAGAATGGGTTTTATTTATGGTTCCTGTTACTTCTCAGGCTAATATTATGTTTCTCACAGATACGTCTTCATGCAGTAAAAGTGTATTTGGGGTTTATGAGGCATCTGTCGGATTGATGCAGTTGGTTTTGTAACGGCGGGCATACATAGTAATACTTACAATAAACCGAAAACGATGATTGCCGGAGGTCACGGAGAGAGCATTATTTCCCTTAATCTAATGTTTTTGTCCAGGCTAGCCTTATCTTGTCAGATCTTGGAAGCTAAGCGAGATTGGCCCTGGTTAGGATTGAACAGGAGACCACCAAGGAAGTCCAGGGTTGCTACGCAGAGGCAGGCAAGGGCAAACCACCTCTGTTACCGTCTTGCCTTGAAAACCCAATGGGAAAGGATCCTTGTCCTACTGCTCCCCACCCCGCAGTTACTGCCTGGCTCCATAGCTTAAGTAATGTTGTTATTTGTTCTCTAGCCCGTGCATACCCTGCTTGCGGCACTCTGAGCTTGCTATCACCTGAGCTGATCTTGTAGGGAGATCAACATGGTTATAGGACATATCAAGGAATTTGACTGGATGGCCTTTCCCCAATTCTAACGTTATTGTTTTGTATACA
Organism: Gekko japonicus; assembly: GCF_001447785.1. Taxonomy (NCBI): domain Eukaryota; kingdom Metazoa; phylum Chordata; class Lepidosauria; order Squamata; family Gekkonidae; genus Gekko; species Gekko japonicus. Next base: position 643,629 of record NW_015162490.1, on the reverse strand, counting down.
GAATTGTCCTGCACCTACTGGCCTCTTTTGTGTCATGGTAACTTGCTAAGCTATATAGATATGCAGACGATACCACTCTAATGGCAGAAAGTGAAGAGGACCTTAAGAGCCTCTTGCTCAGGATAAAAGAGGAGAGTGCAAAAGTGGGCTTGAAGCTCAACATCAAAAAAACTAAGATCATGGCATCCGGCCCCATCACTCCTTGGCAAATAGAAGGGGAAGTCGTGGAAGTAGTGACAGATGTCACATTCCTGGGATCCCAGATCACCGCAGACAGTGACAGCAGCCATGAAATTAAAAGACGCCTGCTCCTTGGGAGGAAAGCGATGGCGAACCTAAACAGCATGATAAAAAGTAGAGACATCACCCTGCCAACAAAAGTCCACATGGTCAAAGCAATGGTATTCCCAGTAGTCATGTATGGCTGCGAGAATTGGACTATAAGGAAGGCCGAGTGCTGAAGAATAGATTCTTTTGAACTATGGTGCTGGAGAAGACTCTTAAGAGTCCCTTGGACTGCAAGAAGATCAAATCAGTCAATCCTAAAAGAAATCGACCCTGACTGTTCCCTGGAAGGCCAGATAATGAGACTGAAGCTCAAATACTTTGGCCACCCAATGAGAAGGGAGCACTCACTGGAGAAGAAGACCCTGATGCTGGGAAAGACTGAAGTTTTAAAGAAGACGGGGACGGCAAAGGATGAGATGGTTAGACAGTGTCATAGATGCAACGAACATGAAGTTGAGCAAACTTCAGAGGACGGCGGAAGACAGGAGGGCCTGGCGTGGTCTGGTCCATGGGGTCGCGAAGAATCGGACTCGACTGTGCGACTGAACAACAAAAAACTTGCTAAGATCTGTGGCAGATGAACTTTGCATTCCTCTTCTGTTTTAATATTATTTAAGTGCCTAGAAATGGGAGTCAGGATTAGGGCAAAGTGTTTGAGTGGTTTAGTGCTTTCTTAGCTCCCCGCGTTCATAAGGTTTGTGGTGGATGAATCTGTATTGTAGGATTTATCCTGTGGAGTCCACAAGGTTCTGTGTTGTTATCCATACTTTTTGAATACCTATGTGAAACCTTTACATTAGATTGTCCATAGCTTTGGAGTTGGGTGTCATCAGTGTGCTGATCACACCCAAGCTACATAGTCTCTGGAAGTGACTGTCCTGAAGCAGTATCTGTCTGCTGGAGGAGACCAGTTGGATGAGGGGGGGGGAGAACAACCTCGAATTAAATCCAGACAAGGTGGAGATGATGCTGGTTGACAAGGTTGATGCCCTAATGGGTGCTGTTGCACATCCTAACTTTGCTGGGGTTAATTTTTCTCTGTTGGACTCAGTCTTGGTGGACCCTGCTGTTTTACTTGAGACATAGGTGGCTGCTGGAGCAAAAACTTCTTTTTTTTTTCAAACTCCATCTGGCACATCAGTTGGTTCCTTTTATGGATTTAACCAATTAGCCACTATGATCCTCAAGACTAGACTACTGTAACATGCTCTTTATGGGATTGATCTTGAAAACAGCTCAGAAAAGTTATTTACTGCAAAATAATCTCTGGAGGGGTGGCACAGAAATTTTCTACATAGCAGATTCAATAAAGCAAGTTATTTCTTTTCCGGAGCAAGCCATTTTACGCATATCACACCAATTTTAAGATACTGACATTGGTTTCCCATTGGTTTCTGAATGCAGTTCAAGATGCTTGTCCCTGAAACCCTTTATGATCTAGAATACACAGACTTGCAGGAGAATCCCTTCCTTTAAAAAAATGCATTTTTTTCTTTGGAGGTTTGAAATGAGCAAAACTTTCACTCTGGTTTGTTTGTTTGTTTGTTTGTTTGTTTTAACTTCCTCTCTGGGCATAGAACAGGCAGAAAGGGGGGAAGTCAGTTCAATTGCTTTCCAGACTTACCTTAGCCCACCTTCATACAAATCCTAATAGGTCTAGACAATGGGATGGTCAAGCTTCCCCCACCCCCACCCCTTCAAGCAGGGAATAGAGATTTGGAAGTATTAAATACTAGAGAGACTTCAGGAAGGAAGGAACTGGAGATCTCCAGGAAAAGCCTCTTTGACCCAGCCTGACCTGATTAGTGGGTGGGGAAAAGAGAAGTTATAAAACTCAGGGGAGCAAGGAGGAGGTGCTCTTTTGTGCTGAGTAAGCCGCCCTGAGCCCGCATTGCGGGGAGGGCGGGGTATAAATTGAATTAAATAAATAAAATAAATAATAAGTTCATCAGGGCAGACAGAACTCTTAACTGAGGTCTGGAGGAGGCAGCCATTAACCATGCTGGAAGAAGCTGCAAGATAATGGTAACTCTGTAGTGATCTATAACATCCTAACCTAAGGAGCCTGTCCTATATTTTAACATCTGATGGGACATGTATAGATAGAGGGACAGAGAAGTTGTGTTTTACCCATTACTTTTGAATCCCTTGCTCAGTCTGGTGCTGTGCTAAAAGTATGCTTCTGAACATTTTCTCTTTAATAAATACTTTATAACTTTGGATGCAGGTAGTGGTTCTTTGTACCACATAGACCCCCACCTTCTTGGAAACTATATTTTAAAAGGAGCGCCAGGGGAAGGCAGGCAGTTGGCAAGTGCCCATTCCTCCATGGGAGCACAGGGCAGTAAACAGTCCCCGTGGTGACCAGGCACTGGGCAGCCAGACCTCAGAACTTGGAAGGGACGCTGGGAGTCCTGACCCTCCCAGCGGGCAATTCTGTACAAATGTAAGGTGGTGGCAGTGGGCTACCCGAGAGAGAAAGAAAAACCTCTCCAGGTGCTGGGAAAACCTTGGAGGTCAGGGTGGATCAGGGCCTGCAAGCCAGAGCGGGCCTATTCTACCCCACTTCCACACAACACCTCCAATCAGGTTCTGCTTTGTATGCCCTCTGGTACTGTTTGGACACTTCCAAACGCACTCAAGCCTTTTCTGTAATGACATTGTAGAATAACTTTCCTATGATGCAGGGAAGACATCCACCTTGTTTAGGAAACAGTGTAGAATTGGTTAGGAATGCTTCTATGTGATTGTTCTAATTGTACGTACCATCTGTATGAGGAGTTAGTGCTGATGTTAGTGATTTGTAACACTTCTCTATTAGAATTTCATGGGGTCATTTGTTTATTTTTGAACTGATTTTGTAATCTGCCGTAATCAATTTTTTTGGGGGGAAGGCAGGGCAGAAATGTTTTAACTAGGGTTGCCAGGTTGTATCAGTGAGGGGATTGGGGGGGGGATGCCAGGAGGGGGAGGGGCTGCCCCAATGTGATGATGTCACACAGAGTGCAGTCATTGCATCAGGGATGCTGCACCGTGTGCGCATCCCCCCCCCCCGCATTCCTCCAACCATTTAAAGGGAACCTTCTCTTTAAATGGTTGGGGGAAAGCAGGGACCATCTGTGCCCTGCAAGCCTTTGCTGCCCCTGTTTCTAAGGAGCGGGCACCACTCACGCCTGCCCTGCAAGACACAAGATTGCCACTTGCGAGGCAGGCACAAGTGGCTCCCGCTTCAAAAGAGCTGGTGCCACTTGCGCTTGTCCTGCAAGTCACAAGATCTTTTGAAGCAGGAGCCGCTCGCGCTTTCCCTGCAGGTTGTTATCTCGCTGCATTTCAGGTAGACACGGGCGGCCCGTGCTTTTAAAGAGCAGGCGCTGCTCATGCCTGCCCTGCAAGCCCTGAGCCAGTAACAACTTTTGGGCACATGGCCCCCGCTTCTTCCAAACAGGAATTTGATTGTGCTCAAAGCCCTCAAATGTTTCTTAGTGTTTATTCTGATCCAGGCTCTTACAAAATGGCACTGAAAGATAATTGAGTGTTTGCTAGCTATCTGGAGAATTTGACAGTGGTATTTTGTGTGAAAGCTGCTTTGCTACATTTGTGCAGCACCAGCAGCCATGAATAATATGATCCCAAAGGTCATCTTGCTTGTTAGGACTTCTTCATTAAAAATAATTATGAAATGTCATTCTCCTAAAGGGCGTGTTCTGATCGTAAGACAATGACCGTAATAGCCATTAGCTCTAGTAGTGTGTACTTTTTTGTAAACACGGCGCCAAAAGTGCATTCCTGCCAGAGTTCTACAATGTTCAAAATCAAAATGCTGACTCCAGGCAACTTTAGGAAACAATGTTAGGGAACTGGACTCTACCTCTAGTGATATACTGTGGAAGTATACAAGCCAAATAATGCTTGAAAATGGGACAAGTGTTTGTACTAGAACAGTGCAAATAGTTAACAAGTCGAACTAATTAATCAACATTTTTATAAAGTCCTGATTGGATATTTTAATATCCTGGCAGATATTTTTAATTCTGTAATTATTCTCCAAACAGTTCCCTTAAACGAAAGATACAGATGTGTGTAACTCTTCCACTGAAAAGGGACTAAAAAAGCGGTCGTAAGCAAGCCTGCTCAGAAGTAATTCCCATGTTATTCAACAGGGCTTACTTCCAGGAAAGTGTTCTTAGGACTGCAGCCTACAGGCTATTCACCTATTAGTCAGAGGGTCTAACTCTGGAGTTGAATTCAAATGGGGATTTTTCCGCACACGGGCAGTGGATGTCCCCACAGTAAATGGAAATGTTCACAGGACATCATGCGCAATTTGATCATGCAACACATACAGCTCCCAGGCTTCCCCCCCCCCCATTAAGCCAGAGAAAATAAAAACCTAATTTTGGCTACGGTCACATGGAGCATTAGGCACGCTAGAGGACGGAAGATAGGCGGATTTTCTGGGCGCGATCTCACCGCCACATCTGGGGAGCGTAGAGCTCCCGTGGAGAACCCGAGGCTTCCCGCGGAAGATGCACGGTAAAAAACTAGTACCTCGGAGGTACTAGTTTCCTGAAACCGTGGGGCAAGGGCGGGCGTCTGAACGCCTTTCCGGTGGTATTCCAGCGCCTGCCCATGTCCCCTCGGAAAAAGGTTTTTTCCCCCAAAGTCTCCACGGATGCGCACCAGCACCCAAGGGAGCATGCACACATTTGATTTAAAAAAAACCCCAACCCCGTTTGCCCCGCGCCCTGCTTCTTTGCCGCGCCACAGGACTGTGGAGTGATCGGCACCTCCCCCCTACCACGGGACCTCCACGGTAGGTCTGCTCGCGCAACCACGTGGTTTTTAGCCCCGGGGCAAACAGCCATGCTCCCCCCCCCGCATTTTCCTGCCCGTGTGCCCGCAGCCTTTCTCTGGCTCAAAAGAGAAATCCCAAAGTGTGGGAGGAAGTCAGAGCTAAGATCCACTTTCAAAACGGCATGGGGCAGCTTGCTGCTGTGTCCCCCCTCCCGTTTAGCCCTTTAAAGGGCTTCTTTGCTTTCCTTGCTGAGCTGTGTTGTAGCTTTACAGCAGTGGCCCAGAAGGGGAGTTGAAAGTGAGAGGGAAGGAGGGCTCTGGTCCACAGGTGGCGTGACAAAAATGTCATTTTGTCTGCACTTTTATGCCGGTGCGACAGAGAAAACAAGAGGCAGGTGTGGAGCAACAGCAGCGTCACACCCAGCCATTCCTGCCTTTCTCTATCATTTTTGCCACTGCTCCGATCACGGGAATGTGTTTTCGTGCCACTGTGGTGTAGATGCAGCCTCAGTGTACCACTTGACAAAGAGCTACAGCCAATTCTCTTTCTTTGGCAAGTTCCCCATTCATTTCACCTGCCTGACACACATCTGTCCCATTCTACCCAAGGGATTGACAAGTCTAATGATGTTAGATCACTTTGAACCATCTTGGTTTAAGGTGCTAGAGAAGGAATCAGCCTTTTACGGCTTGTCTAAACAATATTTGTGCTCTATGGGTTACGAAAAGGCCAAGTCTGTGGCGAAACAGAGAATACTGTATATCTCAAGACGACACGATTTAAACATGATAGGGAAATGGCGAGCCCTCTTGGCTCCAGATAACAGAGTAATCCCTATGCCCTCTCCCATTTACTAAATCAGGGCTACAGAAGAACATTTACACTAATGCGCCGGGATGTACTCCCATCTGCAGTGCTGGAAGGAAAATTTAATAAAACTCCTTATGAAGAAAGGATATGCCCCTGTTGTGCAGATGGTATTGAGTCTATAGAACACGTAATATTTGATTGTAAGGCATATAACAACATCCGCGAATCTCTTCCTTTCTCTAAGACTTAAGAATCTCTTTCTCGTAGGCAAAGAATCTGCCTTTTAAGAAGTTTTTTTATCGGATAGGCGAGCAGAGGTTACTCATCGGGTGGCTAGGTTTGGATGGCTTGCCCTAAGAATTAAATGAAAAACGGAAAAGAACTGTGACAATTTAGCGCTTAATAATATATTCATAAATCATAATATACAATAACAGAAATATAAATAGTGAATGTAGTAGACGGTGGTCTCCGGAATGATGTGCCGTTTCGAAAATGATCTTCTTCTGAACAAGGAGGTGTACCTTATCAAATACAACAATACAAATCTCATTTAAAAACTATATCTAACAGTGTATAAATATATAATGTAGATAAGAATAAAAATAGTATGAAACCTTACATAAACTGTCCTTCAACAATTCATTTCTCTTGGTGACATATTGACAATATATTGTTGATTCTAAAAAGTACAACAACAGCTGCTACAGTACACTTTCATTATTATTCATAAATACTCCACATACATGATTGTTAATATTAAAGTATATAATAAAGACACTCACCACTTCATCATAAAGCTATGCTTATAGCTATGTTCTTCAATGGGCTATGGTTGCTGAATGCCTTAGCAAGTGGATTCTATGTAGGCATTATATCCTGCTGGTCTGTTTTTTTCACACTGATCCTGTTACTACTCATAAATAAGTACAAAATTCACCAACTCCTATGACAATTATCCATGGATTATCCATGGCGGCTCCCATTAATTCATTAATGCTCCACATACATGATTGTTAATATTAAAGTATATAATAAAGACACTCACCACTTCATCATAAAGCAATGCTTACAGCTATGTTCTTCAATGGGCTATGGTTGCTGAATGCCTTATCTAGTGGATTCTATGTAGGCATTATATCCTGCTGATCTGTTTTGTCAACACTGATCCTGTTAATACTCATAAATAAGTACAAAATTCACCAACTCCTATGACAATTATTCATGCATACAGGTAACTTAGAATACACTAACCATTTATAAATGTTCATAAATAACATGCCAAGTCCAGGGATGCATTCAAGCCAAATGGATAGATAGTGTTTAAATTGAAAATCCAGAAGGCCTCACGCCGCAAGAGTGTTTGTCGAATATCTTTTCTGCAGTAATTGCTGGTCTGGATCACTTCTATAACTACAAATTTGAAATCATCATATCTATGACCCACTGAGATGAAATGGTCCACGAGGGGGGCTTCTGTATGTTTATGTTTAATTTTGGACTTGTGTTCCAAAATTTGGGTCTTAATTGCCCGTGTCGACTCTCCAATGTATTTTAGCCCACAAGGGCAGGTTATTAAGTAAATGGTCTGCTTCGTGGAACATGAAGAGTAACTATTCAATTCCCTCCTATAGTTAATTTCTGGGAAGTAGACATATTTTGTTTCCACACTCAACGGACATGCTGCACATCGCAAACACTTATAGTGGCCTCTGGGTGTGTTCTCTGGAGTTATATTGGATTGTAAATCTGCATGTATCAAAAGGTCTCTTATGCTTGCAGTTTTACGAAAGCCTATGCTGGGTGGTATTTGGCATCCTGGTATGTCTCCCACAATGTGCCAATGTTTTAAAACAATCCTCCTGATGGATTATGCCATAGGAAACCTTCCCTGGATCGGGTGACTGTCTCTTTAAATAAATCTACTCTTGCTCTCTTGTCAGCTCTGCAGCACCCCGCAGCTACAACCTGCATGGGATAGCCTCTTTGTAAAAAATCTCTTTCCAATCCATTTGCTGCTGTGCAATAATCATTTTCCATAGTAGAATTTCTTTTCAATCTTAAAAACTGTCCCTAAGAATTAGACAAAACTATAGCAGCTCAAAAAGAGAATTAAGATTTAGTTTTATTAATTTTAATTATTATGGTTTTTATGGAGTTTCCCCCTTTTTAAAAAACCCGCTTTTAAAATTCTGCTTCTTTATCATTTATGTGGCGCTGCGGTGGCTCAAGTGGTTAAGACGCTGAACTGCAGGCTGTGGAAGGTCCGGTAGATCAGCAGTTCGAGACCCAAGTTGCCGCATGACGGAGTGAGCTCCCGTCTCTAGTTCCAGCTCCTGCCAACCTAGCAGTTCGAAAGCAAGAAATTGCAAGTACCCTGTTTCCCCGAAAATAAGACCTACCCCAAAAATAAGCCCTAGCAGGATTTCTATGCATTTGTGGTATAAGCCCTACTGTGTCTTCTTGAGAAAAAATAAATATAAGACAGTGTCTTATTTTTGGGGAAACACGGTAGATAAATAGGTACCACTTCAGTGGGATGGTAACAGCGTTCCGTGCGCCTTGGTGTTTAGTCATGTCGGCCACATGACCACGGAAACGTCTTCGGACAGCGCTGGCTCTTCGGCTTTGAAACGGAGATGAGCACCGCAACCCTAGAGTCGGACTCGACTGGCTTTCGAGCAAGGGAGACCTTTACCTTTACTTTATCATTTATGTTGCAAGATATGCCATCGGTGTACTATGTGCTGGCGGTCAATGACCGTGAATAAAACTTATACTATACTATACATCTGTCCCATTCATACTCTACATTTTTAGATGTACACCTAAAAAAACTAACGTGCAAGAATTGCTTTACTTCAGCTCAAATGTCCCATGTATGGTTTTCTTTGAGTGTCCCATTTATGGAGCCGACTTTGTGCTTCTCGGGCTGCAGCGGATCCAAAGTCCCTAGTTGCCCTCCCAGTTTTTCTTTGGATTCCCTCATATCTTGTGGGAGGGAGACGGAAGAAACATGGTGGGAGGGGAGGGAAGAGACACAGGATTCTTCTTGCTTTTCAAATTATGAGAGAGAATCTCTGTGAGTAAGTTTCCGTAGCTATGTTACTCCCCCTCCTTCCATTTTCCTCCATTCCTTCTTCGGGTTCTTTCATTTGTCGTTGAAAGTGCTCTAGCCAGACAAAAGAGATGAGGGGCTCATGGGTGGGAGGGGGGGGACGTGATAAAAGAGTTTGTTCTAGAGGTTCTCAGTCCAAAGGGCTTCAAATTCTGGGGACATAATAAATGTCCTACTTCTGTGTTAAGTGCTTGCTACTTTCTGGGATGTATTCTGTGAATTCTTCACTCCATTATCTTAGCAACCGTTGCTAGGTAACATTGTTTGCTTCATAGCATCAGAGCAACAAGAGGGTCACAGATCAGTTCAGTATTATTATCTTCCGAGTTACACTAATAAGGGTTTTATGTGTCTTAAATTATTTTCCCCCTCTCTTCCCCCCCCTCTTCCCAGGGAATGTTATTGTCTACGGGAATAAAAGTGACGTTTTCACCACTGTAGAGACCCTCCTATCGTTAGGAATCGGCGGCAGCCGGATACACCTCGTGCACCCACCACTGCAGTCGAACGTTACTTCTATTAATAACAATGCAATAGAGAAAGCGGTTGATAAAGCGCTGTCCCTCGCTGGCGTGTCTGTGCATCATGACTCTCTGCTGGCTCGGTGGAACGACGGCAACCATCCGGATCCCATTGTGCAGGCCTCTTTCACGACTAAAACAAAGCCGTTTAAACTGCAGTGCTCCGTAAGTATATGCCTTCACTGTGTTCACTGTGCCCACTACTCAAGCAAAGGTCAGTACCGGATGATAGAATCGTGGTGCTGAATGGAATACGGGGTGCAATCTGGTGGGACATCCTTCAGCACGTGCCTCAGCGAAACGGATCATAGCTGTGCAGGAGCACTTCCCATTGGATCGTGCCCAGGGTAGCCAGTTGTGTTTTCTCCACTGCATTTGGAAGATTATCTGCCCTTTGGTTGGAGCTTCCTGCTTAAAAATACAAACCAAAAAATGTTTTAAGCTTCCCCGATGCTGGGAAAAATTGAAGGTCAAAGAAGACGGGGACGGTAAAGGATGAGATGGTTAGACAGTGTCATAGATGCAACGAACATGAAATTGAGCCAACTTCAGAGGACGGCGGAAGACAGGAGGGCCTGGCATGATCTGGTCCATGGGGTCGCGAAGAGTCAGACTCGACCGTGCGACTGAACAACAAGAAGTTTTTAAATACTTTAAGGATGTTGCCAAAATTCCTGATTTACCTGGTTTGGAATATGTGTCTGCCTCATTGGTAATGCTTGGATGTTTCACTAAGCTAATTGTTTCCCTGAGAAATTCTTCTTCAGTTCACAAAGTAAAACAAGATTCCACACGGGTGCTTTTGGCAATTAAAAAAAAAATCAGAGTCTTGATTGCTAATAACAGCTCAGACAGAGCTAAGCCAACATCTCCATGGGATGGTATTTGAGGATCCAGAGAGCTGCAGGTAGACCCAGGGAAATTCCACATCTGTGGGGGGGGGGGAAGGAGCTGTGCAGCCCCCAGTTTTGCCTGAGCTCTGTGGAGCCCCCCAACCCACTCATGCTATGTTCAAGGCAGGTTACAACAAAAAAGACAAAAGCATACAGGACAAAGCAAAGCATCCAAAATATTACTAAAAAAATTGAAACCCATCCAACTTTGTTGTTGTTCAGTCGCACAGTCGAGTCCGACTCTTCACAACCCCATGGACCAGATCCCGCCAGGCCTTCCGGTCTTCCGTCGTCCTCTGAAATTTGCTCAACTTCATGTTCGTTGCATCTATGACACTGTCTAACCATCTCATCCTTTGCCATCCCCGTCTTCTTTGACCTTCAATCTTTCCCAGCATCAGGGTCTTCTCCAGGGAGAGCTCCCTTCTCATTGGGTGGCCAAAGTAGTTGAGCTTCAGTGGTTCAAAATTAGCTCTTCTTGTTTCATATGGATAACAGAGATTCTAACATCATGTGCTTATTGATGGCTTCTCATTCCCTTCATTCCCCTCATGGATCACGCCAAGGAAAAGATCAACAACCTCAGATATGCAGACGATACCACTCTAATGGTTTGAAGCTCAACATCAAAAAAACTAAGATCATGGCATCCGGCCCCATCACTCCTTGGCAAATAGAAGAGGAAGTCGTGGAAGTAGTGACAGACTTCACGTTCCTGGGATCCCAGATCACCGCAGACTGTGACAGCAGCCATGAAATTAAAAGATGCCTGCTCCTTGGGAGGAAAGCGATGGTGAACCTAAACAGCATGATAAAAAGTAGAGACATCACCCTGCCCACAAAAGTCCGCATGGTCAAAGCAATGGTATTCCCAGTAGTCATGTATGGCTGCGAGAGTTGGACTATAAGGAAGGCTGAGCGCCGAAATAGATTCTTTTGAACTATGGTGCTGGAGAAGACTCTTGAGAGTTCCTTGGACTGCAATGAGATCGAATCAGTCAATCCTAAAAGAAATCAACCCTGACTGTTCCCTGGAAGGCCAGATAATGAAACTGAAGCTCAAACCCTTTGGCCACCCGATGAGAAGGGAGCACTCCCTGGAGAAGACCCTGATGCTGGGAAAGACTGAAGGTCAAAGAAGACGGGGACGGCAAAGGATGAGATGGTTAGACAGTGTCATAGATGCAACGAACATGAAATTGAGCCAACTTCAGAGGACGGCGGAAGATAGGAGGGCCTGGCGTGATCTGGTCCATGGGGTCGTGAAGAGTCGGACTCGACTGTGCGACTGAACAACATTCCACTCTCTGCACAATCTCGCCCATGTAACAATATATACATTAAAAAATGGGTAGCCAACAGTTTCTCGGCACAAACGTCTAGAAGGAAGCCATGCTTCCTAATCTCATCCAAGAAGGATACCGTGGTTGATACTATCTTGTTTTGGAACTGAGTCTGCCCTGGTTGTTCCTGTAGGCAACCTGCACCATGAGATGGACAGAAGGAATATACTCCATTGATTCTTTTTGGGCTTTTCAGATGCTTTTGATAATATCCATCATGGTATCGTTCTGGATTGCCTTTGCGTATCTTTTAATGTGCCTCTTGGGAAAGGGCAGGCTGGTGTGGGTTGGAACCAGCATAGTGGGCTAGACAGTGAAAGCCTATTTGGACCTCCAAGCATTAAAGAGAATTCAAACTACAATCTGAAGCCCTAACTATCTTAACGTCCCAGTGGTTGAACTATTGGGGAAAGTTCTAGGGTGAAAGCCGTTTCTCCACACAGAGAAGCAGTGTATCTTCACCATTGCCACATAATGGGTTCTAAACTGAGCTCTCACTCGTACTTGGTCAGATTCAATATCTTTATTTTTATTTTATTTATTATCGGATTTATACCCCGCCCTCCCCGCAAGCAGGCTCAGGGCGGCTTCCATACAACATAAATACAGATTAAAAACATACAATAGTTTAAAACACCACAAATAAAACCAATACAAACATAAAGTGCTGGCGGCAGTTAAAAATTAAGTTAGATAGCCTATTGTCAGAATAGATTTCCACTGCCCTGATGTTCTCAGATGTTTCTGCTTGTAATCAACTCGATGTTAAAACCCACGGGCCGGGGCTCTACTACAGCGGCAGTCCCTAATTAAATGCCTGGCGGAAGAGCTCCGTCTTGCAGGCTCTGCGGAACTGTGAAATACGAACTTTCCACCACTGATGTTCTGTCATCTTCCCAACCACTTCAGTGTTTACTGCTCCTCAGTAAACTAGGGAGCCTTACAAACTCAGGGGGCTGGGAGACCACATTTAATACCCCACCCCAAAGCTCAGGCCAAAGTTCAGCACCCACAAATCTCATGGGTTTCAAAGGGTAAATTGAAACAACAGCTTAGTAGTGAAGGCCGCAGAGTGCTTTCCTGGGAGTAAGCCCCATTTAATAGGTCTGAGTAGGATTTGGAGTAGACCCGATAATTCCGCCACACTGGAATCAGAGGGCCTTGTGTCAGCTGAACTCTGGTTGGATCGCAATCCGTAAGGCACACGGTCGCCCTTTTCTCTGTCTGGCATGCAGCTTCATGGTGATTTCGACTCCAGCTAGTTTTATTGCCTGATAGTATTTTCATATGGAACTGATTCGTTTTGAATGCAAAAATGCAAAAAAAAAAAAAAAAAAAGGAATTGCAGCACCCCCAATCCAGTTTGGTGTAGTGGTTAAGTGTGCGGGCTCTAATCTGGGAGAACCGGGTTTGATTCCCCACTCCTCCACTTGCAGCTGCTGATGTGACCTTGGGTCAGTCACAAGCTCTGGCACAGCTGTCCTTGAAAAAGAGCAGTTTGTGTCAGAGTTCTTTCAGCCCCACCCACCTCACAGGGTGTCTGTTGTGGGGAGGGGAAGGGAAAGGAGTTTGTAAGCCACTCTGAGACTCCTTTGGGTAGTGAAGGGCAGGGTATAAATCCAATCTCCTCTTCTTCTTCTTCTTCTTCTTCTTCTTCTTCTTCTTCTTCTTCTTCTTCTTCTTCTTCTTCTTCTTCTTCTTCTTCTTCTTCTTCTTCTTCTTCTTCTTCTTAATGTTACATTAATTTCAGTGAGACTTAAGCACACTTGGCTTCAACAGGAAAAGGACCATGGAGCCCATCCCACTCAACGTGTGCTACGGCACCTCAAAAGTAGTAATATGATTATGCATTTTCCTTTGCTTGGTATTCTTCTGAACAAAACTCGTACCACTAAATCCAATGCTATCTATAAACTAGCTTTAAGGCATATAAATCCTCCTTCGAAGCATTTACAAACTTGTGTCAAAAGTGTCATTGGTATCTGTTCTCAGTGCAGCAGGAAAGAGATACAAAGTATATAACACTCTAGAGACCAGTGATTGAAATTTATTAACTTGTCATTGGAACAGAACTGTGGCTAACCAGAAAGTTAAAAGTTTGCATTATTTAAATTGAGTCTGTTTCAGGACATCAGTATTAACTTGTATTGGGCCCAAATAAATACTGGTTTGCAGAATGAAACAGATTGCGCGATTGGGCTAAATCAGTTTGTATTACGGGATGGCGTACTGTACTTTTCAGGCCTTTTTCAACTTCACCCACAAGAGAGTGGATTACGACACCTTCAAGGCAGTTAACGATGCATGCCTTGTTTATGATGGGAAGCTTGTGATTGATACCAACTTCCATACCAACGATGTGGCCATCCGAGCCGCGGGTCCGCTGACCAAGTTCTCAAACATCTACTATGCCAACGAGTGGACACACGCAAATTTCAACTCCAAGGAGGTTGGTTTCCAGCTTGCCGCTGCCATGCTGAATCTTTTCGACCCAACTCTGGAGCCAGTTTTTGAACCCCCAGAAGATATGGATAGACTCATCCCTATGTACAAGGGATGCAAAGTTCAAGGTGGGTTCCAAACACTTCTTTTCCACCATCTAATGGCTGCATGGTTTCTACACTATAGTCTGCTGTAGCATTACTTGGCACGAAGTGAAAGAAATTTAACTATTGCCGTTGGTGTAAAATACCAGTTGTCGATTACTCCCGCATGGAGGTTATGCCCCCACATTCCCCACCATGTTGCATTGGAGGGAGAGGTTGCCTTCCGTATGACCTGGGTGAGGGAGGGTGAGACGGTTGCCTTGAAATAATAATAATAATAATAATAATAAAAATAATAATAATAATAATAATAATAATAATAATAATTCCATTTATTAATCGTTCAATCCTGCAGAGCTTGCTGGCTCTGAGCGATTTACAGTTACTCAAATACACACAGGACTAACAATGATTCATGGGGTAAGGGAGGACAACATATAATCTTTAAATCACACACGTTTGCAGCCGACGGGGAGTTTTGTTCAGCTGTAAGGTCAGACGTGTTCCAGCGGCATTTTTCCCTTGGCGTGGCTTGTTGTCGTCAGCTTTCTCCGGACTGCTTCAAGTTGCAGCGCAGCACTGCCACCGCCTGGCCAGACGGCCCATTACAGGCTTCCTTGATGCCGAAGAGTTCTTTCTAGGCTTTTCGGTCTTACGCGCAGGACATTCCGTTCGCCGGCTAACACCTCCCCCCCCCCGGATTCTCAATCTCGGATAAAGGGCGGGGGGTGGCAATACTCATCCGTGAAGTGTTTCCCTTCAGGGCACTCCCCATCCAAAAGATCACCAGTACTGAATGTGTTGGCCTGGTCTAGGATGCTGAGGAGAAGTTGGCTGTCTGGATGGTGCACCTAGCTCCCCAGCAGACAGGCTACCAAGCCTGCTGGAGACGGTAGCATGCTGGGCCTTGGAGTTCCCAAGACTGTTCGTTCTGGGAGATTTCAACATCCATGCCATTGCTGCTGCCTCCTCACCGGGGTCAGACCTGGTGTCTTCCAGGGCAGCACTGGGACTCTTCCAGATTGTATCAGGGCCCCCCGCACCATGCAGGCCACACACTGGCACAGGGATAGATATAGATCTGATTACCATTGATGGTAATCAAGCTGCGGTGGCTCAAGTGGTTAAGACGCTGAACTGCAGGCTATGGAAGGTCGGTAGTTCAGCAGTTTGAGACCCGGGTGCCGCATGACGGAGTGAGCTCCCGTCTCTAGTTCCAGCTCCTGCCAACCTAGCAGTTCGAAAGCAAAAAATTGCAAGTAGATAAATAAGCACCGCTTCAGTGGGAAGGGAACAGCGTTCCGTGCGCCTTGGTGTTTATTCATGCCGGCCACATGACCACGGAAACGTCTTCCGACGGCGCTGGCTCTTCGGCTTGGAAACGGAGATGAGCACTGCAACCCTAGAGTCGGACTCGACTGGCTTTCGAGCAAGGGAACCTTTACCTTTTTACCATTGATGGAATGCCATGGTCATATCATTTTGCCCTGAAAGTCCGGCTTGGTACGCCAAGCCCACTCCTGTCTAGGTGGTGTGTGGATTTGTGCTCTCCTGCAAATACTAATGGGCCCAATTGGGTTCCATAATGTTCTGTGGGATCCGATGCCCCCTGGTGATTCATTAGATGCCCTGATAGAGAACTGGAATACCTGTCTCTCTGAAGCCATTGATGAAATCGCTCCCCGATGTCCTCTTTGCACCCCACTGCAAACTAGCCCCCTGGTATACCATGGAGCTTAGGGAGATGAAGGAGTAGCTTAGACGAGTAGAGTTAGTTTGGCGTCGGTCTCATGACGAAGTCGCAAGAACATCTAATAGGACGTTTATGAAATCCTATGAGGTGGTGGTGAAGGCTGCTAAAAGGGAATTCTTAGGGTAATTAGGCCTTTAACTTCTCTCACAGATAGAACTCAAAATGTTAGAAATCCAGCCATTAGCTATGAGGCTTTTGGGAGCTTTTTCGTGGATAAAGTCTTGTCACTCCACCACGACCTGCCTGCCGCTATTGATACAGTATGTGAATTGGAGTTCCTTTGGCTGTCTTTGGATTCAGGACTCAACAACTTCAGCCGTCTCTCCCAGTCTGATGTTGACAGGATCCTGGGTGCTGTTAAGCCAACCACCTGCCTCTTAGACCCGTGTCCATCATGGCTGGTGAATGTTAAGCTCGAGACTCAATTGTAGTATAATGTTGTACAACTACATTCAGACTGTCTTGCATCAGGGGTTAACTACTTGCTCAGAAGTGCTTTGTCCACTGTTTTCGTCTACATGCTGTTTATCTGCTTTGCTAAGAGGGGTGTGTGTGTGTGTGTGTGTGTGTGTGTGAATGTCTGCTTACCCTTGCTTAGTGCCAGCTTGGAGTAGTCTGCGAACCCTGGGAAACATATGATCTCAGTGTCCACCCTGACCTTGTGTGCAGGGAATGTCTAGATAATGTAACTGTTAGTTGCAGGTGCGGGGGAGTGGCCTTCGAAGTAGGTTTGGATCTTTGGCAGGCTGAGTGAGAATATTGATAGGGTAGTTTGGCTTAGGGGGAATGTATTGCATGTAGTATAGGGTCGGTCCTGGCACCTGGGGGTTAGTTATGACACAGAACATCTGACAAGCGTCCCGCACCTGTCGGCAACCCGTTTTGCTCCGCCGAAGAAGCGGAATTAAAAAATACCGGGGAAAGTGCAGTAGCAAACAGGTTTGCGATGGGCTGCAGACGGACTTAAAATCTGCCTGGCATTCATGCCTATCACACGGCTAATTCTGCGTGTGATCGGGACCCAAGTTTGTCTGGAAAGAAAGCCAAAGCAGAGGGGACAGCAAATTGACAGGGTTGTTTGTTTCAATTTTTGTTTCATTTATCAACAAATTCTCCACAGCGTTTCCACTTAAACCTTTTTGTAACAAATTAAAACAATGCAGACAGTAGGGAGGTGCATAAATAACACTAACTGAAATTGATCAACTTTTGAGTTGGCCTTTTGACTAGATTGGATAAGGATGGTGGCGGCCATTTGTATTTTATTATTTGACTTTATTATTGTTTCAGATGTTTTGATGTTATTTAGTGATTTTTATGAAATTGTTCGATCTGAATTTTACGGTGGACCGTCTTGAGCACTTTACATGGAAAATAACCTAAGAAGCAGTATGCAGCATGAAAAATGAATCAGTGGCGAAAACACCAGTGAGAATAATAGTGTCTTCAAATGGTATCTTAAAGACAATAAACCTGGTGCTGTTCAAATGTTTCTGGGGAGGGAATTCCAAAGACGAGTCATTCACAGTAACTGCAATGGGGAGTAACCTTTAGAACCTATCTAAAAGCAACCACGTACCATCAGTTCTTATCACTGTGTCACGTATTGTTCTTCTGTAGTTTTAACAAATTAGCTGTCATATATGCTATCTGAATTTACACAGACCTCGGTAACACATCTCTTTGCTTCGAATAGGTGGTAGCCTACCTGGAAAATACTATTACGTGCACATTTATAAACCAGGAATTCCCACTCGCTTGGATGTAAAAGAAACGCAGCCCGATTATGTAAGTATTTAAAAATCTATGAGTACCATAAAGCACGCCTGTGTGATTTGGGTTTGTAAATATCATGGATAGTCCTGCTTGAATACAATAGCTTTCTGTGTCCTAGACAGCTTATTGGGATGACATGCATCATGCAAGAGAGGCTACTTGCTATCTGGGATGGAGCACTTGAAGCACATCTCTAACAAACACGAACATGTGTGATAGGCCTATTATGCACGGGTGTTTTCCCTTGCTTTCACCATGCGTGTCTGTCGAGTTTTCTTTGTCATTCTACATTGATTTTCCGCCCTTCAGTGCTCAGTTAGCTTTCTGGTCACTGTTTCCCTAGGTTTTCTGAGAGTGCTTTTCTGTCGATTTTTCCAAGCCAAAGGTGATACAAAAGCATACAAATTCCCTCGGATCAGTGTTTCCTCTAAGCTGAGTTAGTGTGAGCTAGCTCACAGGTTTTTAGCCTCCGGGTCACACCTTTTTGTCTTCACTCAGGAAGGATGGCTCCAGAGAAAACTAATGTATGCAGTAGCCAAATCGCTCACTCACAGCTTTAATGCCAGCAGCTCACAAAGTAGAATTTTTTGCTCACAAGACTCCATAGCTTAGAGACAGCACTGCCTTGGATTTCTACCTGCCCTTTTGCTGCCCCTCAAAAGTCACTCCCTTGCCCACATTGAGGTCATTCCACCCACTCTGCACTTTCCACCATCCTCCCCTCTTCATCAGTGTACAAGTTCCATTTTCCCCTCATTTTAAAATTTTTAAGAGTTTTTTTTTTTACAAGCTGCTTGAGTCTAGGGATATGAGACTATTGCTAGTCTTGGATTGCTGAATTTAAAAAATTAAAACGATGGGGGAAAGTTTAAAAGAATCTGCATGAGGTTTAGTTCCATTCTGGTATTGACTTGAAAGGAGGATCAGAGAGGAGGCAAGCAGCAGCATCCCCAGTGCAAAAAAAGAAAGGATTTCAGTGCTGCATGCAAACAAAATAAAGGGGGAGGGGATCATCAGCACAGAATGAAATTGACATGAGATGTAGAGAGTGAGAGACACTGGGATGGGAAGCCTAAAGGTTTGAAAACATTTTTCTCTTTAATGCTTTAGTGAACAAAGTTGAGGGGGAATCATTTTGGCTGTCTTCAGAAGCATAACATTAAAATGGCAGCTGAGCCATATGGACCTCCTGGGAATGGCTAAACTTAAGAATTGCTTGGGATTGATCCATTTGGAGGACAGAGTGCAATCTGCACAGGACAGGCTCTAAAAAACTGCCAAGATCACAACCAGTGTGCAAGATCAAATTAGAGAATCACAAAGAGAAAACCATGCAAATCAGCATTACTATGCAGCTGTGCTAAGGCATCGGCAAAAATGCCCCCCATTTTTTCAAATTTAGTGACACAAGACTAAAAAACTCTCCAGAGCTT
Organism: Gekko japonicus; assembly: GCF_001447785.1. Taxonomy (NCBI): domain Eukaryota; kingdom Metazoa; phylum Chordata; class Lepidosauria; order Squamata; family Gekkonidae; genus Gekko; species Gekko japonicus. Next base: position 624,353 of record NW_015162490.1, on the reverse strand, counting down.
CTGCCCAAGGACTCCTCCCCATACAAATTGTAACCCTGTTGCAGCCGACTTTGCACAGGCATGCACACACACACACATGTTGCCAATGATCACAGCTTGCAATGCCAGTGTCATTGGTGTCATTCTGCCATGCATTCTGTACTCTCAAAATGTTTCCCCATATTATGAGATCATGTGACTCTTTCCCCTTTTTCACAGTGGCTGATAACACAGCAGAGAATCTTCTAGCACTTGGCAATCTTGAAAACAGGCTTTACAGCTGCTTGTCAGTTTCAAAAAAGTCTGGTCAGTTTCAACATCGGTTTTCTCTCTTTGCCTGCATTCCTTTCTGTTCCCTTTCATTCAATGAACCAGGGGTTATTTTGTAGAAAAAGAGGTGCAAGAGCTCATTAGCATAACTTATTTGCATATGCCACACCCCCTGACATCAGAAGGCAACACCCACCACTCAGGCTCCACTGGACTGTTTTGGATTGCTAGCTATGGGGGGGGGCATGCAGATCTGTCCTCACAGAGGAGGGGGAGCTTGTACTTCAATAAAACTTGGTCTTAAGGTGCCACTGCGCTGTTTTGGATTGCTAGCTACGGGGGGGGGGGATGCGCAGATCTGCCTTCACAGAGGAAGGAGAGCTTGTACCTGAAGGCAGGCTGGGGAGGGCTCTGCAACTTACCTGGCTGCTTCTTGCTCCTCGTGGCCCAACTGAGGGCTTCTGGGAGCAGGGGGCAGGCTTGTTGCATGTGCCCGCCCCCTGGGTTCCTTAGTTTCGGAACTCCGCTCCTGTGTGCTCCTGCAGGAAATGATTCCTGCAATGAACTAATGCTAAAATGCATGCGCAAAACCTGAAGCCCCACCCCCATATCACAATTGACATTAGTTTTTTTATTGTTGCTGAAGAATAAATACACTGGAGGAAGAAGAAAGGTGTATAAGGTGGGCACAGAATCCGGAGTCAAGAGTAAAGGCTTACTGCTCTGGAAATCTGCAATAAGATGTGCAGGCATAATGGGCCATACTTGTCACCTTGTTTCCAGGCTCAGAGCATGTGAATTAAGCACTCAAGTTGCTTCTTTTTCTCAAGCAAAGTTTCTATGACTAACATTTGGATGAGGGGCAGAAAGCAGCAGGTATTCCAGTGATGAGGGAGGAGGTTTTACTTGTTGAATCTCTGCATGTCATGCTGATACTAAATGCTGTACAGTGTAATTGATGTCTTGTACAGGTTCTCTCCAATAAAATCTCAGATAGGTAACCCAAAGTACAGTACACCCATTCCCTCTTTGAGATCTGCTGCAAAACCACAGGGGCTTGGCTTGGGCCCAGCACAGACCACGATAGGAGTGTCAGCGTGGTTTGGTGGAAAATCAGCCCTGATCCCAAAAATAGTTTTGTATCTAATAACAACGTGTGGCCTTTGCACATTTGCTGGAAATCTAACTCTGCTAAACATGGGGCATCCTGCAGATTCTTGAATAGTCTTGCGGACAACTTCATCTCTCAGAAGGTGGAGGTGGGAACCAGAGGATCTGCTATCCTAGATTTAATCCTGACTAACAGGAAAGAACTGGTTGATGAAGTGAATGTTGTGGGATCCTTGGGGAATAGTGACCATGTCAGCTTGGAATTTGACATAGAGAAGGATGTGAAACCAGGACATAGTAGGACTCATATCCTGGACTTCAGGAAAGCTGATTTCAAAAAACTCAGAGAAATATTAGACAGGATTCTGTGGCTGGAAATGCTGAGGGGGAAATCTGCACAGGAAGGATGGGTGATGCTGAAAAATGAAGTGCTTAAGGCACAATCGCTAACTGTTCTGGTAAGAAAGATAGGTGGGAGACAGGTAATGAAGTCGAGGTGGCTGAACAAGGAACTCTGAAGAGCTGAGACTAAAAAGGGAAATGTACAGAAAATGGAAGGAGGGTCAGATTACTGAGGGTGAGTACAAGAAGCAGGCTCGAATCTGTAGGGATGGTGTCAGAAAGGCTAAAGCACAGATGGAACTGAGGCTTGCGAGGGATGCTAAAAACAACAAGAAAAATTTCTATGCCTATGTTCAGAGCAAAAAGAAGAACAGGGATGGAGTAAGCTCATTGCTGGGGAAGACGGTCAAGCCTTAACAAGGGATGAAGACAAAGCGGAATTACTCAACTCTCACTTTGCGTCAGTCTTTAACCATAAGGCGAGCTGTATGCAAACTGAAGAATGCAGGGCATATGAAGGAAGGAGAAACTGCCAGTCTAGAGTAAGTAAGGAAATGGTTAGAGAGCATCTAGCTGCTTTAAATACTTTCAAATCTCCAGGGCCGGATGGCTTGCATCCCGGGGTGCTAAAAGAAATTACAGATGTTATTTCAGAGCCTCTGGCTCTAATCTTTGAGATGTCCTGGAGTACTGGTGTTGTGCCAGAAGACTGGAAAAGAGCAAATGTTGTCCCGATCTTCAAGAAGGGAAAAAAGACAGACCCAGGAAATTACAGGCCTGTCAGCTTGACATCAACACCTGGGAAAATTCTAGAGCAGATTATTAAATGATCTGTCTGTGAGCACCTTGAACGGAATGAGTTAACTGGTAGTAGCCAGCATGGGTTTATCAAGAATAAGTCATGCCAAACCAACCTTATCTCCTTTTTTGACAGAGTTACCAAAATGGTTGACTCTGGCAATGCTGTGGATATAATGTATCTAGGTTTTAGTAAAGCATTTGACAAAGTTTTTCATGATATCCTTGAGGATAAGCTGTTTAGGTGTGGGCTGGATGTTGGAACCGTTGGATGGATTCATGGTTGATTGAAAAATCATACCCAACGAGTGCTCGTAAATGGCTCTGCGTCTACGTGGAGGGAAGTCTTGAGTGGAGTGCCACAGGGCTCGGTCCTAGGCCCAGTGTTGTTCAATGTTTTTATAAATGACCTGGAGGAAGACATAGAGGGAATGCTTATCAAATTTGCAGATGACACGAAGCTAGGTGGGATGGCTAATTCTGAAGAAGACAGAGTCAGGATTCAAAATGATCTAGATAGGCTGGAACAGTGGGCTGAGACAAATAAAATGAATTTCAATAGAGATAAGTGCAAAGTCCTACACTTAGGTACAAAAAAATCAAAGGCACAGATATAGAATGGGAGGGACTTGGCTTGACAGCAGCACATGTGAAAGGGATCTAGGTGTTCTGGTTGATCACAAGCTAAACATGAGCCTGCAGTGCGATGTGGCTGTGAAGAAAGCTAATGCAATCTTAGGATGCATTAACAGAAGCATTGTGTCCAGATCGCGGGAGGTGGTAGTTCCGCTCTATTCTGCTACGGTCAGGCCTCACCTGGAGTACCGTGTCCAGTTTTGGGCACCACATTTTAGGAAGGATGTTGACAAGCTCGAGCGTGTCCAGAAGAGGGCAACCAGGATGGTGAGAGGGTTGGAATCCAAGTCTTATGAGGAAAGGCTGAAAGAGTTGAGTATATTTAGCCTGGGAAAGAGAAGGCTTAGAGGGGACATGATTGCAGTCTTCAAGTATTTGAAGGGCTGTCATATAGAAGATGGAGCAGGTCTATTCTCTCTTGCTCCGGATTGCAGGACTATATCTAATGGGTGGAAATTACAAGGGAGTCATTACCGGCTAAATATCAGGCGAAACTTCCTAACTGTAAGAGTGGTTGAGCAGTGGAACAGTCTGCCTTGGGAGGTGGTGGATGCTCCTTCGCTGGACGTTTTCAAGCGGAGGCTGGACAACCATCTTTCGGGCATGTTGTAGGTATGTAGGGCTATGTTTCAGCTATGCTCCTGCAGAGTACAAGGGGTTGGACTAGATTACCTGCAAGGTCCCTTCCAACTGTAACATTCTATGATTCTATGATAACCTACACAAGAGAACCAAGTGCTTGGTATTTATTCTCGAACATCTGGCTCATCTGTTTTTAGACATATGTATTCTAGAGCCATCCTTCCTTATCTGCTGTCATTTTAAAAAAATTTACTGCAGGGCCTGGCAATCATGACCGGAGATGCGATCGAGGGGAATTATTTCAGGATACATGTCAACCGGTACAGTCTGATAGAAACCATCACCTGCTTTTCAAAGAATCCTCTTCCCGTATCAAACTACATCCCTCTGTTTGGACAGCACGAACGTCTTCTTAACCATCTGTGCTCTCGCTGGAGTGAGGGACTGATCACAGATCTCTATAGGTAGGAGAAGTTCTGGTTTGTGCAAGAAACTTTCTGTTTGGATTCTATTATTATTTTGTGTTTTATCATAAGAGAACATGCATTTATCATATAGAATACCTTGATGGGGGAGAAGCTTTTAAAAATGTAATTGCTTATTATCTCTATAATATAAGCAGTGCCATCTAAATTCTGGGGTGTAATTTTTTTCCTGGTGGCAGACAGGGTTTAAAATTACTGATGACACCATGTGGGAGGAGGGTCTGCCACCAACGCTCCCTCTAAGCTGTGGAGTCTCGTGAGCCAAAATTCTACTTGGTGAGCTCCTGGTGTTAAAGTTGTGAGCGAGCGATTTGGCTGCTGCATAAATCAGTTTTGCTCCGGAGCCCATCCTTCCTGAGTTAAGACAAAAATGTGTGAGCCAGAGGCTAAAAAACCTGTGAGCTAGCTCACGCTAACTCAGCTTAGAGGGAACACTGCCTGCCGCCCAGCCCAGACTGCCTCTGAAAAGCAGAAGGTGTGGTTCTTTTTTTTTTTTTTTGAGCCCCCAGACGGGATTTTTTATTATTATTATTTGTTAACACTACAAAAACTACAACAGAAGAAAAGGGAGGGGAAACTACATATACGGGATAAAGTAAAGAACCCACTACTAACTAAAAGCCCAAGAGAGGAGATCCTCCAGGTAGCTTGGTTACATCAAGTCTTCCCATCATTGATCCCTTTATAAACTGAGTCAAACATTTATATCACTTTTCCTTTCGAAGGTGTGGTTCTTTGATGGCTCCCATTCAAAGGAGTTCAGCAAGGGTTTAAAAAAAAAAAATTCTTCCAACAACCTTATTAAGGTCAGCTTGGGGAAGGGTTTTGAGGGGTTTTTTGGCTGTCCTTGTAAGCCAGTAAACAATCTTCCTCTTCTCAACAGCGAACAGCCTAACAATTCCTCTCAGGTCAGGAAAAGAGAATTGCTTCCCCCCGCCCATCTCCTCAGAGGCAGTAGCAGAAATGCAAACTTGATTTCTCCAGCTACTTGTCATGGGGGCGGGTTAACTGAAATTGCTCTCGAAAACAGGTCCTGCAGCAGATGGCAACAGGGGAGGTTTGTGGAACACCACGCCAGCCACTTGAAGCGTTCCTAGGCTAGGCAAGTGCCTTACCTCAAAGACCTTACTTCACCATGAGGAGCATGACAGAAGGGGAGAGAATTTTATCTCACTCTAATCTGTCTGTCCCTCTTTTATTTTATTTATTTACTTCATCTATACTCCACCTTTCTCCCCAGTGGGGGGCTTAAAGCCGTTTGCGTGGGTCTCCTCACCTCCATTTTATCCTCGCAACGATCCTGTGAGGTAGGCTGGCTGAGAGTTCCTGACCAGCCCCAGAAAGCTTCCGAGGCAGAGCAGGAATTTGAACACGGGTCGACCCCCATAGCAAGTGGCATGAGAATGGGGTGGTGGATGGGTTGGGGCCCATTCCTGCACCCTCCTGTGTCTCTTGCTTCTGGTCCTGCCATGGTGGGGGCATGTATGGCGCCCCCTAGAAGCAAATAGTGGTAACAAAAAGTAGCTGCTTGCCAGGTCCTTTCCCTTCTAGCTGGAATGCCTCTCGCTCTTCAGCTAAGTTCCTGTATCCCATCATGGACAACTCCATAATAGACCCTCCTTCCCATTCATGTGTCTATGTGTCCACGGGTTTTGTTTTTAATATTATAAACAAACCACAATATATGTATTTTTAGGCTTGTTTTAATGTTATCAATTGTTTGCTGCCTTATTTATTTATTTATTTATTTAATAAATTCGGTTTATAGCCCGCCCTCCCCGCTACGCGGGCTCAGGGCGGCTCACAATCAGGCATAAGCCTCGCATAAAACACATTTAAAACCATTTAAAATCCTATCAACAATTTCCTTGGGGACCCTGCGTTGGGTGGAAAGACAGCTTAAAATATTTAAAACAGATAAACTAAACATAAGTCGCTATTTGATGTTCTTGTGGCCTGTTCATTCTGGGTGGAATAATTGCTTTGAAATGTGTGAGGTGTGGATGTTCTCAGGTGTTAAGTGACCCACCAGTTTAGTTTGGCATCCAAATGACACCCCCAACCCCCTCCTGTTGTTTCTTTCCAGTCCTCCTAACCCTTCCCCACCTCTGACCGTCAGCTGTTCATGTTTTTTCACCTCATTTTCTGGGCCAGGTGATCTATATCTTGAGGGATGTTGATTTCTTTTCTTTTTTTTACTACAGTGAGTTTTTACCAAATGACATTGTTCAGAGATATTATCATATTTATGCAAGGCAGTAACAGCGCTATTGCATAGTAACGGACTAAAAGGGTGTCTAAATATTTGATCTGGTACTATGGAGTCAAGACGATATCAGTGGCTGTACAGCACGCGGAAATAGTTTTTCACTTAGCCTTAAAGGTTTCGTGCCACTCTCAAATGGCTCTGCCATTGCTCGTTCCTTGAAAATGGAAATTCCAGAGTGATGGCTGTGTTAGTGTGTTGTAGCAAAATTAAACAGAAATCCAGTGGCACTTTAAGGACTAATCACGTTTATTCCAGCATGAGCTTTTGTGACTCAGAGCTCATTTTTTTCAGATCCATTTTGGAAGGAAATAATTTTAGTCGTGTATAGGGAAAATTAAAGAGTGGGGAGGAAGGTGGGGCAGAGCAGAGCTTGGTGTGGATCCTGTCCTAAATTTTTGGGCAAGCCATAGTTCTGACAGAGCTGTCCTTGAAAAAGAGCAGTTTCTTTCAGAGCTCTCTCAGCCCCGCCTCCCTCCCAGGGTGTCTGTTGTGGGGAGGGGAAGGGAAAAAAGCTTGTAGGCCGCTCTGAGACACCTTTGGGCAGTGAAGGGCTGGGTATAAATCCAATCTCTTCTCTCTTCTCTTCTTTTTCTACTTATAATTTCATATTATACACAAATAAGCTACGAGATTTAAAAGTTCATGAAATCGTCTTAATATATTATTTAAAAGTCCATATCCTTATATTTCTGTCTTATCCAATTATAGAATGGAGTCCATAGTCCAACAAAGTCTTCTTTCATTTGCCCTTTTAGCATCGAGGTCAATTTATCTATTTCTGCACTTTCCATAATCTTCACTATTAAATCATGTTCCGAAGATATTGATGGACGTTTCCAATATGTTGCCCGTAAAATTCTTGCTGCCGTTACAACGTGGATTATAAAATATCTTTGACCTGTGAATCTTCATATATCCCTTGTGCGTTATATTTGTCCTTTTGTGTGACCTTCAAACTTTCCCCCAAAATAAGAACACCATGGCCTTGGTGGACAATATATATGGAAATAACGTCTTTTGAACTATGGTGCTGGAGAAGACTCTTGAGAGCCCCTAGGACTGCAAGAAGATCAAATCAGTCAATCCTCAAAGATATCAACCCTGACTGTTCCCCAGAAGGCCAGATAATGAAACTGAAGCCCAAATACTTTGGCCACCAAATGAGAAGGGAGCACTCACTGGAGAAGACCCTGATGCTGGGAAAGATTGAAGGCCAAAGAAGACGGGGACGGCAAAGGATGAGATGGTTAGACAGTGTCATAGATGCAACGAACATGAAATTGAGTACACTTCAGAGGACGGCGGAAGACAGGAAGGCCTGGCGTGATCTGGTCCATGGGGTCGCGAAGAGTCAGACTCGACTGTGCGACTGAACAACAAAAACGTTTCGTTTGCTTCATCAGTTTTGGTTGACTCCTGTTGCCTTGCCTTCCTATAGGCTGAGAGCCAGTTTGGTGTAGTGGTTATGAGCAGCAGACTCTAATCTGGAGAACCGGGTTTGATTCCAGCAGCCAGCTGGGTGACCTTGGGTCAGTCACAGCTCTCTCAGAGCTCTCTCAGCCCCTCCTTCCTCAGAGGGTGTCTGTTGTGGGGAGAGGAAGGGAAGGAGATTCTGAGTGAAGGGTGGGGTGTAAATCCAGCTCTTCTTCTTCTTTGAGCAGGCAGCAATTGTCGAAGAAGAAAAATACAGCAAATGCCAGTTGGTGGGTGACTCAAAGGATTTATAGCTAGTGTCCATCCTCTAAATCAGCATAGACATCAGAACGCCACTTCCTGGGGGCTCATAGTAGGGGCAGCTACGCTCTTTGTGCAGCGCTTGTTGGTTTCTCCAAAACATCTGGTTAGCCACTGAGGACAATGGAATGCTGAACTAGATGGTTTTCCAAGGTCATGGTTCACCTGGGGCACCTAAAAACCTTGGGCCAGCCTTGGTTGGGTCACCATCCCGAATAAATGTGGACTTGTCGGTCATCATACCAAAAAGGCTGGGAAGCGCTGGTCTCAGTTATCTTGGGAAAAAAATGTCATTTGCTAGTAGGACAGTTAAATCTATCCTAGCTGCATTAAGCTCGAAATCCACTCTTCTTTAATTTTCTAACAATTTACTGGCTTTTACGGTTTCTCACTCTAAAGCAGACGAGTTCCTGCTATTCTTTAATCCTTTTGTAACTGGATTAGATTCTTTCTGGCAATTGCCAGGAATGAACTCAGTGAAGCAGCTGTCACCTGGGAGTTAATTTGTCTTTCTGTGACATGAAAATTACCTTTTTAATTCAAGCCAGTATCTAGCTATGAATTTTCTACACTGCCTTGTGCCTGTCAGGTTAAAGGTTTTAACCCTGTGGAAGTGGATTTTACCGCTGTGATCGTCTAAATAAATGTCAAAATTAACAGTGACAAGCTGGGCCGCGCAAGTCATGCATAACAGAATGGTATATTTTGTGCTTCTTGGACAAACTCGTTCTTGAGCCCAGTTAGTTGATGCCAGTCACAACAGGGCAGCAAGGACCTAGAGCTGCTGCGGCCATGCCCACATCTCTGTCAGGTTCAACAGCATGCAAATCTCCACACACGTTTCCAGGGAATCGTTATGCTTTATTAGACTACAGGTCTGTTGCCATGATCTACAGGTATATTGTTAGGAATGACAATGGGGCGGATGCATCACTACATATAACATGATGCTTTGTTTGTACCGGATCCATTTTAGTTTCATTCTTACGCCAGGAAGTGCCCTGCACATATGGTTTTGAGGTGACATTTAAAGATGGGTGTTTATCTCTCTCTTCGCATTGAACATACTCTTCATGCCCTGAGTAATTTTATAATGGCAGGATATGCCAACAAATAATGCATCAATAATTCAAATCTCAGCCGAACGAAGGGCCAAGCAGAAGAGCTTAATTTCCAAAGGTCTGCTGAGTGACATAATTTCAAAAAAGTTTCTGGAGAGGAACTCCAAACATGTCCTCTGGCAGACTATTTCAGAGAGTTGGGGGCAACTACCATGCTCTCCATCAATCTCACAGAGGCCAAATTAACTGCCCAGAAAGAGGTAGTCACCAGCAGGGAGCATTGGGCAGGGCTATGATGATGGGCAGGTCTATATAGGGGGGAGTGGAATGTGTAGAGGATTGTATCTCCTGGCTTTATCCCCAGTGTCCACGCATTCAGCCAAATGTCTACATCAAATTCGGTGCATGTACCATATTTCTTGCATCTTTCCTAGATGCACAGATGAACTGATGGGGACCGTTTACTGCAGACATTCAGCTGATTGTATATGCATTGGGGCCTGAGACCTTTAGGTATGATCCTGCTCTGCTCTGTGTGAGTTCAGAAAACAGGCTCCTTTATGTCTGCATTGAGCTATAATTCTCGAAAGATTTGTTATATTCTCAGATCCTGTATCTCTTTCATCTTGAGTGCATGTCTGTATCATCCAGGCCATTAATATGAAACGAACACACTTTCGTATGATACAAATTGACCTCACATAGCCTTCATTTTGCATTCATGGGATTAAATTTACTAATATAATGAACTCTCTCCTTAGCGACTAGCTTCTTAAATAAGCTTATTTATCAAATTAGTCAAATGGATTTCTTCCTTCCAAGTTTTGAAGGATCTTCTTGGTAGAGAGTGTTTTCAGGACCGCGGGCATCCGGGTGGATTGCGACTGAGTGTCAGCAGCTTGGGAAAGTAGACATGGAAATACACGTTTAGATACCGATGCAGACAGAAAAGGCATCATTTGGTTAAAGTGAGAGAAAAATCCTGTTTCAGTGAATAGGGTTGTGTGCGTAAAGAAATTGCCAAGCTAAAGATATATGCGGAAATTGCTGGTTCGGGTTGTCGCAGTGATTTCCTGGAGCAGTAATACAAATCGTGTTTTCTTTAAAATTTCAAGGGCAAAGCAGCATGCACTCATGTTTTATTTCTTTTATTCCACTGATTTCCTGGGCAGTGCAATTTCTCCTTGCCAATCAGATCCTTGCAAGGGAGGAGAACAGAGTGCTCTCAGCCAATCAACTTTGGAGATAAGCTGCAGCAGAGAGCTGATGTTCTCCTTCACTCCCTCCTGCGTGGGGGTGGAGTCCTTTTCTTTGAAAGTACTATTGCTGGGGAAATAAAGCTGGGTGCAGCTTGTTCATGGGCCTGTAAAATTCAACCCCTCGGCAAAATGTACCTGAAACTTTGGAATTCTTCAGTGGACAGGCAGCACCCACTTTGCTGCAGTTCTTGTGACATTTGGCTGAAGAACAGCATCCTCCCCCTGAAAGGTAAAGGTTCCCTTGCTCGAAAGCCAGTCGAATCCGACTCTAGGGTTGCGGTGCTCATCTCCGTTTCAAAGCCGAAGAGCCAGCGCTGTCCGAAGACGTTTCCGTGGTCATGTGGCCGGCATTACTAAACACCAAGGCGCACGGAACGCTGTTACCTTCCCACCGAAGTGGTACCTATTTATCTACTTGCAATTTCTTGCTTTCGAACTGCTAGGTTGGCAGGAGCTGGAACCAGAGACGGGAGCTCACCCCGTCTTGCGGTACCCAGGTCTTGAACTGCTGAACTATTGAAAGGTACCCCTTAGAAAATAATAGAAGTGCAGTTACAATGGCTAGGGGCAGCTCGTTCAGGAGCCTGTAGAATTTGAACCTTTGGTCCAATATGCTTGACACTTGGGGTTTTTTAGTGGACAGGCAGCACCCACTCTGCTGTAATTTTGGTGTTATTTGGTTGGAAAACAGCCACTCCACCCCCACCGAAAGGTCCCCCCCCCCGTAGGAAATGATGGTGAACTGATGGGAAGGAACCAGTGCTCCCTCTAAGCTGAGTTAGTGTGAGCTAGCTCACAGTTTTTTAGCCTCCAGCTCACACATTTTTTTAAATTTGGATTTCTATCCCACCCTCCCCGAAGGCTCAGGGCGGCTAACAGGGCAGAATGCCAGATAATAACAATAAACAATATAAAATGTTAAAATACAATAAACAGTTAATACACAATTGAATAAACATCATAAAACAATTCCAGTGCTCCTCTGTTCAATTCCAGATATTAAGAATTTTAAGAATTTAAAAACCAAGATGGTGTTCTCCGTGGCATAGCTAGACAACCGCAGCAATGCGAATCCCACTGCCCTGCCGTCCCCTAAACACGTCCCATTCCCTCCAATGATGCCTGCACCAGCGGTAGCAATATGCGGAAGTCATAGGGTGTTGGTGGAACATTGGTGATGGAACAATGATGGTGGCGGCTCCTATTCGAAAGCCTGGCAGAAGAGCTCCATCTTACAGGCCCTGCGGAACTGTACTAGGTCCCGCAGAGCCCGGATCTCCCCTGGGAGCTCATTCCACCAGATAGGAGCCGCCACCGAAAACGCCCTAGCCCTGGTCATTGCCAATTTGGTGGTCCTGGGGCCTGGAACATCCAGGAGATTTTGATCGCTGAAAAGTATGCAGGTGGAGAGTGATTTCAGCTAAGCATACCTTTATTTAGTTCAGAACAAAAGACAACTGACCGGCTCGCAGACCGGTTTATATGCATTCAGAAAACCCGCCACCAAGCTCACCCAGACACACCCCCTACTCCCGATAGGCTATTTACAGTAACCGTGAGACCTATTGGCCTCCCGGCTGGGGACCCAGCCCTTTCATTGGACCGGCTAGGATCCTACGGACCCATTGTCTTCAGACTCAAGCTACTAAGGAATTGTGCCTGGCCAGCCCGGGCAAGTCCGGGCATGTCAGGCTGAATACATTACACCCCTCCCCCCTTGGTTCGCAATGCACCCGCAGACGAAGTCCTTCAGGTGCGCTGGTGGCTTCCTGGTGCGGGTTGAACGGCGAGGTTCTGGGGTGGCTATTGGTTCTGCCGCTGGGGCTCTGGGAGCTGAGTGGACCGGGCCTGGAGAGGGGCCTGGTGTAGCCGGGGGGGCTGGTACCTTGGGCCGAGGGTTCTCCGGTTCCGCCTGGGGTGGCGGTCGTGGTTCAGGTTCTGGAAGTGGGGCTGGTGTAGAAGGTTCCGGGTCCTCGTCCCGATCCTGATCCTCTGGTTCCAGCGGTAGCGTGCGACGGCGCAGCTGATCAATGTGCCGATGGAGGAGCTGGCCATCCGCACAGGAGACCTCATACGAACGAGGGCCTTTAACCCGAATGACTCGGGCTGGAATCCAGGTGGGGCCCCGGCCATAGTTCCGCGCATACACTGGATCCTCTGGGAAGAACCCCCTGGCAGCCTTGTGCGTCTCCGTACCCGGGGCCTCTGGGGGGGCCCGGTAGGGGTGCAGCCGATCCATACGGGAAGCCAGGCGGCGGCCCAGAAGTAGTTCTGCCGGGCTGCGGCCCGTCGTGGTGTGGGGCGTGGTGCGCTGGCCAAAAACGAAGGCTGCCAGTTTGTAGTCCCAATCGGAGGAGTCCAGGCGGCGGAGCGCGTCCTTTGTGGTGCGCACCATGCGCTCAGCCTGGCCGTTGGTCGCGGGATGGAGTGGGGCGGATCGGACGTGGCGGATTCCATAGTACCTTGTGAAGGCCTGGAA
>NW_015162490.1:575877-609515 GCF_001447785.1 Gekko japonicus | reverse complement strand
GGCCGATGCGACTGGCTCCAGCACCCCTTGTGCTACAAAGGGGGTCGAGTTCGGCCTCCACTTTCGGTCTCATGGCGATCGGGGGCAGCCGGGCTCTGATGCAGATGGGGCGTACCGCGGGGTCGAGGTCCAGGGAGATGGCAGGGCCTGTGAACCGCCCCAGGGTTCCGTCGAAGACGCGGGGGAATTCTGCGCACACCGCCCCAAAATCGTGTGTCCCGACCTGGTTGATGCCCTTCACTGAGAGTCCCAGGGCTTCAAACCACGCTAGCCCCAGCAAACTGGAGAGTCGATCCACCACCAGTAGGTCCAGTTGGCCCTTGAAGCTTTGGAACTGGACCCTGAACTTGCCCCAGCCCACCACCGCCATGGGGTTCTTGTTAAAGTCCCATAACCGGAAACCCCGCGACTTCTGTAGCGGTGGCCCCCTCTTTGGGCACAGCGAGCGGAGCGTGTCCGCGGATATGATGGAGTAGGTCGACCCAGTGTCGATCTCCATGGTGCAGGGGGCTCCCTCTATGAGGACCGTCACATGCATTTTGTTTGGGCCGTCGGGGGGCAAGTTACAGACCTGGTGTTGCGGGAAGTGGGACGACACGGTGTGGAGCTCGAAGGGCGGTTCCGCGGTTGTCTGGTGCGTTGCAGATCTCGGGCGTTGTCCTTTGGACCGGCAGACCTTCGCGATGTGCCCGGCCTTGTTGCAGGAGCGACAGACCACGTTCCGGAAACGGCACAACTTGCGCTCGTGGTCCTCCCCGCAGCTGCCGCACAGGCTTGGCGGCGAGGCCTTGTTGGTCTTGGTGGATGCGTGTTTGGGTCGATGCGAAGTCCACTGACGGAGCTGTAGGACTTCCTCCTGGTCCGAGGCGTCAGAGCCGCTGCTCACTTGAGTGCGGTGGACCGCCTTGGCGCGGCGGTCTCGATGGGCCATCTCGTAGGCGGAGGCCTCCCGGACGGCTTTGTCCAGGTCGAGGTCATTCTGGCTGACCAGTTTTTGCCGGAGTTTGGGCTCTCGCAGGCCCACCAGGAATTGGGTCAGCAGGGTGTCCGATAGGCTCTGAAAAGCGCAGTTCGTGGCCGCCCGCCGGAGTCCCGCCAGGAAGTCATAGGCGGTCTCGTCTGGGCCCTGTACCCTCGCGCAGAATTCCATCCGCTCAGCGAATTTAGTGGGTTTAGGTGCCAGGTGATCCGTCAGTGCCTGGACCAGCACCGTGTAGGGCTCCTCTGCGGTCTTCTTTGGGGTGATGAGGTCCTTTAGGAGTAGGACTGTACTCATGCCGCACAACTGGAGGAAATGGTCCTTCTTCATCCCGTCGTCCGTAATCTTCTGGCAGTTGAAATAGCTCATCAGGATCTCCAGCCAGGCCTCCCATTCGGTGGGGCGGGAGATATCGAACGCGGCGATGTTGCTCTGGGGAGTCGCCATTGTGCTGCAGCCACGTGGTTGGGTGGCCCCTGGAATGGCGGCGGCGTCTGGAGCGTTGAGAAGGGCGCTGCTGCTCTCGGGGTCAGCAGGGTGCGAAGCGGAGCCGGGAGCGGAGCGATGAGCGGTAGCCGGAGAGTCGGGAGGCGGAGCGGAGCGGTTCCCGGAGGTCTCGGCGTCGGGGCTCGATGCGGTGCTCGTGTTGGCGTCCGGGTCTTTGTTCATGGGGTCGAAAATCCCACCTTCGTCGCCAGTGAAAAGTATGCAGGCGGAGAGTGATTTCAGCTAAGTATACCTTTATTTAGTTCAGAACAAAAGACAACTGACCGGCTCGCAGTCGGAATGCATTCAGAAAACCCGCCACCAAGCTCACCCAGACACACCCCCTACTCCCGAAAGGCTATTTACAGTAACCGCGAGACCTATTGGCCTCCCGGCTGGGAACCTAGCCCTTTCATTGGGCCAGCTAGGATCCTACGGACCCATTGTCTTCAGACTCAAGCTACTAAGGAATTGTGCCTGGCCAGCCCGGGCAAGTCCGGGCATGTCAGGCTGAATACATTACAATCGCCTGACCGTAGTGCCCTTGGGGGAACATGTGGAGAAAGACGGTCCCTTAGGTAGGCTGGTCCCTGGCCATATAGGGCTTTAAATTTTTGCCTTAGCTCAGGAAGGATGGCTCCGGAGCAGACTAATTGATGCAGTAGACAAATTGCTCACTGACAACTTTAACGCCTGTAGCTCACAAAGTAGGATTTTTGCTCACAAGACTCCGCAGCTTAGAGAGAGCATTGGAAGGAACAGGAGGCGAGGTTTACAAAGGAACCCACTTGCGCTTTGTGGGAAGAAACAAACAGACCGCAATAAGGAAGGATAACAAATGGAGAATTCCCAGTGGAAAGGTAAAAACGTTTATCCTCAGTCACTGTAAGATTATGATAATGAAATGAATGCAGTCAGGGCTCCCCCCACCCCACCCCCACGCAGCGGCCAGCCAGAGCTCTCCTGCTAGGCTCCTGCTTGTCTGCTTTTTTAGGAATCAGCAGAGAAAAGTGCTGCTGCTCAGAGTCACCTGCAATTACACACACTAAATAATCCACTTTCAATGCCCTTTCCAACAGAGTTTTACTGTGTGTGTGAACTGGCAAAATCCAATTAGAAAGTGGATTGAAAGTGGATTATTCAGTTTGTGTGATCGCAGCCCTGTTTCAGGACTTTGTAAAATCAAACCGCTTTGTTCGATCGCTTTTGAACTGGGGGGGGTAGATTTGAGGGAGAAGTGTGTCCTGTGCTGATCTGGCGCCGCCGTTCTTATAAACAACTCCCCCAGACCCTTGTATATATTTCCCATTGAAAATAATGGTCCCAAACTCCAGAAACCCCCCCCCAAAAAAAAACACACACAGAGAGATTTGAATCCCAAACTAGTAATGCCCTACCCCAAAATAAGAGATCCCGTTAAAATACACCCCCACCCCAAAGCCTGGATATGAAGTTATAATGATTATTTCCCCAAGCACACACCTCTACTAGTGAACCTCTGTCATAGCTGTTCTGTGCAGCACAGATACTCATTCAACTGGACATTAAAAAGTCTAACAAAAAAACAAAATCCATGTGTGTTTTTTAACAGTGGCCAATCACAATGACACAAAATGTTTTTGTTGGCCCTAATAAAACGATATCACATGGATGTTTTCCCTGGAAGGCCAGATAATGAAACTGAAGCTCAAATACTTTGGCCACCCAATGAGAAGGGAGCACTCGCTGGAGGAGAAGACCCTGATGCTGGGAAAGATTGAAGGTCAAAGAAGATGGGGACGGCAAAGGATGAGATGGTTAGACTGTGTCATAGATGCAACGAACATGAAGTTGTACAAACTTCAGAGAATGGCGGAAAACAGGAGGGCCTGGCAAGATCTTGTCCATGGGGTCGCGAAGAGTCGGACTCAACTGTGTGACTGAACAACAACAACAACAAATGTGGCTGGTTACACCTTTCTTTCATAAAAATCTTGCTCCGCTTACCTGAAGGTCAGTGGAGATGAGCCATATTTCTAAACAGTATCCACTAATATTCTTAGAGTGTGTATCATTGTATATTTCCTGGTGTGCTTCATTATATATGTATAATTATATATTAAATAATTATATAGGAAAATATATCAAATAATTATTAAAATATGTTAAAGAATTAATTCATGCAATTGGATATTCTATGCCATGCCATGTCATTTGTTCCCTTTTTTAAAATTAATAAAGCCCAAAGGAGGAGAACAAGCAGAAACAGAAGAATAAACCTAGGCAAGTAAAATTCAACCCAGTGTTAACAGCAAGGGTTATCCAACATGTATACAACATATTTGCAGTCAAAATCTAAGCAAGAATCTTAACTAAATCTTAGCTAGAGGTAAAGGTTTCCCTTGCTCGAAAGCCAGTCGAATCCAACTCTAGGGGGCGATGCTCATCTCTGTTTCCAAGCCAAAGAGCCAGCTCTGTCCAAAGACATTTTCCATGGTCATGTGGCCGGCATGACTAAATGCTGAGGTACACGGAATGCTGTTACCTTCCCACTGAAGTGGTACCTTTTTATCTACTTGCAATTTCTTGTTTAAGAGCCATTAGGTTGGGCAGGAGCTGGGGCCAGAGACAGGAGCTCACTCCCGTCACGCGGCACTAGGGTCTCAAGCTGCTGAATTACAGAGCTTCCGGTCTGCAGCTCAGCGACTTAACCTCTGAGCCACTGTGGCAACGCCAAACCTTAGCTAGGATTACAATATTTTGAAAAGCAAAAAAGAGGACATATTTCCCGACTACTACGAACAAATGATCACTATTACAAATCTCATTTTAAATACCTCTTCTATTTAAGCATTGATAATTGCTACTAACTAGGAATATTCCTAAACCTTCCAACCCAAAAAGAGGACTTGTTCATCAGTTTTGCTTAAAAAGAGCCCAAAAGAGGACAGAGAACAAAAAAAGAGGACATGTCCTGCAGAAAGAGGACGTCTGGTAACCCTTTCTTAGCTAACACATAATGTTATAGCTAACACTTCTTTGCCTACATATTCTTCCAGTTTAGCTGGTGTAAGTAAACAAAGCACTCTTATGTGCTCAGGGGTCATTTCCTGCAGGAGCGCACAGGAGCGGAGCTCCGGCAGTAAAGAGCCCAGGGGGCGGGCACATGCAACAAGCCCCACCCCCTGCACCCAGCAGACCTCCGTCAGAGCAAGAAGCAGCCAGGTAAGCTGCAGAGCCCCGGCCCCCCAGTCCAAAACAGTCCAGTGGCACCTTTAAGACCAGTTTTTTTTCAGGTACAAGCTCTCCCTCCTCTGTGACGACAGATCTGCACGTTCCCCCCCCCCAATAGCTAGCAATCCAAAACAGTCCAGTGGAGCCTGAGCGGTGGATGTTGCCTTCTGACACACTTCCGGTGATGTCAGGGTGTGTGGCATATGCAAATGTTGTTGTTGTTCAGTCGCACAGTCGAGTCCGACTCTTTGCCACCCCATGGACCAGCTCCCGCCAGGCCTTCCTGTCTTCCGCCGTCCTCTGAAGTTGGCTCAATTTCATGTGCGTTGCATCTTTGACACTGTCTAACCATCTCATCCTTTGCCGTCCCCGTCTTCTTTGACCTTCAATCTTTCCAAGCATCAGGGTCTTCTCCAGTGAGTGCTCCCTTCTCATTTGGTGGCCAAAGTCTTTGAGCTTCAGTTTCATTATCTGGCCTTCCAGGGAACAGTCAGGGTTGATTTCTTTGAGGATTGACTGATTTGTTCTTCTTGCAGTCCAAGGGACTCTCAAGAGTCTTCTCCAGCACCATAGTTCAAAAGAATCTATTCTTCGGCGCTCGGCCTTCCTTATAGTCCAGCTCTCGCAGCCATACATGACTACTGGGAATACCATTGCTTTGACCATGCGGACTTTTGTTGGCAGGGTGATGTCTCTACTTTTTATCATGCTGTTTAGGTTCGCCATCGCTTTCCTCCCAAGGAGCAGGCGTCTTTTAATTTCATGGCTGCAGTCACAGTCTGCGGTGATCTGGGATCCCAGGAACGTGAAGTCTGTCACTACTTCCACAGCTTCCCCTTCTATTTGCCAAGGAGTGATGGGGCCGGATGCCATGATCTTAGTTTTTTTGATGTTGAGCTTCAAGCCCACTTTTGCGCTCTCCTCTTTTACTCTGAGCAAGAGGCTCTTTAGATCCTTTTCACTTTCAGCCATTAGAGTGGTATCATCTGCATATCTGAGGTTGTTGATCTTTTCCCCAGCAATCTTAATTCCCGCTTGTGATTCATCCAGGCCAGCATTTCGCATGATGTACTCTGCATATATATTAAATAAGCAAGGTGACAGTATACATCCTTGTCGTACTCCTTTTCCTATGCTGAACCAATCAGTTGTTCCGTATCCGGTTCTAACTGTCGCTTCTTGGCCCTTATACAGGTTTCTCAAGAGACATGTGAGGTGGTCTGGTACTCCCATCTCTTTAAGGACCTGCCATAGTTTGTTGTGATCCACACAGTCAAAGGCTTTAGCATAGTCAATGAAGCAGAAGTAGATATTTTTCTGGTACTCTCTTGCTTTCTCCATAATCCAGCGAATGTTGGCAATATGATCTCTCGTTCCTCTACCTCTTCGAAACCCAGCTTGTACTTCTGGTAGTTCTCTATCCACGTACTGTTGAAGCCTAGCTTGTAGGATCTTGAGCATGACCTTGCTAGCGTGTGATATGAGTGCAATTGTGCGATAGTTTGAACATTCCTTGGCATTGCCCTTCTTTGGGATTGGAATGTATACTGATCTTTTCCAATCCTGTGGCCACTGTTGCGTTTTCCAAATTTGCTGGCAAATGGAGTGCAGAACTTTAACAGCATCATCTTCTAAGACTTTGAATAGCTCAGCTGGAATACCATCACCTCCACTAGCTTTGTTGTTAGTAATGCTTTCTAAGGCCCATTTAACTTCACATTCCAGGATGTCTGGCTCAAGGTCAGTGATTATACCGTCGTGTTTGTCAAGGACATTGAGGTCTTTCTTGTATAGTTCTTCTGTGTATTCTTGCCATCTTTTCCTAATCTCTTCTGCTTCTGTTAGGTCCCTACCGTTTTTGTCCTTTATCATGGCCAGCTTTGCATGGAACGCTCCCTTGATTTCTCCAATTTTCTTGAAGAGATCTCTAGTCCTTCCCATTCTATTGTTTTCTTCTATTACTTTGCACTGTTCATTCAGGAAGGCCTCCTTATCTCTCCTTGCTGTTCTCTGGAAATCTGCGTTCAGTTGGGTAAATCTTTCCTTTTCGCCTTTGCCTTTCGCTTTCCTTCTTTCCTCTGCTATTTGTAAAGCCTCATCAGAAAGCCATTTTGCTTTCTTGCATTTCTTTTTCTTTGGTATGGTGGTGATTGCTGCCTCCTGTACGATGTCACGAACCTCTGTCCATAGTTCTTCAGGCACTCTATCTATCAAATCCAGACCCTTGAATCTATTCTTCACCTCTACTGTATATTCATCAGGGATGCGATCTAGGTCAAACCTGAATGGCCTCGTGGTTTTCCCAATTTTCTTCAGTTTAAGTCTGAATTTTGCAATGAGTAGCTCATGATCTGAACCACAGTCAGCTCCAGGTCTTGTTTTTACTGACTGGATAGAGCTTCTCCATCTTTGACTGCAAATTATATAGTCAATCTGATTTCGGTGTTGCCCATCTGGTGATGTCCATGTGTAGAGTCGCCTCTTAGGTTGTTGGAAAAGGGTGTTCGCTATGACCAGTGTGTTCTCTTGACAAAACTCTGTTAACCTTTGCCCTGCTTCATTTTGCTTTCCAAGGCCAAACTTGTCTGTTATTCCGGTTACCTTTTGACTTCCTACTTTAGCATTCCAGTCCCCTATGATGATGAGGACATCATTTTTTGGTGTTAGTTCTAGGAGGTGTTGTAGGTCTTCATAGAACCGGTCCACTTCAGCCTCTTCTGCATCAGTGGTTGGGGCATAGACTTGGATTACTGTGATGTTGAATGGTTTGCCTTGGAATCGGACCAAAATCATTCTGTCATTTTTGAGATTGTATCCCAGTACTGCCTTTTGCACTCTCTTGTTGACTATAAAGGCCACACCATTTTTTCTATGAGATTCCTGGCCACAGTAGTAGATATAATGGTCTTCTGAGTTAAATTCGTCCATTCCTGTCCATTTAAGTTCACTGATTCCTAAGATATCGATGTTCAGTCTTGCCATCTCCTTTTTGACCACGTCAAGCTTACCTTGATTCATAGATCTTACATTCCAGGTTCCTATGCAATATTGTTCTTTGCAGCATCGGACTTTCCTTTCACCATCAGACACATCCACAACTGAGCGTCCTTTCGGCTTTGGCCCAGCCGCTTCACTCTTTCTGGGGTTACTTGTACTTGCCCTCTGCTCTTCCTCAGTAGCATATTGGACACCTTCCGACCTGAGGGGCTCATCTTCCGGCGTCATATCTTTTAGCCTTTTGTTACTGTACATGGGGTTTTCTTGGCAAAGATACTGGAGTGGGTTGCCATTTCCTTCTCCAGTGGATCACACTTGGTCTGAGTTCTCTGCTGTGGCCTGTCCGTCTTGGATGGGCCTTCACAACATAGCCCACAGCTTCATCGAACCGCGCAAGCCCCCTCGCCACGACAAGGCAGTGATCCATGCAAATAAGTTATGCTAATTAACTCCTGCACCTCTTTTTCTACAAAAGTACCCCTGTATGCGCTGTTATTCCAGTGGACTCAGAATGGAGCAAATCAATACAGGATTACTTCCCCAAAAATTGAGCATATTTTCCCATTGCACAGATATCTAAAACATGTTAACTTGTTTATTAAGGCTACATTCTTTGTAGCCATTCAACCAACCCAGAAACAAGCCCTTTCCCCAGTATTTTGAATAAATTGCTGGCAAAAACACGATGTTTCGTTCCTATAGTACCTTTAGATGGCTCAGCAAAATTGTGGGAAGTAAAATCCCATTGGGTATTATTCTACTCCTGCGGAATAAAACTTGACATCATAGTTACTTTATTTGCAGTTTCAGAAAACAAATATAAATAACCATAGCCTGGTAAAATGTAAAGATTAAAGCATACAATATAAAAACGTGTAAAACATATAAAAATAAATTATAACTAGTGCTAATACACATACAGCAATTTCTAACCTAACTGCATAAAAATAGATTTTTTTTTAGTTCTTTTTTCCTTCCTCAGTCACCTGTCAGCAACATTGAGGGAGAGTTATTTTCTCGAGGGTTCATACTTTTCTTTGCCCATTCTTTTACTGTTAAAGTCATAAAAGAGGAGATTTTATCTAGATGGTCAGTCATGCCCTTTAAAGTTTTGGATATATAATTCACAGTTCTGATCATTAGATTCAGCATATCAGTTTGCTCAATAAAATTCTCGGCTTCTACCTCCACTTCCTCAGTGGATTGTAATATTTCTTTCAGCTTTGCAACCTCGCTGGGCTGTTCTGTATTAGAGGCAGAAAAAATCTTGGGAGTCTGCAGTTTGTTCATCCACCACTTCTCTATTTTCACTTTCTTTATTATCACCCTCAGTGAAGAAATTTGAGACAGGTGTTGCAAACACGGTCCCAGTCCCCCCCCCCCCATCTCCATTGGGAAGAAATCCATAATTTTCATTTGCTTAGTTGCTGGGAGACAAAAGGAATCATCCTTATCTTCCTTGTCCCGAGAGCGTTTTCAACTACTGTCTTCCAGATTGATTTGGGAAATATATATAGACCGCAGTTTAGTCACTTGGGAACAGAATTTAGCCACTTTCCAGGTGATCTCTGTACTCACATCAGCAGCTAGCGATCAACTACTATAAAACCAAGGTCCTTTGGAGCTGCGGTGGCTCAAGTGGTTAAGACGCTGAACTGCAGGCTGTGGAAGGTCGGTAGTTCAGCAGTTCGAGACCCGAGTGTGCCGCATGACGGAGTGAGCTCCCGTCTCTAGTTCCAGCTCCTGCCAACCTAGCAGATTGAAAGCAAGAAATTGCAAGTAGATAAATAGGTACCACTTCGGTGAGAAGGTAACAGCGTTCCGTGCGCCTTGGTGTTTAGTCATGCCGGTCACGTGACCACGGAAACGTCTTCGGACAGCGCTGGCTCTTCGGCTGTGAAACGGAGATGAGCACCGCAACCCTAGAGTCGGATTCGACTGGCTTTCGAGCAAGGGAACCTTAATGTCCTTTAGCAAATGTCCCAAATTAAGAAACTGGTCAATAAATGGCCAGGGATTGGAACAAGTTAATTCCTTCAGATATTTAGGGGTGGTTGTGCAAGCTTCTGGTGCTAAAACATCTCATAGCAATTATGTGGCTTAGCATAATTAAATTCCTTAGGTCTAAGGGTGTGTGTGTCACTTTTCACCAGCCGCCCTTAAACTCTTCAAAGCAAAGATCTTACCCCAATTACTTTATGGGGCATTCATAGGCATTCCCGAGTCTTGTTTTGTCCCTCTGGAACAGGTTCAATCAAAGTTTCTGAGGGCTGTTTTGGAGGTCCCCAAATGTATCTCAAATGCAATGGTATGTTTTGGAAACAGGTATGTTAAAGGTAAAGGTTCCCTTGCTCGAAAGCCAGTCAAATCCGACTCTAGGGTTGTGGTGCTCATCTCCGTTTCAAAGCCGAAGAGCCAGCGCTGTCCGAAGACGTTTCCGTGGTCATGTGGCCGGCATTACTAAACACCAAGGCGCACGGAACGCTGTTACCTTCCCACCAAAGGGGTACCTATTTCTCTACTTGCAATTTCTTGCTTTCGAACTGCTAGGTTGGCAGGAGCTGGAACTAGAAACGGGCGCTCACTCCGTCATGCGGCAACCCGGGTCTCGAACTGCTGAACGAACAACCTTCCACAGCCTGCAGTTCAGCGTCTTAACCACTTGAGCCACCACAGCACCTATGTTAAAGGTAGCTGCTAGAATTGTACTCTCCTTGCTTTTTCTTTGGCTTAATATAAACATAAATCCCCAAGGCCTCCTTCCTTTAATGTTGTTGGATGATTTGCAATCCAGTTGGCACAAAGCAGTTCAAGTCAAAATGGCGCAGCTTGGATTCTCTTCTTCAGTTCTCCTGTGGATTGGGGGAGATTTAGCTAGACAATCCTTGAGACAAAGAGTGGAAGACATTGAATGTCAGTTTGACATCTCAAAAGCATCCAATGTTATTGTTGCACCCCATAAACGTTACCTTCTTATTCCGTCTTCCTGTCTTTATAATCTTGAAAACATTCATCAGAGAAGTGCTTTTACCCTTGCTATGTTTTCAGCTTTGCCGTCTTGGGTTATTGAGGGCAGATATAGCAAAATTGCTTGGACTGAGAGATTTTGCCCTTGTAACAGTGGTGAGATAGTCAATATCGCAAACATGACAAAGATATCCAAAAGGCAAAAACACTGCACAGTTTTCATTTTATTTTTTAACATATTGGTAAAATGCATGCATTAAAAGTGTTTACAGATGGGGCTCTCATTTTAATTCAGGGATTATATTAAACCAGTGACAGGTGTTGACTATGAAGATCAGATGTCAAGCAAACATTCAGAGCATCAAGAGGATTTGTTTACTTGAAGTCAGGACATGGTGTGCTGCTCTGTGGAATTCAGTGGCTCAAAGGTCTTATGGGGCATGTTTGTGCTGAAAAAGATTCCACCTTAACACTCTGATTCGCCCTCAGGCTTCCTTAAGGTTGCTGTTGGTTTCCCTTTTTGTCAAAAAGAGAGGCTGTGAGCGTGGATGAATGCATCTAATGCCACTCTCTACATTTTGTGGTCTAATTAGAGGTAAAGAGGTGTGCATTTTTGAAGAAGAAAGACAGAAAAAGGGGAAAGGAACACATGAAAGCCCTAACAGCTTTTCCCTTTCTGCTAGAATTAAATGCTAACCTTGAATCGTACTATTAAAGCTAGACTTACGTAATAGATCAATATAAATACCCAAGCAATTCTGGGAGGCATTGGGCTTATCTTATGTATTGCATTACTGGGTTTTTAATGAATAACTGCACTCCTAATGAGCAAAAAAAGTTAAAAAGCCTAATGAGCAAAAAAAGTTAAAAAGCTGCTCTATAGCTTCCTTAGCCTGAAAGCTTACTCATCCGTATTGATTAAGGGAGCTGTTGGAAATTAGTAAAAGCCAAAGGAGTCAGTAGATGCATTATTTACGGTCAGTGTATAATTATGAGAAAGAAATCGTATTTTAAGACATGCAGTGTTCCTACAGGATAATTTAATGTTGAGAGAGATATGTAGGGATGGATGGATGGATGACAGAAACTGAAAGGGAGAAATCTCCCAGGCTAGCCCAATCTCATCAGAACTCAGAAGCTAAGCAGGTCAGCACCAGTTAGTATTTGGATGGGAGACCACCAAGGAATACCAGGGTCGGTATGCAGAAGCAGACGACGGCAAGACACCTCTGAACGTCTGTTTCCTTGAAAACCCTATGGGGTCAACCATATGTCAGTTGCGATTTGATGGCAAAACACACACACACATACACAAGCAGGGAACCCACCAGCACTCCTGGCAGGCACCTCATTTTCCTCTCCACTATTTTCTCTTTCTATAGCCTCTCTCCTTTTCCTGCTTCCTTTATCCTTTCCCACCCATCGGCCAACCTACCGTCATCTGCCCCCAACTTCCACTTTCCCCCTACCAGTTGCATGGTGCCAGCTGTGCCAAACCCAGTTGCATCGTGGGGAACCTGCAAGGACTGTGTGCAGTTCTGGTCACCACACCTTAAAAAGGCTATTATAGCTTTGGGAAAAGTGCAGAAAAGGGCAACTCGAATGATAAAAGGGTTGGAACACTTTCCCTATGAGGAAAGGTTAAGGCGCTTAGGGCTCTTTAGCTTGGAGAAAAGACGACTGAGGGGTGACATGATCGAGGTTTATAAGATTATGCATGGGAAAGAGCAGGTAGGGAAAGAGGTACTTTTCTCCCTTTCTCACAAGACAAGAACTCGTGGGCACTCCATGAAATTGCTGAGCGGTCGGGTTAGAACGGATAAAAGGAAGAACTTATTCACCCAAAGAGTGATTCACACATGGAATTCACTGCCACAGGAAGTGGTGGCGGCTACAAGCATGGACGGCTTCAAAAGGGAATTCGATAGGCACATGGAGCAGAGGTCCATCAGTGGCTATTAGCCACAAGGTATAGATAGGGGCTCCGGGGCAAGTGATGCTCTGTATTCTTGGTGCTTGGGGGGGTCAACAGTGGGAGGTCTTCTAGTGTCCTGGCCCCACTGGTGGACCTCCTGGTGGCACCTGGTATTTTTGGCCACTGTGTGACAGAGCGTTGGACTAGATGGGCCTTTGGCCTGATCCAACATTGGCGTCTCTTATGTTCTTATGACTTGTGGGGAGGTACCTCACTTCATTTATATCCTGTTTTTTCTCCACATTACATCATTCTCCTCCCCTTCATTTTATCCTCACAATCACCCTGTGAGGTAGGTTCAGCTGAGAGTGTGACATGCAGAGTGGGGACTTCAATATCAGCCTCCCAGATCCTAATCTGAAACTGTGTACTACAGAACACTGACTACTGTGAGGTGACTTGATGTTGAAAGAAGCAAGCAGCTGGGCCTGGGTGACTCATGCAAGTTATGAGGTAGCCTGGTGGGCCTGGTCCCAATGAGTCCTCCCTCAAAGGCCAAAACACCCTGGAAAGAGCACTGTCCACTTCTTCTGCCTTTCCTGACAGAAACCACAGCTTAAAGGCTGGTAATACTGTTGGGGTTACCTAGCAAAGGTGACTAAGGGTATTCATTTCTTAAAGCTACAGATGTTCCTTTTATCATTTGGGGTTTAAAAAAAAAAAAACAATGCATTTTTAAGATTTCATGTTTCTCTGGAAACCCAGGCCTTTTCTCAAGTTCATAGAATGATCTGTTTTGTCTGTTCATGGTCCCAGTCTCTGGATGTAAGTGTCCAGGTACTTGTCCCTGTTGAAAAGTAGGTATATTGCTAAAAAGGTGCTGCGTTGTGTTTAACTGTAGCTGGATTGCGTCTGTAGTTAGAATGTGTGGCTTGAGTTCTGTGCCTCCACTCCTCTGAGCCTCTTCCTTCAGAGGAAGCCTCCTGAGCCTTGGGGGTGGCTTCAGACTTGGAGAGGAACCATAAAAGACTGGCATGTGTGGAGAGACCCTGTCTGTGGGTAACAATAGGGTATAAGCCATCTTCAGTTTGTATAGCTGCTTGAGCCAAGAGGAAAGGTAGGGTACAAATAGTTTGATGGATAAATAACTAAAAACGAAGTAGACCAGCTTCATTATATAATGCAATTGATGCACCTGGCAAACTTATGAGGGTTAAATCAGCCACTCTGCTTCACCCTAAGGAGACTTCCTCTAACTTAAATGGTTCTCCTCCAGTGGAAGAGACACTTGAGTTAGAGGAA
This sequence comes from Gekko japonicus, assembly GCF_001447785.1. Taxonomy (NCBI): domain Eukaryota; kingdom Metazoa; phylum Chordata; class Lepidosauria; order Squamata; family Gekkonidae; genus Gekko; species Gekko japonicus. The sequence continues at coordinate 595,656 of NW_015162490.1, read as the reverse complement.
GGCTCCTGAGACGGGAGACAGGCTTCCAACTTGGCTGTACAGAATGGCTGAGTTTGCATCCTTGAGCTGGGCCAATAGTGGCCAACTGTTTTGGCAAGTGCACCTTAAGGAGTATCATAGTGTGCATAGTGTACATATACATTGCTGTAAGGCTGGACCAGGTGAGACCCCATGCCTGGGTATGGTGGCAATAAGCAGTGGGGAAATATCTCCCCCATTGTACAACAACATGAGACTGCTGTGGTCTAGGCGGAGATGAATAGTTGCCTGCTCACCTAGTTCTGAAGTCCAGCGGTCTGTTGCTGCAGTTCAATTGCTGTGAAGGGCTGACCACTGAGGTACGGGGCTAGTTGTGCAGGGACAGGAAGCGTAACTGCCCACCTTCTTGTAGTGCATGAAAGAGCCTGGGCTGCATATTTCCCAAGCTTATTTTCTGCAACCTTTTCCAAGATACTTTAGGGGCTCGGCACCCAGGGCTGCCGAAACCACCACGGGGCCCCAAACAAAGATTCCATCCGGGATCCCCATATGAACTAAAGAGCAGGACAACAAAAGACCCAAACAAAAAGCAAACAACTTTGCTGGCTCTTACCACACATCTATAATAATAAAAGTACCCACATGTCTATCTGTCCGTCCACTTGCGGCAGGCAACACTCCCTCTAAGCCGTGGAGTCTTGTGAACAAAAATCCTACTTTGTGAGCTCCTGGCGTTAAAGTTGTGAGCGAGCAGTTTGGCTACTGCACGGATTAGTTTGCCCCAGAGCCATCCTTCCTGAGCAAAGACAAAAACGTGTGAGCCGGAGGCTAAAAAAACCCTGAGAGCTATCTTACACTGACTCAACTTAGAGGGCACACTGGGCATAACTCTTCGGAAAATAAAACTAGGAATCTCAAAATTGGCCCCTGACTTCAGAATGACTGTGGGAGTTCCAAGGCCAAAAATGAAAGGAAGTGGAATATCATGCCCAGGTTATCTCTAGGACCCCCCGCCCCAATGCCATTTGCAATGGAAGCTAAGCTTGTGGAGTGGTCAGAGCATCGGACCAGGATCTCGGGAGCCCTTGTTCAAATCCCCGCTCTGCCACGGAAGCTTACTGGGTGACCTTGGGCCCGTCACACACCCTCAGCCTGACCTACTCCACAGGGTTGTTGTGAGGGTGAAGCGTAGGAGACGAGAACAGACGTAAGCCTCTTCAGGTCCCCTTTGGGAAGAAAGGCAAGATGTAAATTGTGCCACCTGGGTGCCGGTAGGTAGCCCCGACCCCTGTAAACATGTGGCCTTAGTTAGGGATAATCCGGAACTGTGTAAACCGCTCAGAGACCCTCCGGGGTTTGGAGCGGTATAGAAATCTAAAGTATAAATAAATAAATAAAGTAAATAAATATTCTAACTTCTGTTCCTCGTTTGCTATGACTAAGGCAGATTATTATTATGCATGTAAAGGATGGAGGGGGGGGGAAGAAGAAGAAGAGATTGGATTTCTACCCCGCCCTTCACTACCCAAGGGAGTCTCAGAGCGGCTGACAAACTCCTTTTCCCTCCCCTCCCCACAACAGACACCCTGTGAGGTGGGGGTGTGGGCTGAGAGAGCTCTGAGAGAAACTGCTCTGAGAGAACTATGGCTTGGCCAAGGTCAACCAGCAGCTGCGAGTGGAGGAGTGGGGAATCAAACCCGGTTAACATAAGAACATAAGAGACACCAATGTTGGATCAGGCCAAAGGCCCATCCAGTCCAACACTCTGTGTCACACAGTGGCCAGAAATACCAGTGCCATCAGGAGGTCCAGCAGTGGGGCCAGGACATTAGAAGCCCTCCCACTGTTGACCCCCCCCAAGCACCAAGAAGACAGAGCATCACTTGCCCCAGAGCCCCTAGCTATACCTTGTGGCTAATAGCCACTGATGGACCTCTGCTCCATATGCTTATCTAATTCCCTTTTGAAGCCATCCATGCTTGTAGCACCCACCACTTCCTGTGGCAGTGAATTCCAAGTGTTAATCACTCTTTGGGTGAAGAAGGACGTCCTTTTATCCGTTCTAACCCGACCGCTCTGCAGTTTCATGGAGTGCCCACGAGTTCTTGTATTGTGAGAAAGGGAGAAAAGTACCTCTTTCTTTACCTGCTCTTTCCCATGCATAATCTTATAAACCTCGATCATGTCACCCCTCAGTCGTCTTTTCTCCAAGCTAAAGAGCCCTAAGCGCTTTAACCTTTCCTCATAGGGAAAGTGTTCCAACCCTTTTATCATTCGAGTTGCCCTTTTCTGCACTTTTTCCAAAGCTATAATATCCTTTTTAAGGTGTGGTGCCCAGAACTGCACACAGTATTCCAAATGAGGTCGCACCATTGATTTATATAGGGGCATTATTATATTGGCTGATCTGTTTTCAATACCCTTCCTAATAATCCCCAGCATAGCATTCTCCCAGATTAGAGTCCGCGCACTTAACCACTACACCAGACTGGCTCTGGGAAGCATGCTTTTACTACTTTGATAGATTATGGGGAAATATTAATTCCCCCCATCTATTCATAATATTAACAAAGATTTGCTGCTATACTACTATTAAATATGTTCTAAGTTTAGGGTTGCCAGGTAGGGAGCCCCTTGCAGGAGATGGGGGGATAGGGTTGTCAGACCCAGGAAGGAAAATTTTGTAGATTTGGGGCTGTAGCCAGGGGAAGACAGTAACCCCAGTGAGGTATAATGCCACAGAACCCACTCTCCAAAGCTGTTGTTTTCTCCAGGGGAACTGATCTCTGTACTCCAAAGATGAGCTGTAATTCCAGGGATCCCCAGGTCTCACCCGGAGACTGGCATCCCTAGTTGCCAAGCAGGATAGATGACAAGCAATGTTCCCTCTAAGCTGTGGAGTCTTGTGAGCAAAAATTCTACTTTGTGAGCGACTTGCATTAAAGTTGTGAGTGAGCAATTTGGCTCCTGCATAAGTTAGTTTGTTCTGGAGCCATCCTTCCTGAGCTAGGTCAAAAATGTGTGAGCCGGAGGCTAAAAAAACTCTGAGCTAGCTCACGCTAACTCAGCTTAGAGGGAACACTGATGACAAGTTGAGACTGAAAAATAAAGGGGTGGGGGAGAGAAATTAGAAGTGAGGATAGATGAATGGTGGATCATGAAACGAAGAGAGCAAAATGAAGGCGGAGAGAAGTGTGGGGAAAAGTTAGAGAAATAGAGGAGAAGACGATGAAAGGGGTTGGGGGGGTTGCTACAGGACTGCCCCTTTGCAAGATCGGGCTGTGCTAAAGAAAGAGGGGAACCATGGGTAAATGACCTGGTGAGGAGGAGTCTCTGCATCCCGGGAACGACTAGCTTGTCCTGGCTGCTCCTGCCTTGCTCCAGTTGTTTTGGCAGGACCTGATCACCAAATGGTTTCCCTCAGCCTGGTAGAGAACTTTGCAGAAAGGCCGTGCCTTCCCCGCCTCCCCAGTGGCTGCAGTCAGAACTGCCTTAGGAATAGTTTTTAAAATACATTGAGTGAATACAGAATGATGCTGGCTTCACCTGACTCCCCCCCCCCTCCAAAAAAACCTTTGTCCCCCCCAGCCCCATCTTTGCAGCCCTGTCTGCACCCTTGACAGCTGGGAGTGTTCTTGGGGAGGGGGGGCAGCGAATCAGGGACGACAACGAAAGAGCCCCTCTTCCATGGGCCTTCACAGCAGTGGGGAGTGGCTGTGAGACCTTCCTACCTTTACTGCTCCCTTCATAAGGAAAGCCGCCAGGTTGGCTCTCTCGCCTCTTAGAAAATGTGGGGCCTGTTGTGACGGCCTCCAACTCCCAGGAGGAGATGGGCTTCATTACACCACATATTTGCTCAGATTCATGGTCTCTTGGAGGAGGAGGTGGGCACCCGGGTTCATCCACCCTCCTAGAGAAAACTAGGCCATGACTAGCCGTTCTGGTGCTACTGGGTTCTTTCCTGGACATTCCTTCCAGGTAGAAAAGAGAATGGGGGAAACCTCCCGTATAGTTTCATCAAGCTGAGCTAGAATGCCCCTAAAAGGACAGACCATTGAGACCCCTGCCCGGCAATGCTTCAGGGCCTCAAGTAGAGTGGGCAGCAGGGAAGAAGCGTGCCAATCAGAAGCCAGCCGAACTCCTGGAAAAAACACACACTCCCCCCAGCTTCTTCTACCTCCTCCCTGCCCATTTATTAACATTTCTGCTTAGGATGAGGAGATTTAGAAGAAAAACATTCCTCCCCAAAAGCCTCTGTGTCAAATATATCGACCTACATTCCCCTCCTCCCCAGAATATGTAAATCCATTTAACCCTGAGGCTTCTGGGGGAATTTGGTTCCAGCCTCCTCAGTATAAACAGAAATGGTAAGGAAAATAAGAGAACTGGGAAGAAAAAAAACCAAGTAAAGCTTTTCAGCTTTTTTGTGTGGGGAGGTTTGTGGACCCAGTTTGATATACTTTGGGTTCCTTAGGTTTGATAGATTTGGAGATACTCTTGGAGTGCCCTCCACTGTCCATCCCTTTAAAAGTTTGCCTTTGGGGGTGGGGTGTTGGCTTTCTTACCTACATCTAAGCTAAGAGCTGTACTCTGTTCCTTCCCGTGGAATGTCCCTTCCAGGTCGAACCAGGAGATTTCTTTGGGTGATCCATTCTTTCCAGCCAGCTAGGGGATACTCGACAGGAGCTGCGGTGGCTCAAGTGGTTAAGACGCTGAACTGCAGGCTGTGGAAGGTCGGTAGTTCAGCAGTTCAAGACCCGAGTGCCGCATGACGGAGTGAGCTCCCGTCTCTAGTTCCAGCTCCTGCCAACCTAGCAGTTCGAAAGCAAGAAATTGCAAGTAGATAAATAGGTACCACTTTGGTGGGAAGGTAACAGCGTTCCGTGCACCTTGGTGTTTAGTCATGCCGGCCACGTGACCACGGAAACGTCTTCGGACAGCGCTGGCTCTTCGGCTTGGAAACGGAGATGAGCACCGCAACCCTAGAGTCGGACTCGACTGGCTTTCGAGCAAGGGAACCTTTACCTTTACCTTTAGGGGATACTCAGGGGGTTGTGACGGGTTTTCCTTGGACCCCCAGGGACCCAGCAGCCACCCAACTACTCGTCCTGGATAAGCCTAACAAAACAAAAATCTAGCTACACCTTAAAGATTCATAACATTTGTTTCAATATGAGCTTTTTTGGGGGGGTCACGGCCTACTTCTTCAAATAGATATGCAATGGGGAGAAAATGGTATGTGGGGGGCAGGTAGGAGGAAGGATTCAAGGCGTGGTGTCTTTTTGCCCCAGCCTGCCCACAAATTCCAGTACTGCCTTTTGCACTCTCTTGTTGACTATAAAGGCCACACCATTTTTTCTACAGGATTCCTGGCCACAGTAGTAGATATGATGGTCTTCTGAGTTAAATTCGCCCATTCCTGTCCACTTAAGTTCACTGATTCCTAAGATATCGATGTTCAGTCTTGCCATCTCATTATTGACCACGTCAAGCTTACCTTGATTCATAGATCTTACATTCCAGGCTCCTATGCAGTATTGTTCTTTGCAGCATCGGACTTTCCTTTCACCATCAGACACATCCACAACTGAGCGTCCTTTCGGCTTTGGCCCAGCCGCTTCACTCTTTCTGGGGTTACTTGTACTTGCCCTCTGCTCTTCCCCAGTAGCATATTGGACACCTTCCGACCTGAGGGGCTCATCTTCCGGCGTCATATCTTTTAGCCTTTTGATACTGTCCATGGGGTTTTCTTGGCAAAAAGACAGTGTCATAGACGCAACGAACATGAAATTGAGCCAACTTCAGAGGACGGCGGAAAACAGGAGGGCCTGGCGAGATCTTGTCCATGGGGTCGCAAAGAGTCGGACTCGACTGTGCGACTGAACAACAACTGCCCACAAACATTCTCTGGTACAATTTGTCATTACACCTCTATCTGAAGAAGTGGACTGTGACTGAGGGAATCTGGCACTGTTTGAAACAAATGCACAATCAAAGCTTGAGTCAAGTGGCACCTTTAAGACCAACAAAGTTTAATTCTGGGTATAAGCTTGCTTCAGACCAGCACAGCTACCCACCTGAAACAAATGTTGTTAGTCTTTAAGGTGCCACTGGGCTTCCGTTTGTTTGTGCTATGAAAGTCTAACATGGCTACGGTTTGCAATCATCTTGGATAAGTCTGTCTCTCTGTGTCACGGGGCTTGGGCTTAGAAGGGTGTATTATACAGGTTCTGCCTTCTATTTATTACGTACAACTTTGAATGAATCTAACTCTGTTTCAGCATAGTATTGCTAGTGTTTAGTATTACACTGTTTGTAATCATTCAGCTTCATATGTATTGTGTGTATGGTTCTTTGCTTAAAAACTAATTTTAAAATGTTAATCGCAAAAAAAAAAGGGTGTACGTCTGTTTAAGATTGCAATGTTAACACAGGGGTGGGGGCTGCAGAGGAAACAGAAAGGTCCACTTTCAGGAGCAGGAAGAAAGTATACCAACCTCAGACTCATTCCCATATCCCACTACATGTACTGGGGTCCCCTCTGGGGAGGAAAATGGGTATAAATAAAGACATCAGTGGCATTCTAAGCAGAGTCGAAAGAAGAAGAAGAGGAGGAGGAGGAGATTGGATTTATACCCCGCCCTTCACTACCCAAAGGTGTCTCAGAGCGGCTTACAAACTCCTTGCCCTTCCCCTCCCCACCACAGACACCCTGTGAGGTAGGTGGGGCTGAGAAAGCTCTTGACAGAAACTGCTCTTTTTCAAGAACAGCTCTTATCAGAACTACGGCTTGCCCAAGGTCATCCAGCAGGTGCAAGTGGAGGAGTGGGGAATCAAATCCGGTTCTCACAGATTAGAGTCCGCGCACTTAACCATGACACCAAACTGGTTCTCTCTTCACTTCATTCACTGAGTGAAGTGAATGAGCTTAGAAGAGAGTAACTCTGTTTAGGATGGCACTGAAAGACATAGTACCAGTTCATACATGAAATCCAGGTGTCATGCCAGGATCTGATAGTACAACTTGAAATAGATATCTGACAGATATTGCCTTGTGGCACCTAGTTCTTACTAAAAATATATATCTTTATACTTTTCTAGGGTGATGCATATTTGTTTAAAAAAATCTATTGTATCTCCTCCGGGCTTTGAGTGACTTGCCCAAATAATGGTTTGCGCAGGAAATAATTATATATATCCTGTTCTTTGATTTCCTCATATGGCAGATCTGATTCATTCAGTGCACTAGTGCAAGGAACATATTGCAACATTGCCGTGGCCTGTTTTTCTGTCCTTTATTAATCCAGAAACCTTAATGATGAACAACACTTGTGTCATTGTCTACACAAATGTAATTTGTTTATGCAGGAGTTCAGTTAATCCTGCCATCTGCTTTTCTCAAATGAGGACAGATAATGGAGACACAGTTCCTCACAGGTCTTCAGGCTTTTAAATTCTGATAAAATCAGGATTCTTCACTGGCTCTTGCCACGGCCCTGAATTAAGCCACTTTAAATGTAATTACTGAAGCTGGCTGTACATCAGGAACATCCATTAAAAGAATTGATTGACCATGCTGTTATGGGAGGCATTTTATGAACAAACTATCCTGATGGGTCCAGAACCGTAATTTATGAGAGCAAAAAAGCAGGTAAATACTTTATTAGTGGTTAATGAGAAGCTCTCTGGGTAACTAAATTGCTTCTTTTTTTAATCAGCTACTTGAAGGAACCTTGGGCCTTGGTCATCTATCACGATCGCTTTATTGATCTGAAGAAAGAACTGCGCAAGATCCTGGTATCTATCCAGGTAAAGGAAATGACCACCAGGTGCATTTTATCAGGTGGATGCCATGTGACTTCACTGTTGCAAGTTGTTTTAGGAGTCTCCTTTCAGCTTCCACTTTAAATGCCCTAATCCTGAATTCTGGCCCCGGTCACACGGAGCATTAGGCACGCTAGAGAGACGGAAGATAGGCGGATTTTCCGGGCGCGATCTCACCGCCACATCTGGGAAGCGTAGAGCTCCCGTGGCTCACCCGAGGCTTCCCGCCGAAGACGCGCGATAAAAAACTAGTACCTCGGAGGTACTAGTTTCCGGAAACCGCGGGGCAAGGGCGGGCGTCAGATCACGTTTCCAGTGGTAGCTCGTGGCATCCGGTGCCCGCCCATGTCCCGTCGCGAAAAGGTTTTTTTTGGTCAAGTCTCCATGGGTGCGCACAAGCACCCAACGGCGCATGCGAACACTTGGGTTTAAAAAAACAACACAACCCCCACGGCGGCGCTTCTTTGCCGCGCCGCAGGAGTGAGGTATTATCAGCACCTCCCCCCAACCACGGGACGTCGGGCAGGACGTTTGATCCGGCTGCTGCGCAGTAGTTCGCTCTGGGGCAAACAGCCACGCCTCCCCCCCGCGATATCCAGCCCGTGTGACCAGGGCCCCTATTATTGATGGAAATTTGACATGATCCAGGGCATCGGCTGTAGACTTTGGAAAGAATACTCGAGAATCACATCTAGAATTCCTATTTTATTTCTAACACTTGGCCTTGTGGACAAGACACATCACTTAATTAGATTCTAGTGCATGAAACAGTTGTAACCGGTAAGCTTACTGGTGCAACGGTTTCACATTTTAAGGGCTATGTGAAGCCTGTTGATTTCTATTGGCGCTCTGCAAAAGCTAGCGAGCAGAGTCCGTAATGCAAATGTATAATCTTTATTCCCTTCGGCGTACTTCGGGCCAGACCCGACATGATGCAGGTAACGGATCTCCATTGGTTTTAAAAGGTGAGCTGCATGCATGCTCAACCCCAATTTGAATTGGGCCTGCACAGGAAGGAGAAAAGGGGCTTAACTATCACACAGATGAAACGGTGCCCCCTGCTCCAGCCATGCCCTTAGTATTTTCAAAGGGAAAAAACCAGGCATTGAAAGGGCCTGTCTTTTTCCTAGTGAAGCTACTAATAACAGCAGCAGAGGCTGGTTAGCTAAACTACATGAACTCCTCCTCCACGTGGCCCCCATCTGAACTGAGGTCCTGTGATCACGCCATTCAGTTTTTTGAAGATGAATAATGATCTGTGACCTTCACCACATCTCTTTTGAGCCTTGGTTGTACAAAACCATTTCTTTCTAAAAGCACAAATCTCTGTCCAAGGAGTATTGGGCAGATCTGAATCATTCTTGTGTGTGTGTGTGAAGTCCTGTCAAGTCTCAGCCGACTTATGGCAAGCCTCTAGGATTCTCAAGGCAAGTGAGATGCAGTGCTTGGTTGCCGCTGCCTGTCTCTGTAACGTCTCCCTCGGTGGTCTCCCAGCCAAGTGCCGACCTTGCTTAGCTTCCGAGATCTGACAAGATCGAGCTGTGCTATACCGTTCCACATCTCTGAATTATTCTTGCATGCATTTTATAATCCACAGTGGTGCTAACTGTGCATCATGCCCCCACCGAAAAGCGAAGACATTAGGTTAAATATTGCAGATCTGAATTATTCTCTCACATAGAATTAGGGCTATTTTGGAGCAGGAACGCAGAGGAACGGAGTTCCGGCTGGCTCCCAAGTTGGCCACGCCCAGCTGGAACTCATTAGCATAATAGGCCACACCCAACAGCAGAAACTCATTAGGATTGGCTACATTAGGGCTGCGTGGCCTAACATGCAAAGGAGTTCCTGCTACAAAAAAAGCCCTGGGTTTTGACAACAAACAAGGTCAACAGAATAAGAAGCAAAAGGTGGGTGTGGCTGGATGACCACACTTCTGGTAACGGGGGGTGTGGCCTAATGTGCTAATGAGCTTTGCTGTCGGGTGTGGCCTAATATGCTAATGATTTCTTGCTGTTGGGTGTGGCCTATTCTGCTAATGAGTTCCCGCTGGGCTTTTTCTACAAAAAGAGCCCTGCATAGAATGAATATGTTTTTCCACTCCTACCTTAATTACGTGTCATTTTGGTCATCCAGGCACTGTTCGTTTGTTTGTTTGAACCATGCTGGGACCTTTGCGCAGTGTTTGCCCATGATCCACAGCTGGGTTTATTGTCCATCACCTTGAGCATCCAGTCGCTGCTATTTCTCTTCTTTTTATGCATCAGACAATACTGTTCTAGAACAACATTGCTTTTCCCCTGTCCCTGTTCTCCCCCCCCCCAACCCACACATTCCAAATTTTCAGCGGGGGGGCAGGGCTATTTTTGGGCAGGAACGCACAGGAACGGAGTTCCGGCTGGCTTCCAAGTTGGCCACACCCAGCAGGAACCCATTAGCATAATAGGCCACACCCAACAGCAGAAACGCATTAGGACTGGCTACATTAGGGGTGTGTGGCCCAACATGCAAAGGAGTTCCTGCTACAAAAAAGCCATGGGTAAACAGAATAAGAAGCAAAAGGTGGGTGTGGCTGGATGACCACACTTCTGGTAACATGGGGGTGTGGCCTAATGTGCCAATGAGCTGTGCAGTCAGGGGTGTGGCCTAATATGCTAATGAGTTCCTGCTGTTGGGTGTGGGCTATTCTGTTAGGGAGTTCCTGCTGGGCTTTTTCTACAAAAAAAGCCCTGGGGGGGGGGGAATGCCACAGAGGGAACCCTTGTCAAAATGTGGCCGTTAGCTCTTAGCCTGGAAGATGGCATTCTTAGTCACCATCACTTCAGCCAAGTAGATTGGGGAATTCCTGGCACTGTGATGTGGCCCACCTTATCTCTGCTTCCACAAAGCAGGGGTTTTGTTTGCCACCTGACATAGATTTCTTGTCCAAGGTAGTGTTGGAATTCCATCTACATACTGACATCACCCCAAAGATGATACTGAGAGATGTTTCCACTCTTTGGATGTCCGGAGGGGCTCTCTTGTTCTACCTAGATAGGATGAGAGTCTTTCGTTAAAAACACACAACTCTTCATCTCCGATGTGTCGCTAAATAGTAACGGCAAAGGTCTCCCTTGCTCAAAAGCCAGTCGAGTCCGACTCTAGGGTTGCGGTGCTCATCTCCGTTTCCAAGCCGAAGAGCCAGCGCTGTCCGAAGACTTCTCCGTGGTCATGTGGCCGGCATTACTAAACACCAAGGCGCACGGAACGCTGTGACCTTCCCACCGAAGTGGTACCTATTTATCTACTTGCAATTTCTTGCTTTCGAACTGCTAGTAAGTGAAGGTAAATCAAGAGCTAAATTTAAAATAAAACAAAGGAATAAAAGAAGAGGCAGTGTTTGTGGACTGTAATTGTAATGGACGGGAAGAGGAGCCATAAAATGCTAAAACACTTTGACACTTTCATCCCAATCAAACTCCTAGATCAGGGAGAAAATTCCCGGGCTTCTTACAGCTAAAGAACATTGGTTACATGAGAAACTGTTGGGTATTACAAGTTAAATACACTTCAGTATATCTGGGGTTAAATGTTTGTTTGTGTTGTCACAGGAAGTCACATGTGTTTCATGTAACCAATGTTGTTTTAGGAGTAGACGCCAGGGAAAATTCTCCCTGATCTAGGAGTTTGATTAGAATGATAGTGTCAAAGTGTTTTAGCATTTTATGGCTCCTCTTCCCGCCTTTGTTTGCTGTTCTCAAGAAGAAGTAAGAGAAGCCATATCTGCTCTCTCTTCTAGTCTTGTCTTTGTAGTGTAAGGATGTAGGAGATTTAGCTCCGTTGTTATTTTCATCCCAGTTACCTTTCCCCATGCTAGAATGTAGTAAAAACCTTCTATTTTAAATACACATGGACTCTGAGTCTGAATTATTTTGCTCTGGCACTGCTAAACTATTTTATCTCTGCTAAATACCAATTTTTTCTATATCTCTCTAACAAGAGAGAACCCAACAGAAACATATGACTTCCTGTGAGTAACAGAAACAAAAACATTTAACCCCAGATATACTGAGTGTTTTCAACTTGTAATACCCAACAAAAGGCTGAGGGACTTCTTGGGGATGTTGGGTCTGGAGAAGAGGAGGCTGAGGGGGGGGGGACATGATGGCTCTTTTGAAGTATCTGAAGGGCTGTCCCTTAGAGGAGGGCAGGGAGCGGTTCCTGTTGGCAGCAGAGGAGAGCACTCACAAGAATGGGTTTAAATTAAGGGCGGGAAGGTACCAGCTGGACATTAGGGGAAACTTTTCTTACAGCAAAAGTAGTTCAACAGTGGAATCAGCTGCACTGGGAGGTGGTGAGCTCCCCTTCCTCACTGGCAGCCTTTAAGCAGCGTCTGGATGAACACTTGTCAGGGATGCTCTAGTCCAGCGATGGCGAACCTTTTGGAGACCGAGTGCCCAAACTGCGACCCAAAACCCACTTATTTATCGCAAAGTGCCAACACGGCCATTTAACCTGAATACTGAGGTTTTACTTTAGAAAAAACAACCCATACATTAACTTAAGATGATCCAAACAAAGTAAGGAAAGCAATCCCAAAGGCTTTCATTTACTTAAAATTATTTGGCAGAGAATTCGACACTTTAATGATGGTCTGGGCCTGGCTGGGGCGATGGCATGCATGCCCACAGAGAGGGCTCTGAATGCCACCTCTGGCACCCGTGCCATAGGTTCGCCACCACTGCTCTAGGCTGATCCTGCACTGAGCAGGGGGTTGGACTAGATGGCCTTGCCTGGCACCTTCCAACTCTTGTGATTCTATGGAGTTTCTCCTCCATTATTTCCTCTGTCCATCATCTTCAAGGCCTCCTTGGAGGACTGGGGAGGTGCCACAAGATTGGGGGAGAGCGAATGTTATCCTAATCTTCAAGAAAGGGAAGAAGGATGACCCGGGGAAACTACAGGCCAGTCAGTCTGACTTCTGTTGCTGGGAAGATATTACAGCAGATTTTAAAGGGACTGATATGTAAGCATCCGAAGGACCACTTAGTGATCCGGGGAAGTCAGCATGGCTTTGTCCCCAACAGATCTTGTCAGACCAATCTGGTTTCCTTCTTTGATCGTGTAAGGAGCTTACTGGATCGTGGGAACTCTGTTGATGTGATTTACCTGGATTTCAGTAAAGCTTTTGATAAGGTTCCCCATGACATTCTGATGGGCAAACTGGAAGACTGTGAGCTGGACTATAGGACAGTTCGGTGGATAGGGAACTGGTTAGAGGACCACACCCAAAGAGCGGTGGTCAGTGGCGTTTCATCAGATTGGAGGGAATATTTCGAAATATTCGAAAGGCTGTCATTTGGAGGAGGGCAAGGAACTGTTCTAGTTGGCAGTGGAGGATAAGGCCCGAAGCAGGTTAGGCTGAAAGGGTGTGACTGGCCCATGGGAAAATGAGGATCTGGACCTTAAATCACCATATAGGATACTTTGACACAGCAGGCCCGAGAACTTGTGCTTAGCTTTTTGTGCACGCATGCATCCACCCCCACCCCCAACTGTTCTAGCTAATTTACAGGTTTCAGCCCTGAAGGAACTTATAAGTGGCTTTATGCCCAGGATAAATCCCAAAACAAGTGGAACAAAGTTTGCAACAATTATTCTTTGGGATGCCCATCATGCCTTTGGAGGGCACGAATCAGAAGGTGTAGCAGAGGTCATTTCGGGGGGGAACGCGGGGGAACGCAGTTCCCCCGGGTGAGGTGCCGGGGGGCGGGGCACATCACAAAGCCCCGCCCCTTGCTTCCAGCCACCCCGCTTCCAGCCCTCATTCAGCCAGGAGGAGGCAGGAGAAGAGGGAGGGTAAGCTGCTTCCTCCCTGCCTCTCCCCACCCCTGCCTGCCTGGGGCCAGGGAGGGCCTTCGCGGGGCTTCCTTGCACTCCCGCCGGCCTTGCAGGTCCACCACTGGGCCCCTCATGGGGCTCGGCAGTGGAGCTGCAAGGGTGGTGGTGGTGGCCGGGACCGAAGGGGGTGGGGTGTGTGGCTTTATGACACATTTCCTGTGATGTCAGGGGGTGTGGCCTTATGACACACTTCCGGTGATGGCAGGGGTGTGGCATATGCTAATGAGTTATGCCAATGAGTTCCCCTAGCTCTTTTTCTACGAAATGACCCCTGAGGTGTAGGAAAGTCATGTGGTGGCTTCTCTGTAAGCCGGCCACACCCTATAACCTCTGAACCTCTCACTGAAATCTGCTCTTCCTTTTTATGGCAAAGCTCTGGGTAAGCTTTGAAACGTAACCTTTCTTCCTAATGTCAGTTTAGGTAGACTAGGAACGACACGTCGGCTTCTGGAGGCTTGATTTCTATGTGATATGCTGGTGTTCTGTCTAATAATGTTTTTATTTAATCAGATCGAGAGTGAGTTATTTTTCAGTAAAAAATTGAATTATTAGATTTGGCCGTTCATTGGCTGGGAAACAGACTTTGAACTCAGAACAAACGAACAAACAGAACCTCAAGATCTCCCTTAGAGATTGACAGATGTGCCCTGCAAAGACTGGATGCTGAGGGCATTCAGCTGTCCGGCAGCATTGTGATTTAGTGGGTAATGGGCTGTTTGAATTCAAAGAGGTTTTAATTTCCATCGAGGTGGGCCCCCGCAGCCGCCACCCCAGAGTGGGGATTTGAACTCAGTTCCCAGTCCAACACTTGAACCACTACATCATGCCAGCTTTCCCAGCCTGCCTTCCCATGTCGGGCAGGGAGAGAATGATGTGTGTGTGTGTGTGTGTCCCAGTTCTGTCAATCACACAAATAGAGCTGCCCCTCACTCTCCATGTGTGTGAGGGAGACTTAGAGCCAGATTCCCCTCCGGCACAGAGTCAGCCCACCGCTTGAGTTGTGTCGGGAAAGCGGCACCATGCGAAAGGCTTCCGTGCACTCGTGCCGTGTGTCCCAGAGGGCTGTTGGAAGAGCCCCAGACGGACTGTCTGGGCCTTGTCTTTTTGCCCCCGTTTTAGGACAGTCTGGGGGATTTTAGGAGACCTCAGTGGCAAACGAGGCAGGGTGGGCCAGCTGCCGTGGACGGAAACTGGTCCACAAAGTGGTCTGCTTGACTACTAAATGGAATGTCCCCCGGCAAGGAGCCATTGGTGCGCATTAGATACTTGCACGTAAAATAACCTTCCAAGCTACAATTATTCTAAGCGTGCCCAAAACGCACCCCAACTCTGTTTCAATACTGATAGGATATTTAAGCCTCTTAGGCAAATTCTGCCAGTGCGGAAGCAAGTGTAAGTACACGGCTGGTTTCTTTTTTTTCTTGTATAGTGATATGGGTCTACCCAGGGCTTTACAGAGCAATGTCAGCCCAAGGGGGCGACGGAGGAAGGGGAAAGGGAGACTTTCCCACTTGCGTGTTAGACCCAGTTTAAGCTTCACATGGGAAAACAGGCGTAGAATGAAATCACCCTTTCCCAGGAGGCCGTGAAGGACTCTTTTCCGATACATCTCCCCCTTCCTTCCGTTGGCACCAGACCTCCTTGGCGTCTGACACGGATGGAGCTGCACCAGCGCCCGGCTCACCAAAGCGAGTACGGAGTGCTCGGAGGACCAGCCGGCCGGCCTTCCAGGGAATGTGGCACGCAGCTGCCTCTCTGCATTAGCTCTCCCGGCCTTTGGGGAATTGGGGGGCTTAACAGATTGCCTCTGGCTAAAGGCACAAAGCAATAAATCCCAGTTTGACTTTTGCCTTAGATCCGAATCCTCTTTCTGGTGTGGTGCTTTGCCCATCTGTGTGGAACTGTGCGTTTTCGTGTGCCGAATGTCTTTCTCCGGAGGCTGCCCTGAAAGCCAAGCATTTCCCTGGGGGGTTACAGGCCAGGGGCAGAGGACAAGAAGCGGCAGGAGCCCCTCTGGATGCTTCAGGCATTCCAAATGCTCTTCAGCATATATCTTCTTTCTTCCCCCCCCCCAATGTGTCACTCACAGGAGGAGAATCACCCTTCGATGCAAGAACTCGTCCGGCAGGTGGTGGACGGTGAGCTGGCTCTGCTCGAGAGGCCAAAGACCTACCTCAAGCGATTCTACAAGCAAACCGTCTACAAAAATTTGCTAGAGAAAAGCGTCCTCACTTATCTGAACTATAACAATTACCACCTGCCAATGTTTGCCTGGCCTGGGATTGTCTAGCCGTGGCCGGCTAAATGCAGCTCTCGTTTTTGCTCCTTGAAACTCTAGCGGAGTTTGACTAATTCCCCCCCCCCTTTATTATTATAATAAGTCCATTGGGGAGGTAATTTTCACAGCTGTCCAGGGAAAGAAGATGGGATCTTTATTTCCACAGCCCAGCAGGTGGAGCAGAGTGCCGGTTTCATCATTCAGCCAAGATAGCGTTCAAAACAAAGAAGGAAGCAGTGGCCGGGCAAATTCCTACAGATTGCAAAATGTTCTCAAAACACATCATTAAAGCTCTCTTTGCAAAACGGGGGCCGCCTTCACTCGGAGTGATCTGGCCCGCCCCTTCCCATACCGTTCCAGTGATGCCGCAGCAGCAAGGCTTCTGAGCCCTGCCGCCTCAAAACCCCCGTGGCTGCCGGGGCTCTTCTGCGCCAGGGACGCCCTCCCAAGTAGGAACCGTGACAGATGGCAGCTGAGATTTGCATTTTGCATTTTAGCTTTTTAAATTGTTCATTCCAAATGCGAACTTTGAATCTCTCTGTCTTCCTGGACAGAAGGTACATTGTACTGGGGGAGGTCAATTCTCTAATGTGCTGGCGAGTGACCCAGCAGCTGTGGGGTTAACTCCCCTGCTAGAGGCATCTCAGCAGCCAATTACAACTGGGCCTGCCTGGTGCTCTTCATGTCTGTATCAGCCAGTAAGGAAGGGGGGAAAATCCAGAGGCGGGAAAGTAAAGAGTTATTGAATGAATGAAACCTGGGACACTTCCCTTGCTAAGAACATGAGAAGAGCCCTGCTGGATCAGGCCAGTGGTCTAGCTAGTCCACCATCCTGTCTGACACAGTGGGCAAAACACCAGAGTACAGAGGCTGAGCTGAGGCCTTCCTGTTGGGTTTCTTTTTAAGTTAGTCAGCAGAGTATTAAGAGGCTGAGTCCATGGTGTGTTTTAAAATATAAAAGTTTACTATAAACCTAACATGGGAAAAAGGTACACAGGATATGAAAATAACAAAGAGCTTATATGCCTACATCCTCGCAGCTAAAAGGTAAAACGGGAAGAGCCGAAATGGCGTCTCCTTCCCTGGTCAGAACAAAGAACACACAGACGGGAAGAGAAATCATAAAATGCTAATACTTGACACCTTGGTTTCCAATCAGAGTAGCAAACTACCTCCAAAGTTCCCGGGCATCCTATTGTCTAAACAAATTGGTTACAAACAAACATGTGACTTAACAAACATCATTAACCCTGAAAATACTGAAGTGTTTTTAACTTGTAACACCCAACACCCCTTCACACCCAACACTTCCCCTGGTGTTGCCTCCTGACCAATGTTCCCTCTAAGCTGTGGAGTCCTGTGAGCAAAAATTCTACTTGGTGAGCTACTGGCATTAAAGTTGTGAGTGAGCGATTTGGCTACTGCACGAATTAGTTTGCTCTAGAGCCATCCCTTCTTTAGCCGAGACAAAAATCTGTGAGCTCACACTCAGCTTAGAGGGAACACTGCTCCTGACATATTTATTCTGAGGTTCACTGCCTCTGAATGTGGAGGGTCCCTTTATTCACCACGGCTAGTGGCCACTGATGGATGTGAGCATCAGGTCTGTGAGCAGGTGTGGGATGCTGCCCTAAGTCAACCACTTTAAAAATGAACTTAGAATAGTATCAAGGAAGGCGGTGGAAGGGTGACTTTCAGAAATGCTCCAAATAGAAACCTGCCGGGGCTCAGGCCTGCAAGGGTGTTCTGTCAGTTTTCCCAGGAAAAGACTTTTGCTCCTGAATTTTAAGTAGATGCAGGTGGGGTAGCCTGAAGTGGCAGAACAAAGTCTGAGTCCAGGGGCACCTCGAAGACCCACAAAGTGTAACTGGGGGTGTGAGCTTCCGTTGGCAGGCCCTGAATAAAACTCTGTTGGTCTTCAAGGTGCCACTGGGACTGGACTCAGACTTTGAATGACGAGTGTGGCAACAGGCAGCGGAAGAGGGAGCAGCAGAGGTTTGGGTTCAACGTGGGTGGAACGAGCTCCCGGAGATCAGGGCCCTGCGGGACCTTATGCAGTTCCGCAGGCCTGTAAGACGGAGCTCTTCCGCCAGGCTTTCACATAGGGGCCGCCGCTGCCACCGCCACCAATGAGGTGGACAACATCGGGGTAAGGATGGCCCAGTAAGATCTGCCACAATTTCTGCGTGGCCACTGGATTTACCTGGTTGAGCTACAGGATAACATCACCCTGGAGACCATCTTGTTAAACTGAGTATAATTTTATTAACTGTCATGATTGTTTTATTGCTTTTATCTGTTTTATATGGGCTTTGCCCCTTGTAAGCCGCCCTGAGCCCGCTCTGCGGGGAGGGCGGGGTATAAATCTCAATAAATAAACTCAGCCGGGGCTGGCGCAGACCCTGAAAGGGGTGCCTGTTCCTCCCCGTGCCGCCAGTCAGCCGAACTCCTGCAGAGCGCCCAAGATACGCTCCTTGCTGGGCTGCACCAAGGGCTCATTTGGGGTGGCTTGGCTGGACAACCGGCCATGGTTCTGCAGGCCGAGGAACCGGGGGCTCTGCCGCATCTCGTTTTCGGCATCAGTTTCAAGCCGGGGTCCTTTACCGGGGCCGTTTCCCCCTCCCCATTCGCCCCTGGTGTGGAGAATCGGGCATCTGCAACCAGTGTTCCCTCTAAGCTGAGTTAGCGTGAGCCTAGCTCACAGTTTTTACCCTTCAGCTCACATATTTTTGCCTTCGCTCAGGAAGGGAGGGCTACAGAGCAAGCTAATTTATGCAGTAGCCAAGTCACTCGCTCACAACTTTGATGCCAGCCGCTCACAAAGTAGAATTTTTGCTCACAGGACTCCACAGCTTAGAGGGAACGTTGTCTGCAACCTGGGCTGAGGCCAGGGACAGAGCAAGCCCCCAAAGCAGCCCTGGAGTGGGCCAGGCCCAGCGGTACCCGCTGTCTTGCCGGGGCCCTCCAGCCCAGCCTGCTCATTCCAGGGGGGCAGCCCCCCAGAAGCTTTCTTGGCCAGCGGAAGAGGGGCCCTTGGCTCAGGAGCAGTGTTCCCTCTAAGCTGAGTGAGTGTGAGCTAGCTCAGTGTTTTTTAGCCTCCAGCTCACACATTTTTGTCTTCGCATAGGAAGGGACGGCTCCAGAGCAAACTAATTTATGCAGCAGCCAAATCCCTTGCTCACAACTTTCATGCCAGTAGCTCACAAAGTAGAATTTTTGCTCACAAGACTCCATGGCTTAGAGGGAACATTGCTCAGGAGGTGCCAGGGAAGGACGGCACTGGGCCCCACTTCCAAAGGCGGCCGCTTTCCCCGGCCTCCCGCTCAGCTGGCCAGGCCCTGATCTCCTCCTCCTCCTCCCCGCTGCCAGCAGGGGACGGAGTGCCACAGAGCGCGTGCCAGCCCGGAGCGGTTGGTGTCCCCTCTCCAGCTTGGGCGGCTGCAACCTTCTCCCACCAGGCAGCTGCCTCTGCAAAAAGCGGAAACGAAAATACTCCTCTTGGCCTTGGGGGGGGGGGGAGCAAAGCCTTTCGGAGGAGTTTTGTTCTGTATTGTTGGGTCCCTGGCAGGGCGGGTGAATGGCCGCGGGCGCTGCAGGCCCATCAGGCTCCTTTTCTTTCTTTCTTCCCGGTCTTAATCTCCGCACTAATAAGGCCGGATCGGGAGGCGGCGTGGAAGCAGCCGATCAATATTCAGACGGGCCTGTGCGTGGGGTGGGGGGGGGGCGGCGAGAGAGAGCTGCCAGCGGGCGCAGTCAGGCGTGAGGCGCTGTGGATTGTTGTTCTGGTCGAGAGGGGTCGGAGGGAGCCTGCCTCGCCC
>NW_015162490.1:574214-574902 GCF_001447785.1 Gekko japonicus | reverse complement strand
GGGGCCAGGGGGCCTCGCGGCCCAGGCGGCGGCTCCTGCTGCTGCTCCTGCTGCTACTCGGAGGCCACGAGGCTCTTGCCGCCGACCAGGCTGCTGCCCCTGCTGCCCCTGTGGGCGGCGCCCCGGGCACCAGGCAAGGGGGGCGGGGGGCTCCGGCCTGCAGTTGGGACCAGCGTTCCCTCTAAGCTGAGTGAGTGTGAGCCAGCTCGCCGTTTTTTAGCCTCCGGCTCACATTTTTTTTTCCCTTAGCTCAGGAAGGGATGGCTCCAGAGCAGACTAACTGGATGCTCTGTCATCTTGGTGCTGGGGGGGGGGTTTCAACACAGGGAGGGCTCCTAGTGTCCTCCTGGCCCCACTGCTGGACCTCCTGATGGCACCTGGTATTTCTGGCCACTGTGTGAGGCAGAGGGTTGGACTGGATGGGCCACTGGCCTGATCCAGCCTTGGCGTCTCTGATGTTCTTAACTTATGCAGTAGCCAAAATGCTCCCTCACAACATTAATGGCAGGAGCTCACAAAAGTAGAATTTTTGCTCACAAGACTCCGCAGCTTAGAGGGAGCATTGGCGGGGACGGGACCCCCGTTCCCCAGAACTGGGCAGCCCGGGAGGGTGGGCTGGGCTCCCTTCGGGTCGGAGAGGGCCACCCGCGGACCAGGCGGCGACGCGGCGTGCCGGGATGCCAGCCTC
>NW_015162490.1:571637-573221 GCF_001447785.1 Gekko japonicus | reverse complement strand
GAGAAGGATCGCCCTGGAGAGGGAGCGGCTGGCCTTTGCTGGTTGTCCGAAGGTGCCGTCGAGGACGGCCGTCCTCCTCCCCTCGGTTGCGCGGGCGCGCCGGCAGACCACACAGGCCGATTCCCGCGGAAGTTGGCCTTTCCGCTTCGAGGGTGCCAAGCAGGGTTCCCTCTAAGCTGAGTGAGTGCGAGCCAGCTCACAGTTTCTTAGCCTCCGGCTCACACATTTTTGTCCTCGCTCAGGAAGGGATGGCTCCAGAGCAAACTAGGTTATGCAGTAGCCAAATCGCTCGCCCACCACTTTAATGCCAGTGGCTCACCAAGTAGAATTCTTGCTCACAAGACTCCACAGCTTAGAGGGAGCCTTGGTGCCGAGGAAAGGACTGTGCTTCCTTTGGGAGAAAGTGAAGGGGCGCACAGGCCGCGGCGTCCCGCGGAAGCCCTTCGCCGCCAAGTTGCAGGTCCCCCCCCCCAAGTTAGGGCGGCGGGGAAAGCTGGGAAGAAGGAGCTCCCCGGAGAGACGGCGAGCCTTTCCTTCCATCCTTGGGATGCCAGTCTCCAGGTGGGGCCTGGAGATCTCCCAGAATTACAACCTGACTGCAAACGGCAGGGATGATTTGTTATTGTTTCTGATTTTTGTAAAAACAAACTTATACCTGTCCCCCTGGAGGAAATGACTGCTTGGGAGGACGGACTCTACGGCACCTCCTCCCTCCCCAAACCCCGCCCCCCTCAGACTCCACCACAACACCTCCAGGAATTTCCCCGCCTGGAGCTGGCAACCCTGGGGCACCGCCTTCCGGCTTCTCTGCGGCAGGGCCTGCGAGGGCGCCTGTGGAAGGGGGGGCCGGGCGAGGCCTCGGGGTCAGGCCACTCAGCCTGCCGCTAGGTATCGCTACACGTGTAGCGATGTACCGTGGGAAGGACGTGCACCGCGGCTGGCCCCGCAGAGGCCCCCGTTGCCAAGATCCCCGGGAAGGGCCGCTTCCTTCCCTTTCCAGGGCACCTTTCCCTAATCCGTCCAGCGCATTCTCTGCGGCGGGGGTGAAGAAGAAGAAGAAGAGATTGGATTTCTACTCCGCCCTTCACTACCCAAAGGTGTCTCAGAGCGGCTCACAAACTCCCTTCCCCTCCCCACAACAGACACCCTGTGAGGTGGGTGGGGCTGAGAGAACTCTGACACAAACTGCTCTTTTTCAAGGACAGCTGTGCCAGAGCTTGCGACTGACCCAAGGTCACATCAGCAGGTGCAAGTGGAGGAGTGGGGAATCAAACCCGGTTCTCCCAGATTAGAGTCCGCGCACTTAACCACTACACCAAACTGGTGGGGGTGGGGGGGTTGTCTCTTCGGAAGCGAAATCAGCAGCAGCCTCCAGAAACACCAGGCGAGACGTGGCAGAGGCGCCTCTGGCCCTGGCTGGTTGCACCGTCGGCAGAATTTGCACTCAGGACTCAACCAGGGCCAGACAACGTAGCTACGGGGGTGGTGGTGGGGAGAAAGCCCGGCCTCCGGATCCCGGCCGCCCGGCACTTTTCACGCTCTGGGCCCTTCTGGCACCGGAGCGCGAGCCAAGGCCGGTCCCCC
>NW_015162490.1:569318-571611 GCF_001447785.1 Gekko japonicus | reverse complement strand
CCCCCCCAGAGGTGGCTGCTCATCCCGGGCCGCAGGCAGAGGCCAGGCCCCGCGGGGAGAGCCGCTCCGAGCCCGGCCCTCGCTTCTGCGTGGGGTCGGAGAAGCTGGAAAGGTCAGCCTGGGCTGCCTCCGGGGCGGTCCCGGGCCTCGCCGCTCTTTGCACGCGCTCAGAGACCCTTTCTCCTCGGGGGCGGGGCGTGTCAGATGCGCGGCCTCCGGGAGACCCACCAGCGCTGGTCCCTCTTGGAAGGGCTGGGACGGAAGCCCCCCGATTTAGGGGCGACCGTCGCGGGTGCAGCGTGGCCTGGCTCCAGGCGACTCCCAGGGAGACCTTTGCGAGCCACCGTGTCTCGTTTGGCGTTTGGCTGTTTGGCGCGGGTTGGGTCCGGCCGGTGCCAGCGAGGCTGTGGGCCTGCGGCTCGGAGGGCGCAGAAGGGCCGCGCCAAAGACACGCGTGTCGCCTGAGAGAGGCGGTTCTGAGTGCACGTGTCGGTGCGTCCGTGTGAATCCCGCGTGCACGGAGATTGGAGAGGCTGGGTCGGCTGGTGAGTGAGGAAGAGCCGTCTCTCAAACACGGACCGGGGACTGAGATGCTGGGGGGGGGGCTTCCCTGCTCCGGCTTGCGATGGCGCCTCGGGGGGGGGGGTTGGCTTCTGCGGCTCCCCGCCTTGGGCTCCGGTGTTGGGAACGAGTCTCGACGACTGGCAGCTCCCCCCCCTGCGACGGGGGGAGAAGAAGGGGCTTTGTCTGCCAGCTCTCGCCCCGCTCGACGGCTCCTGGGACTCGTGGCCCAGGCCGGGAAGGGGCGGCAGAGCAGAACCCGGACGGAGCAGGGGCGGGAATCCCTGCCTCGCCCCAGCGTGGACGCCAATCCGAAATCGGGGGCGGGGGGGCGTTTGTTCGACGGGGAGGAGGGGAGCTGCCATTCCGGAGGGGGCCTGTGGGCGCATGGGGACCCCACGGCGGCACCGGGGTTTCCCTCTTGAAGGAGGACCGGGATCCAGACGGGCGGCTCCTGTTAGTCTGCCCGGAGGGGTGCCTGGGAGACCGACGGCCCCGGGGCCCTCCCAGCGACTCTCTCGCCTCCCCGGCCCCAAAGGCTGACCGTTCCTGGCTGCGCTCCCAGGCGCGAAATAATCCGCGGTCGGTCCACTTGCATTGCGCTTCCGAACGGGGATGTTCCCTGTGCGAACTGGCGAGATCCAGCCGGGAGGCGCAGTGGGAGTGGATTGTGACAGTGGCCGCGTGTGGGTGAGCGCAGCCCCTCGGGCGCTCCCGGAGGCCGGCTCTTTTCCCGTCGGGGGCCCCGGCAGCCGCCCCCCCCCCAGTCCTCGAGGGAATCCCCGCGGTCTCCTCGTCCCTCCCGTCTGACCAGGGTGCGGCGCCGACTTCTCTGGCTCAGGCCGCACGGCTTTCGCTTGGGGGGGGGGTGGGCTGACCCTGGCCGTCGAGGGGAGACGCACGCAGCCCTCGTGGCGGGGGGGGGGGGGGGGGCGATGGGGGGAAGACCAGGGCCCACCTCTCCAGCGAGGGGGGGGACAGAGAAGGCGGAGGGAGGAGTCCCTGGTCCCTCTAAGCCCTGGAGTCTCGAGAGCAAAAACCCTCCTTGGTGCTCTCTAGGCAGTCAAGTTGTGAGCGAGCCGTCGGGCCGCGGCAGACATTCGTTTGCTCACCCTTCCTGAGCCAAGACGAAAATGGGCGAGCCGGAGGCTGGCTCACACTCCCTCCGCGGAGAGGGACCCGTGCCCTGGGGCCGTCCTTCCTGAGCGAGGACCCAAACCTGTGAGCTGGAGACTAAAAACCGGTGGGCTGGCTCACACTCCCTCCGCGGAGAGGGAAGGCGGCGAGTGGGGTCTTCTCCCTCGGGCGGGGTTCGCTCCCGCAGAGAGGGCGGCGCCGCAAGCAGGGGGCGGCTGGGAGGAAGGTCCGGCAGGGGGTCCGTCCAGCAGCAGCTCTTGGCCCGGTCGGCGGAGCGGCCCGTCTGGGGCGGAGGAGCGCCGCGTGTGTCGGGGGCTTCCCGGCGCGCTGGACTGGATCCCGCAGGGCTCCCCTCCAGTGTCCCCTCTAGGCTGAGTGAGTGTGAGCCAGCTCACCGTGTTTTAGCCACCGGCTCACACGTTTCTGTCTCGGCTCAGGAAGGAGGGCTCCAGAACAGACGCATTCATGCAGGAGCCCAATGGCTGACTCACAGCTTGAAGGCCGGTAGCTCGCAAAGTAGGATTTTTGCTCACCAGACTTCACAGCTTAGAGGGAACATTGCCCCCCTCCCGGCCTCTTGCCCCTGCCCGCCGCC
>NW_015162490.1:553960-566207 GCF_001447785.1 Gekko japonicus | reverse complement strand
CCGCCCCCCGACCCCGCCGCCGACCCCTTTTACGCTCGCTCCGAGACGGCCCCGCTTCCTTTTAGACGCGACCTCTTTTCTACACACATTATTTTCTTAACTGTTAGCTATTTATAGGGTGCTTCATAGAACTGTTTTAACTGTATGACTATTTACTATTCAAATTAAAAGCGAAAATATTTTCAAATGCAAACTGCACCTTTCTCCTGTGTCAGTTGTGCCGAGTGGGGGGGGGCGGAGGGGTTTCGCCGACGGGGTTCGGGAGCTGCGGTGGGTTTTCTTTCCGGGCTGTGCAGTCCGGGGGAAATCTACGACAACGCATTGTGCCGAGGATTAGGGTCCCGTTTCCTGAGAGCCGGCCCCGTCGGAACTCAGCGTCCAGCCGTTCGCCTTCGAGGGGGCTTCCGCGCTTAACGCCCCGGGGGAACCGGCCTGGCGGGACCTTTCAGGCCGGCCCAGTGGCTCTGGCTCCCCGCCGTCCACCAATGTTCCCTCTAAGCTGTGGAGTCCTGTGAGCAAAAATTCTACTTGGTGAGCTCCTGGCATTAAAGTGGTGAGCGAGCGATTGGGCTGCTGCATCAACTAGTTTGCTCTGGAGCCCTCCTTCCTGAGCGGAGACAAAAATCTGTGAGCCGGAGGCTAAAAAACTCTGAGCTTAGCTCACACTAACTCAGCTTAGAGGCAACACTGCCGTCCACCCGTCCGCGTCTCCGTTGTTCGAGGGCGAGGGCCGTGCCCGGGACTCTGGAGGCGCTGCTTCGGGCAGGACGGAGCTCCCGAAGTCCCCCGAGGGCGCCGCGGGAGGAGAAGCCGGGCCTTTCCGTCAGGAGCCCCCCCCACCCCACCCAGCCTCCCGGCCGTCGGGCGGACGCTTCCCGGCCGCGGCTTCCCCTTCTCGGGGCTGTTGTTCGCGGCGGCTTCCTTGCCGGCGACCGGAGCGCCCTGCCCGGCTGTCGGCGGCTCCGGGTTGCCCCAGCCCGCCCCCCGGCACGGCTCTCGACGGGAGCCTCCTCCGCGACCCCAGAAGACCCTCCTGGTGCGCCCTCTAAGCTGTTGGGTCTCGTGAGCAAACATTCTACTTGGGGAGCTCCTGCCCTTAAAGTTGCGAGTGAGCGATTTGGCGACAGCATCAATCAGTGTGCCCCGGAGCCGTCCTTCCTGAGCCGAGACAAAAATGTGTGAGCCAGAGGGTAAAAAATGGTGAGCTGGCTCACGCTCACTCGGCTTAGAGGGGACACTGGGCCTCCTCCTCCTCCTCCCCCCCCCCAGGTACTTGGCGAAGTGTTTGGCCGCGGGGACCAGAGTCGGGCCCAGTCCCGGAGGGGGCCTTTGCCGGCCTGTCCCGCGCCGCCGTTGCCACTGCTGCTTCCTCCCGGGCAAACCCCGGAAAGGGGGCCGAGCCTGCAGCCACACACCGTAAATAATCCGCTGTCAGCCCACTTTCCAACTGGATTTTGCCAATTCCCACCGTGAAATCCAGCTGGGAAGGGCCCTGGAAGGGGATTCTGGAAGGAGGTGGCGGCGGCTACAAGCCTGGACGGCTTCAAGAGGGAACTGGAGAAACATCTGGAGCAGAGGCCCATCCGTGGCTATGAGGTATAGATAGGAACTCTCTGTCTGGGGCAACGGATGCTCTGTATTCTTAGTGCTGGGGGGGGGCAAGAGTGGGAGGGCCCCTAGTGTCCTCCTGGCCCCACTGCTGGACCTCCTAATGACACCTGGTGTTTTTGGCCACTGTGTGACAAGAGTGTTGGACTGGATGGGCCATTGGCCTGAGCCAACATGGGCTTCTCTGATGTTCTTATGTTCTTTGGTGCGAGGGCTGCAGCAGCCCCGGAGCCATTGGCCTGATCCAACATTGGCTTCTCTTATGTTCTTATAAGAGGGAACTGGATAAGCATATGGAGCAGAGGTCCATCGGTGGCCATTAGCTACAAGGTATAGATAGGAGCTCTCAGGCTGGGGCAAGTGGTGCTCTGACTTCTTGGTGCTTGGGGGGGGGCAACAGTGGGAGGGCTTCTAATGTCCTGGCCCCACTGCTGGACCTCCTGATGACACCTGGTGTTTCTGGCCACTGTGTGACAGAGTGTTGGACTGGATGGGCCTTTGGCCTGATCCAACATTGGCATCTCTGATGTTCTTATGTTCTTTGGTGCGAGGGCTGCAGCAGCCCCGGAGCCCTTTCCAAGCCGCTCTGGGCAGGAGCCGAGAGCCCCCACCCCGCGAGCGCCCTGCGAGGAGGGCCGGCCGCCATGCAAGCGAAGCCCGCGCAGCTGATCCGGCGGCCTCCTCGCCAGAAAGACACCGCCAAAGGCTCCAGAGGCAGAGGAACCGGGGCGGGGCGGGGGGGAGACGTGTCTCAGACCCCCCCCGTCGGTCCTGGAGCCCCCCAGGCGGACGGGAGCCGAAGGGCACGGGGCCCCGCTGGCATGGCCGCCCTTTGGCGGACCCCCTCCCCTCCGCTCCTCCCCGGCCTGCCGGGCGCGGTCAAGGGGGCAGAGCCCCGGGGGAGGCGTCGTGGGGTTTCCTGGCCTCCCCGGCCCGCAAGGGGGCCGCGCAGGGAACCCCGACGGCTCCTTCTCCGGCGGTTTCCCGGCTCCGGCGCACCTGGTGCGGAGCCTGGCTTGGCTCGCCAGTCTCCTGGGCTAGGGTGGGGCGTGGGGATGGGGCTCGGCACGGGGTTGCCACCTCCAGGTGGCACCTGGAGATCTCCCGCTATTACAAATCCCTCCCAGACGACCAAGATCAGTTTTTGGGGAAATGGCTCCAGGCCAACCCAGACTTACCCTGCGGGGAATCTGCCTCCTGCCGCAGCCATCGTGTGTCGACAGGCCACAGGTGCCCAGCTGGCTCAGAGAGCGGGGACCCTCTAAGCCTAGTGAGTGTGAGCTAGCTCACCGTTTTTTAGCTTCCAGCGCACACCTTTTCGTCTTAGCCCAGGAAGGAGGGCTCCGGAGCAGACTAATTGATGCAGTAGCCAAATTGCTGACTAGCAACTTTAATGCCAGCAGCTCACCAAGTAGAATTTTTGCTCACAGGACTCCACGGCTTAGAGGGAGCATTGCTGACGTCCCTCTAAGCTATGGAGTCCTGTGAGCAAAAATTCTACTTGGTGAGCTGCTGGCATGAAAGTGGTGAGCGAGCGGTTTGGCTGCGGCAGAAATCAGTCTGCTCTGGAGCCCTCCTTCCAGAGCGAAGGCAAAAATGTGCAAGCCAGTGGCTAAAAAGACTGTGAGCTGGCTCACACTGACGCAGCTTAGAGGGAACACTGTACTTTAGACCCACAGAACCACCTGCATGTTTTGTGGCTTTTCTCGTGTTCTGGAGTTCTGTCTGAACCGGAACTGCCACTTGGCTTCCTATAGAGGAGACCTTTCTTCAGGCATCTCTGACCTGCTAAAAGGCAACGACAGACTTGTCGCTTAAAGGTAAAGTAATTCCCCCCCCCAGTCCCTGTTCTCCCCCCCCCCAACCCACACATTCCAAATGTCTGGGGGGGAAATGCCACGGAGGGAACCCTATTCACACATGGCTATTCTGCCTCAAACATTATTTCACATTCTTTTTCTGTACTGTAGAGCAAAGGAGGAGTTATACGCAGTACTCTCTGGTTTATATTATTTATCTATTTCTTCACATTTATAGCCCCCCCCTTCCCAGAAGCGGGTAACAACACTTCATTTATACAAAACACATTAGTCAATACAGTAAAATCAAAATTTAAGGCATCGTCATAAATATTAAAATGGTGGTCACAGCCAAGGCTCCCTCTAAGCTGCGGAGTCTTGTGAGCAAAAATTCGACTTTGTGAGCGACCGGCATTAAGGTTGTGAGTGAGCAATTTGGGCTACTGCATCAATGAGTTTGCTCCGGAGCCCTCCTTCCTGAGCTAAGACAAATATGGGTGAGCCGGGGAGGCTAAAAAACTGAGCTGGCTCACACTAACTCAGCTTAGGGGGAACAGCGGTCACAGCTGATAACAAAGAGATTTTCTGGTTGGGGGAGGTTCCCGGCCCGGCCATAGCCAGTAGTTGTTAACAGAGTGACAAACACCTCAGGGAGGCCATAGATGGACATCCGGTGCCTCAGCCACAGGCCGGGCGGAACAGCTCCATCTGAAAGGCCCTGCGGAATTGAAGTAGATCCCACAGGGCCCTGATCCCAATGGGGAGCCTGTTCCACCAGGGAGGGGGCCAGGGCGGAAAAGGCCCTGTCCCTGGTCGAGGCAAGAAGGATGTATTTCAGGCCAGGGACTACCAGGAGGTGTTGATCAATAGAGCATAGTGCTCAGAGGTCATTTTCGGCAGGAGCGCACAGGAGCGGAGCTCCGGCAGTAAAGAGCCCAGGGGGCGGGCACATGCAACAAGCCCCACCCTCTGCTCCCAGCAGCCCTCCGTCAGAGCAAGAAGCAGCCAGGTAGGTTGCAGAGCCCCCCCCCAGGTCCAAAACAGTCCAGTGGCACCTTTAAGACCAAGTTTTATTCAGGTACAAGCTCTCCCTCCTCTGTGAGGGCAAATCTGCACGGCCCCCCCCCCAATAGCTAGCGATCCAAAACAGTCCAGTGGAGCCTGAGCGGTGGGTGTTGCCTTCTGACACACTTCCGGTGATGTCAGGGGGTGTGGCATATGCAAATGGGTTATGCTCTTGAGTTATGCGAATGAGCTCCTGCACCTCTTTTCCTACGAAACGACCCCTGGTCGTGCTACACTCTATGTTAAACCCCTGTGACGTTTAACATTAAAAATGATGTTTTAGGTTATTAATTAATTAATTAATTAATTAATTAATTTTTGCCCGTGATATGCCCTGCCCTGGGTGGCCCAAGCTAGCCTGATCTCACCAGATCTCAGAAGCTGAGCTTACCAGCTCCCTAAATCTGGACTCTTTCAGACCCGCACGTGGCTCTTCTTCTCCCATGCCCTCTACTGGCAGAATTCTTTCCCCCTACTTCCCCCCCTCCCGTTTAACACTGAGTCTGAGGAAGCCTGAAACACAACATCTAGCTTGTTCAATTAAAACACTGATCTGCCCGCCTTTCTCTCTGATGTCTCAGGACCCACAGCAGCCTAAAACCAATCTGATAGAACAACACATTAACACAACCAATAGAAACACCTTTAAGGACCAGCCTTAAAAATGCCTTGTGTCCCGTCCCCCCCCCCCCAGCAGGAAGGTCACCCTTCGCCCAGGCCTGGGCCTGCTCCAAAAGATTCCCAGAACTGCTGTACTTTGCAGCCTTGCTGTTGAGTGATAGTGAGATATTGCAAAAAAAATTGTATTTAGCAGAGATAAGATAGCCCAGCAGAGTCTGAGTAAAATAATTCAGACTGAGAGTCCATGTGTGATTAAAATATAAAGTTTGTACTAAATTCTAGCATGGGGAAGGGTAACTGGGGTGAAAATAACAACAGAGCATAATCGGCTACATCCTTACACTACAAAGACAAAACTAGAAGAGAGAGAGTATGGCTACTCTTCTTGAGAACACCAAACAAAGACGGGAAGAGAAGCCATAAAATGCTAATACACCTTGACACTTTAGTCCCAATCAAATCCCTGGATCAGGGAGAAAATTCTCGGGCTTCCTACATCTAAAGAACAATGGTTACACGAGAAACATGTGACTTCCTGTGAGTAACTTAAACAAACATTTAACCCCAGATATACTGAGTGTTTTCAACTTGTAATACCCAACACTTGCCAGAAAGCCAGAATGTCAAAAGCCCCCCTTGACCTGTTCCAGAGCCGGCACTGAGCAGTCACCGAAAAGTTTGGACTCTGGGCGAATGTGCCTTAGAGGGGTGGTGCTGATGGTGGACCTTGCTGGGGAGACAAAAGGGGCTGTACAGAAACATGGAGGGAAAGACGGCCTTTCACGTATGCGGGCTTTAAAGAGGAGCACCGACACCTTGAATCGGACCCAGA
Source organism: Gekko japonicus (assembly GCF_001447785.1). NCBI lineage: Eukaryota > Metazoa > Chordata > Lepidosauria > Squamata > Gekkonidae > Gekko > Gekko japonicus. Next base: position 560,282 of record NW_015162490.1, on the reverse strand, counting down.
AACTCGTTGGACACCAGTGAAGGGACTTCAGAGCAGACATCTCATTCCCAGCTTTCCTGTTCACAGGAGCCAGCATGGGGCAGGGTTCTAATCCCTGCTGGGCCTGACGGCAATGTTCCCTCTAAGCTGTGGAGTCTTGTGAGCAAAAATTCTACTTTGTGAGCTGCTGGCATTAAAGTTGTGAGCCAGTGATTTGGCCACCGCATACATTAGTTTGCTCTGGAGCCATCCTTCCTGAGCTGAGACAAAAATGTGTGAGCCAGAGGCTAAAAAACTGTGAGCTAGCTCACACTAACTCAGCTTAGAGGGAACACTGTCTGACGGTAGTTAGAAACGCCGAAAAGTAGCAGAGACTCTGTTTAAGTATGTACAGAGTATTTACAGTTTATTTACACTGGAATATATACACAGTCCTTTCTGAGTCAAACTCACTGTTCACTCCGACAAGGTGCTTCGCAGACAAGCGATCCCACAAAGGAGATGTCGAGTACTGTACAGTTCCCAATATATATGTACATAGACCAATCAGGTCGCAGCAATTTACATTCAGCTGACTCATGGTGATTATGGCAGGGGCTGATGCAATCTGCCAGTCACCTGGCTCCTGACCGTCACTTCTAGATCAGACAGATCTAACACTGCTGCTCATGGCTGACTGACAGCTTGCCAGTACTATTACAAATACTGACAGGGCCATGGAAGCTCTGCTGGGTGACCCGGCGGCAGCTCCACACTCTCAGCCTCTAACCTGTCTCACAGGGGTTTTTTGGGTTTTTATTTTTGCAAGGATGAACTTGAAAAGGGAAGAAGGTGATAAGCCGTTTTGCATCCTCATTGGGGAGAAACGTGGGGTATAAATGAAGTAAGTAAATGAAACTGGGAGAAGGGCTGTGGTTCAGTGGAAGAGCCTCCGCTCGGCATGCGGAAGGTCCCAGGTTCAATCCCCGGCATCTCCAGCTGAAAGGACCGGGCAGGAGGTGATGTGAAAGACCTCTGTCTGAAACCCTAGAGAGAAGCTGCCAGCCTGAGTAAAGGTAAAGTAAAGGTAAAGGTAAAGGTGTCCCTTGCTCGAAAGCCAGTCGAGTCCGACTCTAGGGTTGCAGTGCTCATCTCCGTTTCAAAGCCGAAGAGCCAGCGCTGTCCAAAGACGTTTCCGTGGTCATGTGGCCGGCATGACTAAACACCAAGGCGCACGGAACGCTGTTACCTTCCCACCGAAGTGGTGCCTCTTTATCTACTTGCAATTTCTTGCTTTCGAACTGCTAGGTTGGCAGGAGCTGGAACTAGAGACGGGAGCTCACTCCATCATGCGGCACCCCTGGGTCTCAAACTGCTGAACTACTGACCTTCCACAGCCTGCAGTTCAGCGTCTTAACCCCTTGAGCCACCGCAGCCCAGCCTGAGTAGACAATACTAACTTTGATGGTCTGATTCGGGAAACAACGTATCAGGTTAACTGACTGTACCGCCTATTCCTAGAGCGTCTCAACAGGAAGCTTTCTGAAATGATGCTGGCTTTGAGCATGTGAAGCTAACTTTCTACCAAGTCAGATCCCTGGTGTGTCAAGGTCAGTATCCTCTATTCTGATTGGGTGCAGCTGCTGAGGGTCTCATGCACAGCTCTTTCACATCCCCCTACGACTCGATACCCCTTTTAACTGGAGGACTTGTAGAGCATCTACTTGGCATGCAGAAGGCCCCAGGTTCAATCCCCACGATCAGTAAGACATCGAGAGGGGAAAACAAACCTGACCCAAAAACTGGAATCAAGAACCAAAGGGGTGAGAAGAAAATCTAATAAAGGGCCAATATTAAAAACCTAGTTAAATAATAATAATACTTTCGATTTATTGATCGCTCTTTCCCACACACCTGTGGGCTCAGAGCGATTTACAGTTACTCTTTGACAATTGGACTAACAATATTCGTGGGGGTAGGGAAGACAAACATACAGCATTTTTAATTACACACACATTGCAGCTAGCCAGGGCTTCATCTGCGGGCTGGATCAGTCGTGTTCCGACAGCGTGTATTCTTGTCGGCTGGCTGATGACGTCAGGGCTTCTTGATGTCGTGCTGCCACACTGCCACCGCCTGGCCGACTCGCTCCACTTGAGGGAAGCCGAAACAGGTCTTTTATCTTTCGATCTTGCCGCGCCTCAGAAGACACACTCGGCAGCTAACACCTTCCCGAAGGGAGGGGTGTGCCCACCCCCTTACGGGTGGTCCCCAATTTATCTACTTGCCGAAGCTTTCGAATCGCTGGGTAGACGATGAGCTAGGACAAGGCTTGGTTGCTCACACCAGCACGGGGCTAGAACTGCCAAAGCATGGCAGTTCAGATGTTATTGTTAAGCAGGGGGAAATCCCCTGTGCCACCGCCCCCTTGTGTTTAGGCGATACTTTTTTACGAGGCTTTCATTGGGCCCTTATGTATGTTTTAACTGTCGTTCTAATAAATACTTGTATTTTTGTACATTATAAGTTTTAACTAGGTTTTTAATACTGGCCGTTCATTGGACTTTCTTCTCACCCTTTTGGTTCTTCAGTCCCCGCTATCTCCAGGTACAAGGATCATGAGAGATGTGGAAGCCTAAACCTGAGACTTCCTTCGTGCAAACCAGGTAGGGTTACCAAGTACCTACCGCAAATTGGCGGGGGACGCGTGCTTTCCCGCCGGAACATTCCTGCCTGTAACACACCCACGTCGCACTATCCTGTCGCCCAAACGTGACGTCAGCACGCTGGGCACATAGCCGGGTGACGCCCTGGCAATGGGGCTGAAAACTCAATGGTACCATCGAGTTTTCAGCCCCATTGCTAGAGCGTCGCCCGGCAACGTGCCTACGTCACGTCTGGCCAACAGTATAGTGCAGCGTGTGTGTTTTCCCCACGGGAATGTTCCTGCCAAGAACTATGTGGTCCCCCACTGATTCGCGGTAGGTACTTGGTAACCCTAAAACCAGGTGCTCTGCCACTGAGCCACAGCCCCTCCTTGGGGTTTTGCATCCCCTTCGGAAGAGTTGGCAGGGAGGGTGCTCTCCTTAAATCCTCTGGTAGCTCATTCCAAAGAGCTGGAGCCGTGGCTGGAAAACCACAGATTTTATATGTACTCTTGCTAACTAGTAGGCCAAGGGTGGGGAGTGGGGGGGGAGATATGCAGAGCAGAAATTACTTTGCAGGACTGGGCCCTGAAGACGTGGTTGTGGTCTGGTGCTTGATCTCGTCAGCCAGTGTGACCATTCAAGCAAGCACAATCAGAATAATAGCAGGGACAGCAGATATATTAATGGGATGAGGCTGACGAATGGAATAAGAACATAAGAACATAAGAGATGCCAATGTTGGATCAGGCCAGTTAAAAGTGGTTGTGTGAGACTTTTTGGCCAATTCCCTATTTGTACAAATGTTGAACTCAACAACATTATGATCACTGTTCCCAAGCGGTGCAATCACTTTTACATCTCTCACCAGGTCTTGAGTGTTACTTAGGCCCAAATAAAGGATCCCCGTGCCCCTGGTAGGTTCCATGACCATCTGCTCCATAGCGCAGTCATTTAGAGTGTCTAGAAACTCAATCTCTTTCTCTCGACTAGAACACATATTGACCCAATCAATGTGTGGGTAGTTAAAATCACCTATGTTTTTGTCTAGCTGCTATCTTTAATTCATTCATCATTTTATAATCCTCCTCTATCTTTTGATCCGGTGGGCGATAACAACTCCCAGTGTTAAGTTTCCTTTTGGCCCCCCTATTTCAACCCACAGAACTTCAAGAAGCGAATCCAATTCTCTTAGCCTCTCAATAAATGCCAGGTGACAAGTTAGTCTTCTGCTGGTTTCACAGGAAGACTGAGGGATCAGGAGAAGAAGAAGAAGAAGAAGAAGAAGAAGAAGAAGAAGAAGAAGAAGAGATTGGATTTATACCCCACCCTTCACTTGGAGTCTCAGAGCAGCTTACAAACTCCTTTCCCTTCCCCTCCCCACAACAGACACCCTGTGAGGTGGGTGGGGCTGAGAGAACTCTGACACAAACTGCTCTTTTTCAAGGACAGCTGTGCCAGAGCTTGTGACTGACCCAAGGTCACATCAGCAGGTGCAAGTGGAGGAGTGGGGAATCAAACCCAGTTCTCCCAGATTAGAGTCCGCGCACTTAACCACTACACCAACCTGGCTCCAAGCAACGCTCCCTCTAAGCTGTGGAGTCTTGTGAGCAAAAATTCGACCTTGTGAGCTGCTGGCATGAAAGTTGTGAGCGAGCGATTGGGCTGCTGCATCAATCAGTTTGCTCTGGAGCCCTCCTGCCTGAGCTGAGACAAAAATGTGTGGCCTGGAGACTAAAAAACTGTGAGCTCGCTCACACTGACTCAGCTTAGTGGGAACACTTACCAGGAGGCTGCTTTAGCTGACAGGCTTTTGGGTTCTTTTGTCTGATACTTTCAGCCGTAACAGAACTCTGCTCAACAAAAGGGTTGGAAGGTACCGATGGTTGGTTGGACACGTCTGGGAGGGGCCAGGACTTGGTCAAAGAGCATCTACTTGGCATGCGGGAAGTCCCCTGTTCAATCCCCAGCATCTCCAGGTGAAAGTATCAGGGGGTAGGTGATGTGAAAGACCTCTGCCTGAGGCTGGAGAGCCACTGCCAGTCTGAGTAGGCAATACTGACCTCGATGGACCTACAGTCCGATTCAGTAGAAGGCAGCTTCATGTCACATTACAATAGAAAAAGATGAGATCAGAACTGGATCGCTCAATATATGGACACTGAGCTTCATGGCAAATGGATAAGGGACAGGGAATCATGGAGGAGGAAGGTAGGAAGCTGTGTCCTCAGTACCTGAGAACAAGAAGTCTTGCTGAAACCTGGGAATGTATCGGAAAGGCCTGTTGGTTTCCAAAGCTGTCTTCATGTGTATGACAGCTAGAACAGCACCTCGGGGATTAAACCAAGAACCATCAAGTGGTTCTTGAGAGCCAGTTTGGTGTAGTGGTTAAGTGCGTGGACTCTAATCTGGGAGAACCGGGTTTGATTCTCCACCCCTCCACTTGTAGCTGCTTGATGACCTTGGGCCAGTTACAAGTTCTCTCAGAGCTGTTCTCTCAAGGACAGTTCTGGAAAGAGCTCTCTCAGCCCCACCTACCTCCCAGGGTGTGTCTGTTGTGGGGAGAGGAAGGGAAAGGAGATAGTAAGCAGCTCTGAGACTCCGAGTGAAGGGCAGGGTATGAATCCAATCTCTTCTTCTTCTTCAAGTATAAATTGTGTTTTGAAGTAGTCATTAGCTTGTACTCTTGCAAGCTCAACTTCATCACATTGCTGGAATGACGTTAATAACAGTATCGATGTAAAAGAGCATTTTTAAAAAAAAAAAACAGAAAGCAACAACTAGTGCCTATATTAGTATTAGATGGTGGCTGGAGGCACGGAGTAGCTATCAAGACAATACAGTGTCCTGCAGTGGCCTTCAGATTTTCCTGATCAGGAACCCACAAAGCGGGGACGATCCTCAGCTGCAAAACGGTGATAGGGAGTCGTGACATCAGAAGCGCATGCCGGAAAGAAAGGGGGGCCACAGTTATTATTTTATTTTTTTTTAAGTTCTTTTTATTAATTTTTTCACAAACAGATTTCAGTAACATTTCTATGAACAGATTTCAACAATTTTGCATACAATTTATCTTGCAGAGACATGGATATAGCTTTCACATATAGACAATAACAACATCTAAAAAAAAAACAGATTAACTTTAACTGTAGGCATGCTAACAAGCATTTCGATTTCAACTTAGTCATATATTAGTTTCAAGACCAAGGTAAGTGATCAATTCTCCTATTCATTCAGAACCAAATCGCACTAACGCATTATCTTCCATTATAATTCCAGTGTTGTGATGACAACTATTGGTTTAGTATAGATAAGTATGTAGAGTTACTAGGTTGCAGGTCAGAGGCAAAAATGAACTCCATAAAGGGAAGCCACTTCTTTGCAAAATTGGACTGTTTAGGGTAGATTTCAGATCGACGAATGTGATCTGTTATCTTTTCCAAAATTAGATGGTCCCACACTTTTTTCAGCCAGCAGGATCGAGATGGGGCTTTGTCAGCTTTCCATCTAGCTGCAATGGATGTTTTAGCCGCTACAAGAAGACTAGTGATAAGGTCCCGATGAATTGGTGGTATTACTATTGTGTCCCATCTATCCAAAAACAATAAAGCTGGATCAAATGGTATGACATAGCCGGTGATCAGTTTGATTTGACCTAGCACATCATACCAGAACTGTTGGACGTGGTCACACTGCCACCAGCAATGTGCGAAGGTGCC
>NW_015162490.1:507460-553803 GCF_001447785.1 Gekko japonicus | reverse complement strand
GGAGATCGAGACGGTGGGAGGAGACGGGGGGAACCGGCAGGATGGGGGGGGAACTTACCTCCTCCTGCTGCTTCCTCCTCTTCCTCATAGGTGTGGAGCTCCCTCCCCCCTCCCGCGAGTATCGCGGGTCCCGCCCCTTGTGCATTTATAAATGGCACCTCCAATTGCTTGTATACAACAAAAGTTTTATAATGTATAGTGTAAGAATGTATACCCAAAACTGCAACAAAGATAGATTATTTCATTTAATACCTTTTACATATTACATTTCACTCTGTAGCCCTGTTACCCCAGATCTGTTTGTCCTAGACGGGGGCATTCTCCTCCTTAGGGCTCAGACTCATGGCTCGGGAACATCCCTGGGTCTGACACTCTTGTGGCAATGCACTCTTCTGCAGAGTTACTCCAGAGGCAGGAAGCACGACACCCTCGCTCTCTACGCATCTGGCAAAAAGCGGCTGCTCTAGAGACAGCGGGCAGGGCTCCACAAACAGCCTGTGGGGCTTGGCCCACGCCGAAGACTGCCAGTTCGGGCCGTGTCTGCTGATAGTTCGTATCGTTTAACTGCTGCTTTCTCCAAAAATTAAAAAATGGCCTCCGGCTGCAGTATCAGAAGTGAAATCTCTGAATCTCTCAAATAAAATCTGGTAAATCTGATCTGGTGTCTCTGCTGTTATTTAAAGTAAAAGCCAGGATTTGGGCACCTGTTTTGACACAGATTAACGAGACAGGTTTCATGCCCACCTCTTGGAGACTTGCAATAATAGTCCCCATTTACAAAAAAGGTGATCCAACAGATCCATGTGACAATTGTCCAATAAGTCTGCTGTCAATGGTGGGCAAGTAATATGTTTCTCTGCTTTATAGAGGGCTTTTTTTTTTTAAAGAGGTACTGGAATTCTCAAAAGGGAAGTGAAGATTTCAACCTGTATACTGAAATCTTACAAACTTTTAAACATTTTAAAAAGAATTCTGTCCAAGAGGTTCTGGAACTCTGTCCTGGTGCATTCCACCAGACAAAAAGCCCTGGCTTTATATAGGCTCGGTCTCCTTTCAACCTTCATCCCCATCTCGAGGCACGTTGGTGATGAGGTAAGGAAAAATAACCCTTCTCCGACACTGATGCTGTGCAATGCCAGGTCCATTAATAATAAGACCATGACCAACGCTCCCTCTAAGCTGTGGAGTCTTGTGAGCAAAAATCCTACTTTGTGAGATACTGGCAGTAAAGTTGTGAGCAGGCGATTGGGCTCCTGCATCAATTAGTTTGCTCCGGAGCCTTCCTTCCTGAGCGAAGACAAAAATGTGTGAGCCAGAGGCTAAAAAACTGTGAGCTAGCTCACACTAACTCAGCTTAGAGGGAACACTGGCCATGACCCTGCAGAACTAATCTTCAGAGCAGTAAGTGGACCTGGCATGCATGACCAAGACCTGGGCTAGAAGAACTGCCCCCCCCCTCTTGGTCCTCCATCAGTCCCGGACTAAAGTGCGGGGGTGGGGAAGGCTGGCAATACTCTTCTGAGAGTCATTTCCTTCAGGGCACTCCCTGCCAATGCAAAAATTCTACTTTGTGAGCTACTGGCATTAAAGCTGTGAGCAAGTGATTTGGCTGCTGCATCAATTAGCTTGCTTTGGAGCCATCCTTCCTGAGCGAAGGCAAAAATGTGTGAGCCGGAAATTAAAAAACTGTGAGCTAGCTGCAAGTGAAGGCCCTGCACAGGAACATCATTGAGGCCACACTGCTCACCGGCAGTGCTCGGTGAGAGTCGGTGTTCATACCATGCATGCCACTCATACCATCAGAAAACCCCTTCGAGTTCAAGAGGCTGCAGTTCCCCCTCAAGGTCTGCTTTGCTATGACCATCAACAAGTCCCAAGGCCAGACACTGAAGGTGGCCGGAATTGACTTAACAGATGGCTGCTTCTCACATGGACAGTCCTATGTGGCCTGCTCCAGAGTGAGCTCACCAAGCAGCCTGGTGATCCTAGCACCTGAGGGCAGAACCACCAGTGTGGTCTAGAGAGAGGTCCTTCAGCAGAGGGGGAAAAACCAGAGTGTATGTCTCACTTCCATTTTGTACATGATAGTCTTCTCCATTAGAATTCCTACAACAAATGTTACGTTTCAAACTTCACATCATCAGTATTATAACTGGATTTGCGGAACTTAAATACCACAGCGAAGCACGGGTATCAAGCTAGTTTTTGTTGTTGTTGTTCAGTCGCACAGTTGAGTTCAACTCTTCACGACCTCATGGACCAGATCACGCCAGGCCCTCCTGTCTTCCGCCATCCTCCGGAGTTTGCTCAATTTACATATATATAAGAAATATACCACCCTTGAGGAGATTTGAAGGTTTGTTACTTTTGTGGGTGGTTGTCATGACAATTGTTTGGGAAGGCCTCAGAAGGTGCAAGGAGACCAAAGAAAGGCACTAGTAGCAGCAGGTCTTGTTAAAAGCCTAGAGTATTGTTGGGTATTACAAGTTGAAAACAGTATATCTGGGGTTAAATGTTTGTTTATGTTACTCACAGGAAGTCACATGTTTCTCATGTAACCAATGTTCTTTAGATGTAGGAAGCCCGGGAATTTTCTCCCTGATCTAGGAGTTTGATTGGGACGAAAGTGTCAAAGTGTTTTAGCATTTTATGGCTCCTCTTCCCGTCTTTGTTTGCTGTTCTCAAGAAGAAGTAAGAGTAGCCATACTCTCTCTTCTAGTTTTGTCTTTGTAGAGTAAGGATGTAGCCGACTATGCTCTTTTGTTATTTTCATCCCAGTTACCCTTCCCCATGCTAGAATTTAGTAAAAACTTTATATTTTAATCACACATGGACTCTCAGTCTGAATTATTTTACTCAGACTCTGCTGGGCTATCTTATCTCTGCTAAATACAATTTTTTCAATATCTCACTATCGCCCAAGAAGTATGCATGCACGGGCACATGGAAACAGGGATTTTTGCTGGAAAACCATGACAGGCTGTGGAGATTTACAGTGGGCGTTTCCTACAGTAAGAAAGTATCTCAAGTAGATGTGTCTTTTAAAGGACCTTCCTTAGAATCAGGAAGTCGCTCTTGTATCGCCTTCAGGGAGATCTGATTAGGCCGGTGTTTTTCCCCCAATGGGTGATGTATTTTGGGAAGATTTTAACACTGAAGGTTTTATTTAATTTTTGAACGTTACTGAATCCATTGTGACAGTAACGGGTCATGGGTTTAGAAGGCATGTCTGTGGGTACTGGGAATAAAGTGTCATCAGTGTGACGGGTATGGGATGGAGTTTGGGATGGGTATGGGATGGAGTTTAGGGGCTGGCTGAAGGTGTCCCGCAGCCTGGAGGCCATACCTTGCCTACTACTCTCTCTAGATGAGCCTGCTCTCTTCTTCAGGGAAAAAGGCTGTCACTTAGAGGAGGGCAAGGAGCTGTTCCTGTTGGCAGCAGAGGACAGGACCAGTGTTCCCTCTAAACTGAGTTAGTGTGAGCTAGCTCACAGTTTTTTAGCCTCCAGCTCACAAATTTTGGTCTTAGCTCGGGAAGGAGGGCTCCAGAACAAACTAATTTATGTAGTAGCCAAATCACTTGCTCACAATTTTAATGCCAGCATCTCACAAAGTAGAATTTTTGCTCACAAGACTCCACAGCTTAGAGGGAATATTGGACAGGACCCATAGTAATGGGTTTAAATTATGGGTGAAAAGGTACTGGCTGGATATTATAATTTTATGTTTATTTTTTTACAATAATAGTAGTCCAGCAGTGGGATCAACTGCCTGGGGTGGTGGTGAGCTCCCCCTCACTGGCAGTCTTCAAGCAGCGGCTGGACAAACACTTGTCAGGGATGCTCTAGGCCAGTGGTGGCGAACCTATGGCACGGTGCCAGAGGTGGCACTCAGAGCCCTCTCTGTGGGCACTCGTGCCATCGCCCCAGCCAGGCCCAGACCATCATTAAAGTGTCGAATTCTCTGCCAAATAATTTTAAGTAAATGAAAGCATTTGGGATTGCTTTCCTTACTTTGTTTGGATCATCTTAAGTGAATGTGTGAGTGGTTTTTTCTAAAGTAAAACCAGTCAGTATTCAGGTTCAATTGCCGTGTGGGCACTTTGCGATAAATAAGATGGTTTTGGGTCGCAGTTTGGGCACTCGGTCTCTAAAAGGCTCGCCATCACTGCTCTAGGCTGATCCTGCGTTGGACTAGATGGCTTGTATGGTCCCATCTAACTCTATGATTCTAACAGCTGTGGTGGTCAACTTCTAGCGAAGCCCCCAGAGTCAAGTTTTCAGTGCCAAATATGAGACTGTGCCAGCGTAATAAAAAAGTTACGTAGCTCCCTCAACATTCTCCTTGCCTCCCCCATGCCTTGGTGTAGATTTCTGTTCTCATTAGCCAGGGAGTAGGGAAGAGCTCAGGCCTCACTAGAACAGCCAGACTGAAGGTCTCTCCTGTCCAGATATACTACTCATCACCTGCGCCTGTGGCTGCATTAGGCATTCATGGTATACAGAGTAAGGTAAAGGTTTCCCTTCCTTGAAAGCCAGTCAAATCCGACTCTAGGGGGTGGTGCTCACCTCCATTTCCAAGCCGAAGAGCCAGCGCTGTCCGAAGACATTTCCATGGTTATGTGGTCGGCATGACTAAACGCTGAGACACAGGGAACACTGTTAACCATCCCACCAAAGCGGTACCTATTTATCTACCTGCAATTGCTTGCTTTCGAACTATAGATGCATTTGCATAGGCACTGTTAAGAATGACGGCTGCCCATGGGCATAATAGGATATAGGGGATTTGTATGCACCCCCCCCACTGCCCTGGCCAATTAGCCACACTCCCGCGCGGGAGAAAGGGCTCCGGCCGTTTAGCGCTGAAGCTGGGAACCAACTCTCTCCCACGGTTCCCAAGAAACCCAGACATCAACATCCCCACCTGCAGAACTTATAGAAAAGCGTTGCCGCAGCAAAGCAGCACAGAAGGAATGCACTGGCAATTAGAATACAACCGACCTCCCCACCCCCATGGCAGCATAGCTGACACTAGGTTGGCCGGAGCAGGGGCCAGAGACGGGAGCTCCCTCCGTCACACGGCACTCGGGTCTCGAACTGCCGAACTACCGACCTTCCAGTTTGCAGTTCAGCGTCTTAACCTCTGAGCCACCACGGCCCTGGTGTACAGAGCAGGAACTAGGATTTAACTGCTAGATTATATGGCAGGTGCAGATTGATGGTGACACCCGACTAATGCAGCTTCAGGAGCGCCAAATGAAAAACAGGTTTGGCATCTTTAGGTTGAGATCGATAGGCCTTTCCCTCTGAGACCCCCCTCCCCTGTTGATTATTTCCAAAAGCTGGATAAATTAGGGGTTTTTTTGCCAAAGTTTGGGGGAAAGGCTCCGCAGAAAGTGGTCCGTCATGCCCTCTTGCTGGAACAAGTTTCCCTTTCTGCTTGTCCTGAATTCCTGTGGTGTTTGGGGATTCTGGTCTGCCTTTGAACCCCATCTTCTGGGTTCCAGTCGAGCACGAGGGTCTCATTCAGCAGCGGCAGCCCTGAGCCACAGGAGGTTTTCCATGGCTTCCTAGTTATTCTTGTGAGGCTGCTTGGGCAGGAACAATCTTTTATGGTTGGCAGGCTATGATGGTAGCCCTGGGGCTAAAACCACCCCAAAGGTGTTTTTCCTGTCAAAATCTCTTGTCTATCTCACTGTACTTCCAGCAAGAATTAACAAGGTTTGAGGGGATAAAATGTGGGCTTGGATATAAACCCACCCAAGACAAACAATGACAAAGATTAACTGAGTAAAAATGGGTCTCTCGCCTGAGGATTTATTGGCGCACACAGCACACAGGCGAGAAGTCTAATTAAACAAAGGATTTGTGATCTAGAGCGCCAAGAAGATTTAAACCGAGCTCTCTCCTTTCTGGTCCAAAATGACTCCAGATACGTAATGAAAATGGCGAAATATCTGACTTATCTGGATATGCCACCTTATAGAAGAGTTTTTACCCTGGCTCGTTTTGCGGCTATTCCCTCTAAGGTCCTAGAGGGAAAATATAGAAAGATACCATATGAAGACAGGTGCTGCCCACGTTCTTTGGGAGAAGTGGGGTCAATGCACCACATGTTCTTCCGCTGCCCCTTTCATCAGGTTTATAGGGATATAAGCTTATCTCCCCCCCCCCTTAGATAGGCCAGCACCTGAGACAGATAGTGCTGATCTAGAGAGACTTCTGACAGTGGGAAATCAGCACAACTCCAGACAATAGCTAAATTCTGCTTGCAGCTGGTAAAAGGTAAAGGTAAAGGTTCCCTTGCTCGAAAGCCAGTCGAATCCGACTCTAGGGTTGCAGTGCTCATCTCTGTTTCAAAGCCAAAGAGCCAGCGCTGTCCGAAGACATTTCCGTGGTCATGTGGCCGGCATGACTAAACACCAAGGCGCACGGAACGCTGTTCCCTTCCCACCGAAGTGGTACCTATTTATCTACTTGCAATTTCTTGCTTTCGAACTGCTAGGTTGGCAGGAGCTGGAACTAGAGACGGGAGTTCACTCCGTCATGCGGCACACTCGGGTCTCGAATTCCACAATAAAAGCCCTCAATCACCTTTTGCATGACTTATAATTTAGTTTTAGACATTTTCATAGTCATTCTGATATATTGGACTGTTAAATTTTTAATTTTTTTAATTTTTTAATGGTTTTAAGGTTATATTTCTAAATATACATATACATATTTTGGACTGAAAGTTAATCTGTTTGTATCTAATGAATATGTATTATTTTGACAAATGGTCTTTGACCGTAAATAAACATCATTCATTCATTCCTTCATTCAACCTACCCAAGCCTGGATTGATAATCAAGGGATAAACTGACAGGAATATAATGGTTTGATATATATATTGGTAGTAGCCAGCATGGGTTTATCAAGAATAAGTCATGCCAGACCAACCTTATCTCCTTTTTTGACAGAGTTACCAAAATGGTTGACCTCGGCAATGCTGTGGATATAATGTATCTAGGTTTTAGTAAAGCATTTGACAAAGTTTCTCATGTTATCCTTGAGGATAAGCTGGTTAAGTGTGGGCTGGATGGTGCAACTGTTGGATGGATTCATGGTTGGTTGAAAAATCGCTCTATTCTGCTATGGTAGTTCTGCTCTATTCTGCTATGGTCAGGCCTCACCTGGAGTACCGTGTCCAGTTTTGGGCACCACATTTTAGGAAGGATGTTGACAAGCTCGAGCGTGTCCAGAAGAGGGCAACCAGGATGGTGAGAGGGTTGGAATCCAAGTCTTATGAGGAAAGGCTGAAAGAGTTGGGTATATTTAGCCTGGGAAAGAGAAGGCTTAGAGGGGACATGATTGCAGTCTTCAAGTATTTGAAGAGCTGTCATATAGAAGATGGAGCAGATCTATTCTCTCTTGCTCCGGATTGCAAGACTAGATCTAATGGGTGGAAATTACAAGGGAGTCATTACCGGCTAAATATCAGGAGAAACTTCCTAACTGTAAGAGTGGTTGAGCAGTGGAACAGTCTGCCTCGGGAGGTGGTGGATGCTCCTTTGCTGGACATTTTCAAGCGGAGGCTGGACGACCATCTTTCGGGTATGTTGCAGGTATGTAGGGCTATCTTTCGGCTATGCTCCTGCAGAGTGCAGGGGGTTGGACTAGATGACCTGCAAGGTCCCTTCCAACTCTAACATTCTATGATTCTATGATATATATATATATATATGTATATTTGGTATTTTTGCAGTGTGTTTGTGCGTCTCTCTCTGTGTGTGAGACATGTGCCCATGCCTGGAAGTTATGGTGACCTCTGGCGACTCCTATTGGGACATGGAGGATGCTCAGGGAAGTGGCTTGACAGCCTGCCTCTGCCTCCTGACCCTGGTATTCTTTGGAGGTCTCCCATCCAAAATACTTGCCAGGGTCCTGCTTAGTTTCTGAGATCTGTCAAGATCAGGCTTAATGGTTTAATTTTTAAAAGCCAACGAGGGCAAAGTTTTTTCAGAAAGATGCACACAACTGAGGTCAACATTAATACTGAACAAATGGAAGTTGCATGGGTACATGGAGAACTTTCTCTCAAGCAGGTGAGAGAGAGCCATGCGGCCCTAGCAAACCCTGTTGGCCTCCTGTAATATCTTCCGCCACTGAGGTGAACTGAAGCCAAAGATTTGATATCTTCGCAGACCTTTCATTCATGTTCCAGTTAAGAGATTTGAGGGCTCAGGAGAAAAAAAAAGAAAAAGAAAAAATTGGGGTGAGGGGAGGAATGAGAAGAAAATATCCTGAGATATGTCCTCTTTTCAAGGGAGAAAAAGCCTATCTTACAAAGCAATTCACTCCTTCCAAATTTACAGCATGAAAAAAAATCTGAGGAAAAATTGGGGAACTCTGGGAATCACACCTCTTAATCAGTACACACACACAGTGTTTCCAAGCTTTTGTTGTCGTCGTTGTTGGAGCACGGCAGAGCCTCCTAGCCGCACACAACATGTCTGAGTGAGTTCCAGGCATCTACAGATCCAATCCACTATCAACCAGCCCTCATTGCTACTGGAGTGATTCTGGATTCAACAGTGTCGCGTGTGTTTCCATTTCTGGCATACTTTGAGGCTGCCTGGAGTCATTTCAAGCTGGCGGGAGGAAGAAACGGCCACAAGAAGGCCTCGCAGGCTGCACAGACCAAATCCCAAATGGCTGCCGATCACGGCAAAGAGGCTGCAGTTTCTACTGTCTATTCTGCTATTGATTCTAAGAGAGAGGCGGCTTTCTCTGCTGTTACTGATCCACGGGCTGTGGCCCCCTTAAGAGAGATCCTTCAGGAGACTGAAGGCATTCGGGGGGATGAAGGAAGGCCTCCTTGCTGTCAGATGGGGAATGAATGAACTGAAATCTCTACAGAAGCAAATGGCTGAACAACATCAGACAACAGAATCTCCAGCCTAAAAGATGTTTCTACCTCAACCACAGCTTCTGTTCAACAGCTCCAACTTGAGAAGAAGAAGAGGAGGAGGAGGAGGAGGAGGAGGAGATTGGATTTATAGCCCCCCCTTCCCCTCCCCCCTTCCCCTCAGAGCGGCTTACATACTCCTTTCCCTTCCCCTCCCCACAACAGACACCCTGTGAGGTAGGTGGGGCTGAGAGAGCTCTTTCCAGAACTGCCCTAGAGAGAACAGCTCTGACAGAACTGTGGCTTGCCCAAGGTCATCCAGCAGCTGCAAGTGGAGGAGTGGGGAATCAAACCCGGTTCTCCCAGGTTAGAGTTCGCGCACTTAACCACTACACCAGACTTGCTCTAGCGTCTAAAATTAAAGTCCAAAATTCTAGATTTGGAAAGCAGAAGTGGTTGTAATAATTTATGGTTAGTGGGGGTCAGAGAAAAAGTGGAGGGAAAGGATACTGTGGTTTTTGTTCCTTCTATTTTGAGGGACACCCTCGTCTCCACCAGAGGACTATGACCTCAGTACTGAAAAGACGCACAGATATCCCTAGGAAGGCCCACCACAGGGCCTTCGTCTTCTGCTTACTGAACGTTGCCACTAAAGAAGACCACCTTCTGATGTTGGCTGAGGAGACTGGTCAGATGATGTGGGGCCCAGATGAAATCAAGATTTCCCTCTTCAGTGACTTCCCCACAGAGACTGTGGGCCTCCTTAAAAGATTCCTGCATGCCAGGGCTCTAGCCCAGGGAAAAAGAAGCAGAAGAAATGTATATGACATATCCAGCAATTATTTGCCTAAGGCATTACATGGTGTTGTTCAGTCGCACAGTCGAGTCCGACTCTTTGCGACCCCATGGACCAGCTCCCGCCAGGCCCTCCTGTCTTCCGCCGTCCTCCGAAGTTGGCTCAATTTCATGTCCGTTGCATCGATGACACTGTCTGACCATCTCATCCTTTGCCGTCCCCGTCTTCTTTGACCTTCGATCTTTCCCAGCATCAGGGTCTTCTCCAGTGAGTGCTCCCTTCTCATTGGGTGGCCAAAGTCTTTGAACTTCAGTTTCATTATCTGGCCTTCCAGGGAAGAGTCAGGGTTGATTTCTTTTCATAACATGGTGACCAGATGCCAAACTCCAGCTGAAGCAGAAGCTTTTTGGCTGTCTGATGACC
This sequence comes from Gekko japonicus, assembly GCF_001447785.1. Lineage (NCBI taxonomy): Eukaryota > Metazoa > Chordata > Lepidosauria > Squamata > Gekkonidae > Gekko > Gekko japonicus. The sequence goes on along the minus strand of NW_015162490.1, from coordinate 543,692 downwards.
ATATCGACTCATTCAACTTTACTACTTCCTTGAGCGCCACTGCAAAAAGTGATACTTTGTGCACGGACTGCATGCGAGTTCCAAAGGTCTCATCTAAGTTTTGATGATAATGTCCCTGAATGCTGTTTCTGTATGTTTTAGCAGCTGCAGAAATGAGATTTCTGCATCCGGACTGACTTCTGGGGTTCCCTGCACTGAGTAAGACTTCTCACTGGCCTCGGGTGCTGTACAATCTGAAGAAGCCGCACAGCAGCCAGCCTGTAGATCCCCTCAAGGGATTTCTACGACAGGTGCGTGGTGTGCCAAGGACTAGATTGCCATATTTACTGTCTCTGCTTGTTTGCACTGGGGCTAAGTTTCCTCAGGGAAGTTCTCCTTACTGCACTGCGCTCCAATTTTTGTTCTGTCTCTAACATTCTTCCCAAAATGTCGCTCATGGTTTTGTCACCGGCTCCCATCTAAGGTAGCCACTGGAGAAGCTGTCATAGTTAGTCATGTTTTATGCTGTTCATCTGCTAACATCCCTTTCACAGTGTTCCCCCCCCCTCTATTGTATGATGTCGCTTGGGCCTGCTATCGGTGGCGAACTCTTGTGACCAATGCTCCCTCGAAGCTGTGGAGTCTTGTGAGCAAAAATTCTACTCTGTGAGCTCCCAGCACCAAAGTTGTGAGTGAGCGATTTGGCTACGGCGTAAATTCGTTTGCGCTGAAGCAGTGTTCCCTCTAAGCCGAGTTAGTGTGAGCTAGCTCACAGTTTTTTAGCCTCCAGCTCACACATTTTTGTCCTCGCTCAGGAAGGATGATTCCAGAGTAAACTGATCGATGCAGTAGCCAAATCGCTCACCCACAACTTTAATGCCAGTAGCTCACAAAGTAGAATTTTTGCTCACAAGACTCCACGGTTTAGAGGGAGCATTGCTCTGGAGCCATCCTTCCTTTCCTGAGCTAAGGCAAAAAATGTGTGAGCTGGAGGCTAAAAACTGTGAGCTAGCTCACACTAACTCAGCTTGGAGGGAACACTGCTTTTGACATTCTTAATTTTTTACTGCTCTACTTTTCTTCTGTGCTTCCTGTCTCTGTTTTTCCCCCTTCTTCCCTCTCCTTCCTGTTCTCCTACGTCTCCCCAAAACTTGGAGGAAGCAGATCGAGCTTGGAACTCCCCTGGGTGGGGTTGGTGGGGTCTACTTCTGCTTACTGATGTTTACAGATGCATCTGCTACAGAGCTCCTATTTATCAATTGCGCCTAAGCTAACAATCATATGGACTGTCATAGGCTTTGGGAGTACAAATAGTTGCAAACAAATGCTGTATTACCTTAAAAGACAACATGCTTGCATTGCTGTTCTCCAAGAGATACCCTGTCGCTCAGGGAGAACAAAAATGCCTCACTAAGGGATGGGTGTGAGAGGTCTCCGGTTCTGGGAACTCCAGTAAGACTAGGGGAGTTGCAGTTCTAATACATAAAAAAATCTCCACATGCATGTTCAAGAACAACTGACATTTGTGCTGGGCAACATCTATGGGCCTAAGGTAGATAACTCCCTTTTTTCACCTCGCTATGGTAGGAAGGTATTGGTGGAAAGGTAAAAGCATTCCGTGCGCCTTGGTGTTTAGTCATGCCGGCCACATGACCACGGTGACGGAAACGTCTTCGGACAGCGCTGGCTCTTCGGCTTTGAAACAGAGATGAGCACCGCAATCCTGTGATCCTACAATATAGTAATGGATCTTTTAAAAGACAAAAGTGGTAGCGGTTTCCTTACCTCATGTCACAGAATCATAGAATCACAGAGTTGGAAGGGACCTCCAGGGTCATCTAGTGAAGTCCAACTCCCTGAACATTGCAGGACATTCACAACTACCTCCCCCCAACCTTTCAGTGATCCTGCTCCATGCCCGCCTCCAGGGTCCCTGGCCAAACCAGCCTGGAGAAAAATGACTTCCCGACCCCAAAGTGGCAATCGGCATTTCCCTGGGCATGTAAGAAAGGGCCACGAGAACTGAGCCCTGAGGCAACCCTTCCTGCCCTCCCTCTCATGATCTCCCTAAGTTCACAGAAGTCGATCTTGATCAGCTCCACAAGAACATAAGCTTGATGCAGGTTTGCATCATTCTATACTGGTCCAATCAACTGAGACAGGAACATTTCACCTTTTTAGATTTTACATTTTTCTGCAGAACTGGGCCCCTTTTCAGGTTTGTAGAAAGATCTGCCTTGCCCATTTACAGCTCCAGTCATTGGATCTAAGTACCCTCAGATTTGGCCAACTTGGCGGTAGTACGCAGACAAATGAGAATGCACAAGGACTTGTGGGAGGCATCTCATTTTCCCCTCCCCCACCATTTAACCTTTCCCTTTCTTGAAAGCCTCCATAGCCTCTCTTTTCCTGCTTCCTTCTCTCCTTCCCACCCAAAAGCCAACCTACATGTATCTGTTCCTCGGTCTCCAGCACTCTCCCCACATAGCTTCTTCCTAGGAAAACTGTGGCCCAGTTGGGTGATGGTGGCCACAGGGCCTGGCTCACTACATGCTAGGCAAGGACTTGTGGGAGGGCACTTCACTTCCCCCTGCATCCCCCTCCCTGCACAATTTCCTCTTTCCCTCCGCCTTGCAACCCCCATATCCTCTCCCCTTTCCCTGCTTCATTTTCAGCTTCTCAGCCATTCACTGGTTTACCTTTTATCTGCCGACCATCTTTTATCATGCTGCCACTTCTACCTAGAGCGTGGACTTTACAAGTGGGGCAATTTGTTCTGGAGTACAGTAGTCACAAATCACTTCCTTGCTGGTTTGCCAATTTAGGAATTTGCTGCCAGTATATACATATTTTTTTGTGGAGCAAATTGATGTTCCTTGGCGTAGACTGTGAAAATATTGACGTTCATGTGTATTTGTTTTCTCCTTTGACATGGTTTGTTATATTATGTAATCTGGCAAAATGGCTAATGCAGGAGGGGGATCCACACACACACAGAGAAAGCTCAAGTGCAGGGGAGGAGAGGGGTAATTAAAAAAAAACCACTGGGGAAGAGGGGAGAGAGAGAATAAAGCAAACACCGTGGTGGCAGCTGCCCCTGAAACGATGTTGGGAAACACCTGGAGATTTTGGGGTGGGGCCTGGGGAGAAATCAACCCTGACTGTTCCCTGGAAGGCCAGAGACTGAAGCTGAAGCTCAATTACGTTGGCCACCCAATGAGAAGGGAGCACTCCCTGGAGAAGACCCCGATGCAGGGAAAAATTGAAGGACAAAGAAGAAGGGGATGGCAAAGGATGAGATGGTCAGACAGTGTTATAAATGCAACAAACGTGAAATTAAGCAAACTCCAGAGGACAGTGGAAGCTTGGCGAGAGCTTGTCCATGGGGCCGCGAAGAGTCGGACTTGACTGTGCGACTGAACAACTGTGGAGGGAGGGGTTTGGGAGGGGCAGGACCTCAGTGGGTTATAATTCCATAGAGTCCACCCTCCAAATGGGGCCATTTTCTCCTGGGGGACTGATGTCTGCCACCTGGAGATGAGTTCTGATTATGTGAGATAGATCTATTTTGTACTTTTTATTTTTATTTTATTTTTAAATTTCTATACTATTATATAAATAGTGCAGGTTTACACTATGTTCAGATGTTCAAACAGCACTTTGTCAGTTTCACAATCACTAGTCCCACGGGACTCTAGTAATTTACCCGTATCGAATACGGACAGCGATGTACATACAAAACATAAGGCACAATACATTCTCTTTGTGAGTATAGAACTCTTAAAATAGCAGCACATTTTCTAGGGTCCGATTGGAACTGAAACAAACAGAAATATTAATACATCAGTAGAGTTCCATTCATCCTTATTTATATTATAATCATTAAAATTAATTATAATAAACTGCAGGATTTTAATGATGAAGCACCAAGGGACTATTCTATTGGTTTAACCATACTGGTGCTATGTATTGGGACATTATTGTAAAATAAGCATGGACACTTTAAAACTTTGTTGGGAGCGTGTCAGATTCCTTAGTCAGTTCACACCACACAGGACTTCATAAGAAGATAAGTGTTTATTAATGGATCCGGTACTAAAGAACACGTGTACAGCTTGTGTCAGGAATGGCCGGCTATACTAGGGCCTCTGACCTATAGTGAGATCAAACATTCCCCCTGGAAGCATAAGCCAATGGTTATAGTTCACGCATGCGGCAAAGCAAGCGGGCAGAGAAGGGAAGCCGTTAACATTCCCAGCCATAGAAGTGGGAGTTGGAACATCTGCAAGGTCAAGCATAAAATAGCACACAGTAGCTGGGCAGGAAAGAGCTGAGAACGAGGAGTACCCCTCCCCACATTCCAGATCTATGACAAGGCTACCTGACATCGTGTCATGATTGTTCTAAATGGCAGGATTTTAGTGAGGATGAGGCCTCAAGGGAATTCTTTATTGGTTAAACTACACCAATACCATGACTGTCTGCATTGTTGAAAAATAAGCATGGGCACTTCAAAACACTTTCAGAAGGGTTATGACTGCTCTAATATGGAGGAAGCCCAAAGAGAATGTTTATTCCATGAACTTTATATTGGAACAAGGATGATAAAACACACGGGCACTTTAAGGAAAGGTGTTTTTGACACAGCTGCTCCTGATTATGAGGCTTGGAATGAAAGAAATAGACTGAGCAAAGCCCCAAATTTATGGTTGCCTGATAGAACTTGAGAGATATGTTCTCCTAGATAGGTTATTATGTTTGCTGCAAGGGGTAAGTGAGATATTTTAATAGTTATAATATAAATAAGGATGAATGTAACTCTTCTGATACATTAATATTTTTGTTTATTTCAATTCCGATGGGACCCTAGAAAATATGCTGCCATTTTAAGAGTTTTATACTCACAAAGACAATTTATTGCACCTTATGTCTTGTATATACATCACTGTCCTTGAAAAAGATGGTATTTGATATGGGTAAATCACTAGTATTCAATATGGGTAAATTCCTAGAGGCCCCTGGAACTAGTGATTGTGAAACTGACAAGGTGCTGTTTGAATGTTTGAACACAGTGTAAGCCTGCACTCTGATGTATTGTTTTGTTGAACCTATGTTTGGTAATATCTGACACCAATATTTATATAATAGTATAGAAAAATCTAAAAAAACAAAACATAAAAAGCACTAGATCTACCTTAAGCATACATCTATTATACACGGGGTCACATATTTTTCCATATCTTCCTAACACTGCGACCCTCAGTTTTTGTATTACCTGCCTGGAGGTTGGCAACCCTATATCTGCATGGCTGATCAGATCTTAGGTAACCTGCCAGAAGCGCTGCTGGGCCTCACCCGGCCACGCCCACAGAAACGTGTCTGGGGGTGTCATGGTGCCCCCCGTGCAGCGCAGAGAGGGATGGGTGTGTATTTCTTGGGCTGAAAAATTACCCTGAACATACTCTGGATTTTCTTTTTTTAGATCCACATGTGCTTTCTTCCCTTGCCTCTTCGACAACTGCCTTCTAACCAGAGGTCATTTCGGGGGGGAACGCAGGGGAACGCAGTTCCCCCGGGTGAGGTGCAGGGGGGCGGGGCACATGACGAAGCCCCGCCCCCACTTCCAGCCCTCATTCAGCCAGGAGGAGGCAGGAGAAGAGGGAGGGTAAGTTGCTTCCTCCCCGCCTCTCCCCACCCCTGCCTGCCTGGGGCTAGGGAGGGCCTTGGCGGGGCTTCCTCGCACTCCCGCTGGCCTTGCAGGTCCACCGCCGGGCCCCTGATGTCAGGGGGTGTGGCATATGCTAATGAGTTATGCTAATGAGTTCCCCTAGCTCTTTTTCTACGAAATGACCCCTGCTTCTAACATTACGGCTTCTCTTTACTCTCGTGTGGACATTCAGTTCCACTGAAATTAGCAAGTATAAGTACATTTGCGTATACTCTTCATTATTGATTGATAAATGTTCAAAAATGTTAAAATAGTTTTTACTGCTACATAATAGACTTTTGAGGCTTACTTGATCCTTATCTCTTGTTGTTGCTTGTTTAATGCTTTTGATGTTCATTGTTGTTAATGATCATTTTAAAACAAATAAAAAATTTAAATTTAAAATTTAAGTACATTTGCTTGTATTGAATAAAATAAATTTCACTTGAGCAATCCTTCATATTAGACAAAAACAGAAATGATTGAAACAATGTGAGCCATTTTGACCTAGTGTATAAATGACAGATTTTATTAGTCATTAAATCCAGTCATTCTCCTTTCAAGCAATGGACAGCAATGACAAAAATCAAACAGACCAATGAGATATGCAGAACACACCGCTGACTTTCCTAATCCACTGCGAAGGCACAACCAGAAAGCCACATTGAGCATGTAAATCAGGGCGCTAATTACAACCAGCCACAGGTTGCCTGCATTTAGTTGGAAGAACGTGGATTTTATTAGAACGAGGCTGAATTCCTCATTTGGATAGACAGCAGCTCACACAGTGAATTCCTTGGTGGCCAAACATTTGCTTGATTCTAGTTGCAAACAAATTTTATTACTAATTACTATGGCTAATAAATAAAGCTGGTGGCCTCTGTGCCAATCTTATAAATTGCAACGACTGGCCACCCACAGACATGGCAGGGGACTCTACATATTTTGGTATACAGAAATACACACAGTGTTGTGATTTAAACTCACCAAAAGGAAAAAAGCGTGTGGGGGAAATCCTTCCTCCTAAACCAGCCAGAGGTGGACGGAGCATGGTGGGAAAGTGTGGAATGTCGAGCGCACTTGGGGGTCCGTTAAAAGGGGGAAAGGGGGGTGGCTTCTCAAGGCCTGCAGAGCTTCTAGAAGGGGTGGATTTTGAGGGGTGGGGGGGCAACTTCCAAACTGCCCCTCTCTCCTGCGATTTCATGTGCCCCCCCCCGCAGCTTGACTGATGTATTAACTACCCCCCCAAGTTACCATCAGTAGTTTTCAAAAAGCAATAAATAAATAATTGCATATATGAAAACATATAGTCACTGGATTGACATAGTCACAGGGTTTAAGTCTTTTTAAAAAACAAACAAACGGTAGCTGCCACTGGAGCACACAGGAAAAGAAATCCCTTCAAAATTATGATATGCATATGAACGCCACATACTGCAGTTTAAGACTGCATCCTTAAAAAAATAAAACAAAATAAATCAACAAATCCTGCATCAGACACAATGATTGTTTAAAGTAGACCTGAGAGAGCAAAGAAACGTCGCAGGAAAAGGATGTAGAATTCCTACCCCCTTACAGTTTAAACCTCAGAACTTTTAAACGCATAGTTACGGGTCTAGTCCCAGTAGGTTACCAAATAAGACAGCACATACACACAATCTCTCTTCTTGGTGAATGAGTGGCAGTTGACTGATGACAGCTAATGACGATCCTGGGCCCTGCCCATGAGGCACTGTTGAATTCCGTTCTGTGTGAGGGAGCCGGTTGCCAGTGGCACCGGAAGTAGGTGCCCCACCTTTGGTTTCCACAGAATTATTCCACACACTGCCACTTCCCAACAATGTCGTTCCTAAATAGTGGTGTTTTTATTGCACCAAACTGCCATGCATCTTGGGGTGATCTGGGGGGAAAAAACAAAACGGCTTTTAGCCACATTTCAACCCAAGTTTACTTCTTTGTTGGGTGACGGTTTAAAAAATAAAATAAAATTCTGCTTCTCCCCAAACCCTTCCGAGTGGTTTTGGGCGTGCAAAATATTTGGATGTCTATGCTGCCAAGAAGTAACAATATACTACCCAGTAGGTGCTTGGAATCATGCTACGGTTGTTCATCAAATAATTCGCAGTGATTTTTTTGATTTCCCCTCCACAGTAATTAAAAAAAAAATTAACTGTTACCATTATTGGCTTTTAAGTACTTTCTGTGGTACAGTGTTCCCAACCCTAAATGGCTAAACAAAAGCATAATTTACTACCTTAGAAATGGAGATTAAAAACCAAACAAGTTATACACAACAACATTCTAACCTAGAGCAGACAGACATCTGAAAATAGGTTTTGGGGGAGGGGGGGAGGCCTGGAAGCCCCCTCCCTTCAGTTGTCCAGGCATCAGCTGTGAATGACCAGCATTATTGGGGTTTCTCCTCCGTAATTCCAGTCTTTTCAAACATCAACGCTTCAGTGCAGGAAGAAGCTGGAGTGAAGCAGACTCCACACTGCTGCGGTAACACATGAAGGGGCACAGAGACTGCGATTTCGGGCACACCAGTGCAGTAAGCCAAAGCATGCCTTCAGATGTGGTGAAATCATTCTCACACGGCTCCAGGAGTCCGTTGTAAATGGAAGAGAACCTCGTGCACCCAGATGCCTTCCTCCACTGGGCATGCAGAAACTGAAGCATATGTGCATTCATTCTTACTGGTGCGGTGTATTCACTTGAAGGGGGGGGGCATCTGTCCTGTTTGCTATGATGCCTGAATGCTCCCTGAATGCTCCGTTGCGGTTCATGTTTTCCAGTCTTCAACTGAGTCATCATCCTAAATGCATTAAGCAGCAAGTGCTCGAGAGGCATGATTAAACCGGCCGGCGGCAGCAAAAACAGGGAGAAACTCGCGTCCATTCAATTTTATCACGCAACAAATGACAAACAGCCACTGCGAGGCAGCTTCTCCCGTATGTTGGCGTGGGCCACACTTATTTTAGATGGAGGGCCGTTCTGCACAACATAGTAATGCATGTCTGGCATCGAAAATAAAATTAACCAAGCAAATCTGGTTCTCGCTGTGTAATTCGGCTATTTGTATTTTCCCATACGAGCAGCCCAGAAGAGTGATTGTTTTAAGCATTCTTAGTTATGCACACGAGAATGGGGGAAAATATCATGTTTGATGAGATACTGAGAAGAGTAGGTCATTCATCCTTACTCTTAAAAATGCCTAGGCAGCGTCCGGCCCAAGTGAAGCACTTTTAAATTGCATTTATTTCAATAGAAAAGAATTAGGCATGTGCTTATCTCTCCCATTGGCATCCGTGGGACTTAGAAAGTGTTTCGCTTGGCCAAATGGAGCCCTCCCTTTGTTAAATGAAAATAAGCTTTCAACTAACATCTGATACTACACTTTAATTATAATGGAATTATAAATATCACAGTCAGGAAACTAGAAAGTTGCGTTTCAGTCTACATCCTCTTCCTGTGATGTTAGGTTGCGGCTACAGTAAATCAAGAAGGAAAGTAACATATCAGAGTTAAAAGTGAACTTGCCAATCACAGTCTTAAGTTCGACTTCATTGTTCCAAGTGATATACATGTTGCATTTCTCAGGTGATCAACACGAAAATTTAAAGCAGCGATGATTTCATAGCAAAAAAGTACTTCATTACACAATCTCTCAAAGTTAACCAGTTCCATCCATACACGAATAGAGTTAATATAAAGGGAGTCTTGGAAAGGAAATGGTCTTCAGCCTTGAAAGTGCTTTAAGTAGAAGATTTGCTGAGCGCGCTGGCAGAGCGGCGCAGTTTCCCAGAGAGCCTGCTTTTTGTAGCACTTGTGAACGTCGGTGACATCGGCTCTATCAGTTCTGGCCCCGCTGCTGCTGGCAGATCAGCACTCAAACTTGTAGTGAGACAGCCTAAAAAAAATTGAAAATGTTGTCGGGAAAGAAAATATGTTTAAATTAAAATTACATAATCATTGGTTAACAGTTCAAGAAGAGGAGGAGGAGGAGGAGGAGGAGGATATTGGATCTGTACCCCGGCCTTCACTCGGCGCCTCAGAGCGGCTTACAAACTCCTTTTCCCTCCCCACAACAGGCACCCCGTTGAGGTAGGTGGGGCTGAGAGAGCTCTTTCCAGAGCTGCCCTTGAGAGAATGGCTCTGACAGAACTGTGGCTTGCCCAAGGTCATCCAGCAGCTGCGAGTGGAGGAGTGGGGAATCAAACCCAGTTCTCCCAGATTAGAGTCCGCGCACTTTGCCACGACACCAAACTGGCTCTCAGTTCAACAAGATGTGTCATTTTTGGAAAATCCCTGGGATCCAAATGCAACTCCAGTTTAGATTCTAATGGACCGATTTGTTTGCATGGGTCCGACTGGACAAACCAACTAGGCAACTCCTTAGAGCGGCACAGTGAGGAGGGCAACTATTCATAGGGTCAGCAGGAGCCCAGCAACATGCCGGGCGTGCGTGCGTGTGTGACTGGCATCACTGCTGTGCCCCGGCCGGCTGAAGCCAAGGAAAGACACATTTCTTTCGTCTTTTCTCTTGAGCTAAACAGCATCCAAGAGACTTTGGCCTGTGACAGCTACACCCATTCTTGAAGATGCATGGTAATCTGGTTACAACATCAGAGGTCATGGTGTGCCTCAGCTGGTATCTGCTCAAAAGGCAGATGTTACGGAAATGTTGCCCTCTTTAACCACTCTAGCAGGGGTCATTTCGTAGAAAAAGAGGTGCAGGAGCTCATTAGCATAACTTATTTGCAGATGCTGCACCCCCTGACATCACCGGAAGTGTGTCAGAAGGCAACACCCACCGCTCAGGCTCCACTGGACTGTTTTTGGATTGCCAGCTATTGGGGGGGGGGGAAATGCGCAGATCTGCCCTCACAGAGGAGGGAGAGCTTGTACCTGAAGGCGAGTCGGGGGGGGACCTCTGCAACTTACCTGGCTGCTTCTTGCTCCTCGTGGCCCAACTGAGGGCTGCTGGGAGCAGGGGGTGGGGCTTGTTGCATGGGCCTGCCCCCGGGCTCCTTACTGCCAGAGCTCCGCTCCTGTGCGCTCCTGCAGGAAATGACCCCTGCACTCTAGAGAGCTGAGGGGGGTAAGTGGGCGTATGGGAAGCCAACTCACTGGACTCCTCGAGGGCAGCTCTAACAAGCAGAGGAAGGTCAGAAGGCTCCAACAGAATCTCTGATCAGTCAAGATGGGGGAAGCCGCAGGTGGGGTCAAACCGGGAGTAGCCACAGTTTGCATCTGCCCAAGAAGTCCTGGCAGGCTTCCGTTTCTGTTGCATGGCTGGCAAGGTCCAGCAGCTTTGGATCCTGGGGAAGAGGGATGGTTTCACAAGGGCCCTTGATGGCGGGATCAGGGTTAGAATACGCCAGGATTTGGCTGTAACTGGTTGGTGCGTTGGGTCCCCTTGCTGATACGCCACCCTTTTATTATCCTGCCTTTTCCTTCTGTTGTCAAGGGCAGCTGAACAGGGAGATCCTCCTGAATAGGGGGTGGCCTCCAAATCAGCCATGGAAAAGTGGCTTCACCCAAGCAACTACCTTTTGCCAAATCTGGGCTCTGTTCGGATGTCGCAAACAAACCACACCTCGACACAGAGAGTCCTCCATCTTTCTGTGTCATACCTCTGAGGATGCCAGTCACAGTTACTGGCGAAACATCAGGTGCTCCTGCAGAGTGCAGGGGGTTGGACTAGATGACCCGCAAAATCCCTTCCAACTCTAACATTCTATAATTCTACGATACGATTCTACGTATGCCAAGACCACGGCCGCACGACCCGGAAAATCTACAGCAGCTAAACCACAGTTTGTTCATGACATGAACAGGCCTCCACTGCTCAGGCCTGCCACCGGAGGCTTCCTGGCCTCGGATCTAACTCTGATTTGCTGTGGTGCCTTCCATAAAGATAGATCAAGGTGGGGAGCCATGTTGGTCTGAAGCAATACAACAAAGTTCGAGTCCAGTGGGGGCACCTTTAAGACCAACACATTTTCATTCAAGATGTGAGCTTCCGTGTGCATGCGCACTGCGTCAGACATCGTCATCCACCAGGAAGTCTTCGACTGCAGCTCCTCGTGTGGGAGGAAGTCTGCAAGCCCGAGGATCTGAGGCTTCTTCGGGCCGCAGGCAAACTGTGGTTTGTTCCTGATAGCGGAATGCAGTCTTTGGCGCCGTTCCAAGAATGAAGAGTCGCTAGACCAACTATGTCTTCTTGCAAGAGCCCCTCAGACATGAGCAAAAAAAACCCGCACTAGTGTTCAAGCTCTTCTTGGGACATGGGTGGGTGGTGGTGGGGGTGATTCGGAGAGACTACTGCACATTGCCTTGCGTTGCTGCCTATTGTCTACAAGACTGCCTTCTAGAAAATTCAGCAGGTTCTCATAAAAGCAATTCCCAGAACGGCAGCTTGCATCATCACCTGGGAGATTATTCCGGTGAAATGGTTAGTCATATACTTATCCCTCTTACCTTCTGCATAAACTACCTGAAGTCTGCGTTCAAGGGTACAGGGATAATTTTATGTCAGTTTCTTTGTAAGCAGGTGTTTTTGACATGCTGAAACTTGAGGGAAATGTATTTTTTTTTGGGGGGGGAGCAGTGTTTCCAAAAACTGTCCTGGAAGCATTAAAAGAAGAAGAAGAAGAGAAGAGATTGGATTTGTACCCCGCCCTTCACTACCCAAAGGAGTCTCAGAGCGGCTTACAATCTCCTTTCCCTTCCCCTCCCCACAACAGGCACCCTGTGAGGTAAAAGAAGAAGAAGAAGAGATTGGATTTATACCCCGCCCTTCACTACCCAAAGGAGTCTCAGAGCGGCTTACAAACTCCTTTCCCTTCCCCTCCCCACAACAGGCACCCTGTGAGGTTGGTGGGGCTGAGAGAGTCCGACAGAAACTGCTCTTTTTCAAGAACATCTGTGCCAGAGCTACGGCTTGCCCAAGGCCATCCAGCAGCTGCAAGTGGAGGAGTGGGGAATCAAACCTGGTTCTCCCAGATTAGAGCCTGCACACTCAACCACTACACCAAACTGGTGGTCATTATGCCCTTCCAGCCTCCTCTTTAAAGATGGGCACTCTACCCACAATGTGGCATAAAGCGCAGCACTGAAAGCTCCTGGCTTTAATTTTTACTATTACAAAAACGGCGTTCAAGATTTTGGTTGAATCGTCCACACAACCGTTTATCTCAAGCACTTTCCACCCTCTTCTTCAGGGACGACTGCCCTCCCCCCCTCCAATCATATGGGTGTCAGATGGGGGCAAAGCTTGATGTCCTGGGGGCAAGGGTCTTGCATTCAAGGGCTCGTGGTTGTTTTCCAGCTATGGCTTGACAAAAGTACTGCACACCTTGTTTACAGAGACTCACTGCAGACGGCATAAATCTTTTCCCCACGTCTCCTTTCAAAAAGTTCACATAAACCTCTGTGGTTCCTTGAAACGCATAATGAAGGCAGCGTCTGTTTACATATTGCCATTTTACCGAAGTTCCCAATCAGTCATTCCCCCAAAGGCAATTATGTCTAACATTCAGAGCCACATCTCTCTTTCTCTCCCTCTCTCCCCAGCAAGAGGAGATGAGGAACTGGTTATTTAAAAGATAAAAGTGCACATTTAAAGACTGTGTGGATGTGTATACACCAGAGAGGGAGCATGCAACTCCTGCCTTTCCCTAGTGCAATTTTAATCAGCGCTCCAAAGAATTGAAAGATGCATGCTGCAACTGAACGCAGTTGTTGCCACTGGGGCTCTGGGTTCCCGGGAGGCTCTCAGCGTATGCAAATGCCATTTCATCAGCTTACTCCCAGTAAAGTGCTTTTAAACAATGCTGCCAGCAACCCTTTCATAGATAAATATTTTTATTACAACTGAGCCAAAGTCTTTCATGCAATGGAGGACTGTAAGGAACTCGTCAACAGCAGGAGACTCTCGATGTGGCCCTTTGGTGCCTAAAATGAACAGAACTTCTCAGCCAATCACCGCCAATCTCTTCCCCCCCCCCATTTAGAACACCAGTCCTTGGTCCGTGTTATGTATTTTCTCTGTCTGAATAAATGCCAGAGTTACATCAGCGCAATTACCCCCTGCTTTGCCATCATGCCAGCAGAGTGACTCTGAGGTGCGGGCCGGGCTGAGTTGAGAAAAAGATTCGGGGTGGGGGGGTGGGCAGGTGAACTCTGCATGGAAACAGCTTGCCTCTTGACCTTTCAGGTCATGCCCAAAGACTAACAGACCATATTTTAAGTCCAAGGCCTCTCCTGCTTGGATTCCCTGTCTAATTCCTTCCCCCGCCTCTCTACCAGTTTGGTGTAGCGGTTAAGGGCGGTGGACTCCAATCTGGAGAAACGGGTTTGATTCCCCACTCCTGCATGTGCAGCCAGCTGGGTGACCTTCGGCCAGTCACAGTTCTCTCAGAGCTGTTCTCTCAGAGCTCTCTCAGCCCCACCTACCTCACAGGGTGTCTGTTGTGGGGAGAGGAAGGGAAAGGAGATTGTGAGCCGCTCTGAGACTCCGAGTGAAGGGCGGGGTATGAATCCAATCGCTTCTTCTTCTTCAAGTATAAATTGTGTTTTGAAGTAGTCATTAGCTTGTACTCTTGCAAGCTCAACTTCATCACATTGCTGGAATGACGTTAATAACAGTATCGATATAAAAGAACATTTTTTTTAAAAAAACCAGAAAGCAACAACTAGTGCCTATATTAGTAATAGACGGTGGCTGCAGGCACGGTGTAGCTATCAAGACAATACAGTGTCCTGCAGTGGCCTTCAGCTGTTCCTGATCAGGAACCCACAAAGCGGGGACGATCCTGAGCTGCAAAACGGTGATAGGGAGTCGTGACATCAGAAGCGCATGCCGGAAAGAAAGGGGGGCCACAGTTATGACTTGTCCAACGTCACAGCCAAAGCTGTGGGCAACAGATAGAGACAGAGACAGGAAAGGCAAGTCAAGCAGCAAGAGGTGTTCTGGAAGGAAGGACGAGCCACGGGCGAGAGCCACGGAGGACTCCTCTCCGCCACGGAGCTTGTTGCTGCTCCCGTACAAAAAGGGCGGGGGATGAATCCAACTCGTCTTCTGCAACATGGAGCTCTTTCTCCCTGTCTCCCCCTCTGTGGGCACATGGCTAGGATTAGCTAGCCCAGCCCTCCATGCACAAGAGGGGAAGGAAAAAAGGCCACTCCAAAAAATAGATGGTTTGTTTGTAAAGGCTTAGTCTCACACACTGAATAAATTACAGCACTCTCTCAGCTGACGAGTATGGGGATTTAACGGCCTGCTATTTTCCCGGGAAGGACAAGTGCCACGTGTAATAGGCCCTGGACAATAGTCCCATAATGTGGTGGCGCCGTGCTGCATTTGGCCGCGGGGAACATGCGTTCCACCTATAAGAGGATCACTGTTTCCCCATAATGTCTAACACCGTGGACACGGAGGATGTTTTCACTGGCAAAGGGCTCTTTGCTCGTGCCACTCTTTGTGACAACGATACTCGTGGGTAGATACGTGGGTCAGAAGGGCTCCGAACGAGTCGCTCGGAACAGAGCCCTTCCCAGTCAGTGGACCTGGTGTTTGCTCAGGTGTGAAGCAACTTGCTGGCCGCAGCTTCTTTTCAGATGACGGCCACTCATTGCTCTCCCTACCAGGGAGCCTCCTAATAAGCACCCAGAGCGAACTGAGTGCTGCCAGATACCACAGGGAAGATGAGTAGGTGCCGCTGTCCCGACCATACTCTCCTGGGCGTTGGCAGAAACCGGCCAGAATTCCCCTTTCGGTTCAACCATTAAAGATTCAGCCACACTAGTTTCATACAGGGGTCATTTCCTGCAGGAGCGCACAGGAGCGGAGCTCCGGCAGTAAAGAGCCCAGGGGGCGGGCACATCCAACAAGCCCCGCCCCCTGCTCCCAGCAGTCCTCAGTCAGTGCAAGAAGCAGCCAGGTAAGCTCCAGAGCCCCCCCCTGACCCCCCGGCCCCAAACAGTCCAGTGGCACCTTTAAGACCAAGTTTTATTCAGGTACAAGTTCTCCCTCCTCTGCGAGGACAGATCTGCACGTCCCCCCCCCCCCATAGCCAACAACACAAAAAAACCCCCTGGGGCCCGAGAGGTGGGTGTTGCCTTCTGACACACTTCCGGTGATGTCAGGGGGTGTGGCATATGCAAATGAGCTATGCTAATGAGCTCCTCCACCTCTTTGTCTACAAAATGACCCCTGATTGGAGCCATTTTATCTAATCGACAGCCAATGCCACACATTAAATTACTGTTCCTTGCGGACTTAGCCAAGGAAAGGTAATTTGGCCTCGGCAGAGACAGCTACTTAGTTGTCAGCAGCACTGTAAATGTAAGACAGACCGATCAGTCGAAACAATATTGCCAAGGTCTTCCTTCACATCCAATCCTGAGCCAGTGCTAGAAATTGCCACTGATCTGACTCCACTGGAATCAGGTTTTGAATGCAATTCTGACTGACAAGCAGTGGACCCGCAAAGACTTGCAGGGGGGATAACATCTCATTTCCCTCTCCTCCACTATCTCCTCTTTCGTCCCCTCCCCGACAGGCCCTATAGCCTCTCCTGTTTCCTGCTTCCTCTCTCCTCCCCACCCACCAGCTAAACTTCATTTCTCTTCTCCCCAGGGCTTTTTTGGTAGAAAAAGCCCAGCAGGAACACATTAGCATCATAGGCCACACCCAACAGCAGAAACTCATTAGCCTATTAGGCCACACCCCTGATAGCAAATCATATCAACATATTTGGCCACACACCCATGTTGCCAGAAGTGTGGTCATCCAGCCACACCCACCTTTTGCTTCTTATTCTGTTTACCTTGTCAAAACCCAGGGCTTTTTTTGGAGCAGGAACTCCTTTGCATGTTAGGCCACACACCCCTAACTGTAACCAATCCTAATGAGTTTCTGCTGTTGGGTGTGGCCTGTTATGTTAATGAGTTCCTGCTGGGCGTGGCCAACTTGGGAGCCAGCTGGAACTCCATTCCTGTGCGTTCCTGCCCAAAAACAGCCCTGCTTCTCCCTTCCCAACAGCCACTCTCTGGGAAAACTATGTGGCTGTCAAGTTGGGACTGGTTGCATGGTGGGGAACCTGCAAAGCCCTGTGGAGGCACTTCACTTTCTCTTGTATTGTTTTTTCTTTTTTTCCCCCCCCCCCCCCCCGGACCGGACGTTCTCCTTTCCTTCCTCCTGGCAACCCCCATAACCTCATGTTTCTGAACTTTCTTCTCACCCCCCCCTTTCAGCTATATTTATTTACTTAATTTATACCCCACCTTTCTCCGCTGTGGGGACCCAAAGCAGCTGACATCACTCTCCTCTTCTCCATCTTATTCTCACAACAACCCTGTGAGTAGGTTGGTCAGATAATGTGCACTGGCCCAAAATCACCCAGTGATCTTCCACAGCAGAATGATGACTTGAACCTCAGTCTCCCAGATCCTAGTTTGAAACTCTAATCACTAAGTCATACTGGCTTTCATGGGGTGGCTGCTGCTGAACAGTAGCAAGCAGCCAGTTATGAGTGAGTCATGCAAGTCACTTGGTAGCAAGTCACTAACTAGTTGATGCTGGACCTGGCTCCAATGAGTCCTCCCTCAAGGGCTAAAACAGCCCTGGAAGGGCCCTGCCCCTCCTCCTGTCTTTTACTGACAGAAACCAAGGCTTGAAGGTGGGCAATACTATTGTGGTT
This sequence comes from Gekko japonicus, assembly GCF_001447785.1. Classification (NCBI taxonomy): domain Eukaryota; kingdom Metazoa; phylum Chordata; class Lepidosauria; order Squamata; family Gekkonidae; genus Gekko; species Gekko japonicus. The sequence goes on along the minus strand of NW_015162490.1, from coordinate 526,298 downwards.
CCCTATCAATGGCCACTGAGGGCATTCATTTCTTTAAGCTAGAGAACCTGATTCTATTATTTGGGAGGGTTAGCTCCCAATGCATTTTTTAAGTTAAAGTTTTTATTGTTCATAATTCAGAATCACACAAAAATATAAACTTGTTACAAATAAGGGAAAGATAAAAATGCAGATTATCAAATTCACAATAAACAAAACATATTTTAAAAAACTGCTACAATGCATCAAAAGTATAATTAGCTAAGTAAAAATATTCTATGCTACCTCATGGATGTTGACAAAATCAGAAATTCTTTATATAATTTGTCTGGAGGGAGGATATCATTAGAGGTTAGAAACGCCTTTACTGAAAACCATGTTCCAACCAATGCTCCCTCTGCTGTGGAGTCTTGTGAGCAAAAATTCTACTTTGTGAGCTACTGGCATTAAAGCTGTGAGCAAGCAATTCGGCTACTGCGTAAGTTAGTTTGCTCTGGAGCCATCCTTTATGAGCTAAGACAATAATGTGTGAGCTAGAGGCTAAAATACTGTGAGCTAGTTCACACTAACTCAGCTTAGAGAGAACACTGGTTCCAACATAGTTTGTTAAACTATCTACTGTATCTGAAGTGTTTATACAAGCATTCAGGGGTCTTTTGGGGCTGCAGGAGTCCGCACAAATGGTGGCAGCAGCAAGCCCTGCCCCTAGCTCCCCACGCCAAAAGCGCTGTGGCTCGGGGGAGGCCAGAGAGCCCCCCCGCGGGGTCCCCCAGGCCAGCCCAGTAGTGCTGCGGCTTGGGGGACGCCCAGAGAACCCCACCACCGGCTTCCCTGGCCCCCGCTGAGGCGGTAAGTAAGGGATCTGCAGGGGTGGCAGGGGCTTGATGGGTGGTGGTGGGAGAGCCTCCCTCCCTCCCTCCCTCTCTTTGCTATCTTTCCCTCCTTTCCTTTCTCTCCCTTCCTCTTTCCTCCTTTTCTTTCTTTCTTTCTTTCTTTTTCTTTCTTTCTTTCTTTCCTCCTTTCCCTCCTTCTTCCTTTCTCTCTCTTTCTTTCCCTCCTTCTTTCCTTCTCTTTCTTTCCCTCTTTCCTTCCTTCTTTTCTTCTCTCTACTCTCTCTCTTTCCTCCTTCTGTGGCCCAACTCTAGTGAGAAGGGGTTTAAACTTTGAACCCCTTCTCTCTTCGCTCCCCCCCCAGGCCAGCTGGGGAAGGGAAGGGGAGGCTTTTGAAGATGCCTCCCCCCCCTTTGCTTCCCCTTCTGACATCACTTCCCGTGATGTCATGGGGCATGACATATGCTAATAGCCTAGTAGCTCATTAGCATACCATATGCTTATGAGCTCCTGCAGCTCTTTTTCTACGAAAAGACCCCTGCTAGCATTTATCTTGGCCATAATAATTTGTTCTCAAATTTTTGAATACCACAGATCCAAAGGAGGAGCTAAGTTGTCCTTCCACTTGGATGCGATGGCCAATTTATTTGCCACAGCAAGCAATATTACTACCAAATCTCTTTCAGCTTTCCAGAGCGAGGGATCTGTCCAAAGGTTTAACAGCATGGCATCTGGGGAGAAGGGAACTTCATATCCTGTCATTAATTTGACTTGATCAACCACATTTGTCCAGAACTTATTAAAATGAACACTACTCCACCAACAATGGAGGTAAGAACCAATACAACCACACTTCTTCCAACAGAGTGGATTGGTATAATTATCAATAGTTATGTTTTCTAGGTGTACAGTATCATCTAGTAATAGGCTTGAAAGATTGATACTTTATATTTATGATGTTAGTTGTACACATATAAGATGTCCAGATTGATTCCCGTTCTTCTGCAGTCTCTAACATTTGACAATCCTCTCGCCACTTCCTTTTCAAGTGTAGTATTTCCCCCCAGTAAATTCTATTAGATTTTTACAGATTTTGGAAATGAGGCCTTAAGAGTGCTGATTCCTTCCCTTAATAAGCATTTCAAACTCTGTAAGTTCTCGCCGAAGCGATCTGAATATAATTGGATCAGTGAAGAGACTTTTTACTTGAAGATACTGAAGCCAGTGTGTGGAAAAGCCTAATTTCTTTTTGAGAGGCTCTTTCCCCAAAAGGAGATGCTTGTCTGTCAAGTCTATTAAGCGAGTTAATCCTGCCTTTGCCCATTTTTGGTACTGACTTTGTCCTTCTCCTGAGGGGAACCAAATTTGATTTAGGTATGTGGACATTAGAGAGGTGTTGGGTGCTAGTTTCCCTCTGTGTCCGTCCCACAAATTTTAAAGCCATTTCTAAGAATTTGTTGTTTTTAATAAACGATGATCACATGTGAGGTTTGGTCCAAATCATTTCCTGAAGCGATTCCCAATGCATTTTTAAATAATAAGATTTCAATTTTTTTCTGCAAACCTAGGCTGTTTTTTAAAGATTTGTAGAAAGATCTGTCCTATCCATCCACAGCTCCAATGTCTAGATCTGGCCATATATACTAAGTTTAAATGCACCGGATTCAAATTGCTCCTGAAAAGCAACTCACACAAAGTCCATCAGGAAACTATGCCAGAGTAATTTAGAAAGTTCTGCACTGCAGTCCCCTAAGCAGTGTCACATCCTCTTAAGTGAGGGGTGCCATCCCCACAATGGGGGTGGGTTCCCTCGATTTTGGGGCCCCCAAACTACCAACAGCCACCTGGATGGTGAGGGGAGCCCCCCTGAAGAACCCTCATTACACCCTCATTACATCACGATGACATTACCCGGGGGGTTGATGTCATTGTGCTGGGCATGTTGCACAGGGGACACTCTAGCATTTGGGTTAAAACTCTATGGTGACCATAGAGTCTTTTTTGCCCAAATGCTAGAGTGTCCCCTGCACGACTGCACCTCCAAGTGACATCACTGCCGTGTGTGCATCCCGGGACTGGACAGGAGCATCCCTGCCGGCAGCCAGGTAAGACCTGGCCACCCTATCTCAAGTCCACCAAAATCAGTGGTCTTTGAAGGGTGTAACTCCGTTTAGGACTGCTCTGTTAAGATCTCACGGAAAATAATGGTTTTACTTAATTGCTCACTTAGGAATCTAGTGAGTAAGTGGGGATTCAGACTGTTTACTTCTCAGTGCTGAGTGAACTGTAAATGTAAATGTAAAGCAAGCCAGCAAACGAGGGGATGACTGTGTGTGAAATATGTAGCGCTTTGATTGAACTGTTAAGGTGCCACACTTTCCCTTGGGAGAAACAAAGGGAGGGTGCTGCTGTGTCTTACATTCCTGCAGCTGAGAAGACTGACAGATGGCCCCAAGAACGCCATTTCCCCCAAATGGGCAAGCTCAAGCAACACGGCCCATGCAAGCCCCTCCCCCCCCACAAGAGCACTCCTGCTGCAAAAAACCCCCGCAGTGCAAACAAGCAAGCCAACGGCAGCCACACCTCGCCCTTTGTCATGGCACATTCCAGTGGGCCTTTCAGGACTGCGCATTCCATCTAGTGGGCCTTTCAAGACTGCACATTCCATCAGTCAAAACTTTCCCCTGCCAAGGGCTTAACTGCAAAGCCTGCCTCCCTGGCTCCCTCTGAACGGGTCTTGATTGATGGGGAGGCAACAGCTGCAGGAGGAGGAAAATAGAGCTGCAGAAGAGAGAGGTCTGGGGCAAATATCCCAAGAGCCCCCTGGCGCTGGCAAGCCCCCTGGCGCTGATCCAACTGGCCTGGAGGTTCATCTTGCCACAGGAGTGTCCCCGGGCCCTGGCTCTACCACCTTTGCCGCCTGCGTCCTGGCCTTCGCCTGTACCCGCGGCACGACAAAGTGATTAAACCGAGCTGGTGTGTAGGGGGATCATATGGTCACCTACGGCTTGTGATAAATAATTTGCTCCCGTTCTCCTAATAATGTTCCAGCGGTTTTGACTGTATTTAACCGTTTGAACTAAAAACATGCATTTAGGCTTCTGCTTATATATTATGATTGGTCTTAATTGTATTTTAGGAGTCGTCTGTAAGCCGCCCTGAGCGGCTTATAATAATATAATATAATATAACTACATAATTATAATAATATAATCATACTCCTGTCCATCGTAAAGCATGGGCATTGGGCAATGTGCATTGCCAGCTCCAATAAAGAGCATATGAATGCACCAGAGCCAGTGCAAGGGCCCGCACAGTCCAGTATGAAACAGGTGATTTTTACGCCTGTCAGTCTGCTCTTAAAGAACACTTTGGCTGGCAGGTGGTTCACAACATGTCTTCTCTCTTAGGATAAGAAAACCTACTTATGACCAGGAAGGAACTTCCACCAATTTTCAAAGGAACCATTTCGCAGGAATGAATTTACAGCCAGAGTAGAAAGTAGAAAGGGGGTAGAAAGCCTATTACTAATGAGTGCAGACTAGCTGTTGAAACACAATGCCCTTTTTAAGGATATCCATTAACCACGAAGGCTAACTAAAAGACAATCTAACCCTAAACATCGACAAGGCAGGGGGAATTTTCGGCCAAAGTAAGGGCACAACAGAGAATCATCCTTCCACCTGACGAGCTAGCCGCTTGACAGGTCAATTCTTTAGGCCTCCTTGGTTCCATTTTGCTGGGAGGCGGCCCTGTAAGAGTTAATTTGGTGCCTCGGCAACCCATCCAGTCATGGATCCTGACCTTGGCTCTGCTGCTGGGCAGCTTCCTTCCTTCCTTCCTTCGCAGCCCCGCTCTGGAAATTACCCAAACAAGCAGAACCGAGCAGACTGCAAAGGTCACACCTGGCGTGTGGCCAGCCTGCTCTCCGGGCTCTGAAACGATACCGCCAATTGCCAGGTCCAGGGCAGCCTGTGTTTCCCCCCTCTTTTGTTCCTTTCTTCCTCCCCCAGCTGTTCCATTCATGGGTCCCAGCGCAGCAATCTGCCCTCCCCAGGAAAAGAGCCCCTTATTAAGCCGAGGGGGATGCAGAGGGCCAGCGTGGCACGTGCGGCTCCTTATCAGCACCGTCTCAAGATCCTTATTCCGGAGGGTGCTTAGGCGGTGAGGACGACAACACACACAAAAAGTAAAGCGGCCTTAAAGCCCATTGGCTCCCCTGCAGCAATTCAAACAGAAGTGCAAAGCAACAAAGACGTCTTTTCCGCTGCTGCGGTGGCAGGTGTTGGTGTCAGGTTCCGCCTGGAGCAAACAGGAGCAGAAGGGGGGTGGGGGGGTGGGATGCTTTCCTGTGAAGTTTAGACATGCAAAGGCAAAGAGGTGCCAGCAGCTTTTTAGAGCTCGCAAGGCAGGCATAGCGAGGGGCCACTTCTGTCGGTGCAGCACCAGGCCCCAGAGGAAGAGAGCAGCCCGGATAAGCGAGCGCCGTTCCAGCGGTCATGCAAGTGACAGGAGGGGTATGGTTAGTAAATGCAGCACGGCATGCCGTGTGAACAGCCTCTTACCTTTCTCAATTACTGTAATGAGACCTTTACATACTTTAATCTAAAGAGAAAGAACACAAAATCATGTAAATGTGGGGAACCACGCACCTGCTGCTCTAATGACAGCCTTGTACACATTGCTTACACAGAGTTATTATACCGGGGGTGGGTGGGGAGAGGATACACACACACAAGTTGCGCGAGTTAATGTGAAACGATACCTCCAGTGCCTATCATTTGGTAATAGAACTAATGAACGTCAGCACCATTACCAAGTGAGATGTCGGCGGCCAATTACTCCCCCCCTCCCCACAGAGACACACATGGCCGGCTGAAAAACAAGAAGCGGAAAACCAAGATGGGGGGGGGGAGTTCTCTTCCTCGCGACCCATGTACAGTATGGCCTGCAAATCCCCATAAGTACTACTGCAAAAATTACATCACACCGAGAAACTCCGCCCTTCCCTCTTAACTTCATGGCCTCCATCCACACAATGATCTTCAACTGTGTGGTCTATGTTTTTTTATAAACTGAGAATGACACACACAACAAAGGTTTTAATGATATTTTGGTAGGCTCCTTCAAGAGCCTTCCGGCTAAGAGCACGGCCTAGAAATAATTTAAATAAAGAAACCACACACCAAATACATTAGATTTACACCCTGTTCTTACACAAGAGCTCCCAGCGGTCTCCCCCAATGATTGCAGAAAACAGTTAAGTAAAACTACAGTGGCCTGAGGTCACACACCAGGGAGGACTGGCCTTTTAACCTTGGCCACTTGCAGTAGAGTTCCCAACCTCCAGGTGGGGGCTGGAGACCTTACAGAATCACAGCTCATCTCCAGGCGACATGGGCCGCATATTTATTTACTTAAAACATTTATTCCAGTTCTCCTGGAGGAAACAGCTGCTTTAGGCGTAATCTTCGTGGGGGCGGCGGGGCTTCAGCCCCCGCCGAAATTTTCAGGAAGGTGCTCAGCCTCCCCCGGGAGCCACCCTTGCTCCTAGCAAAGCAATGCCTCTGGCCCAGCCCCAGCCCCCCCCCCGGGAAATTGGAAAGTCTACACCTTTCCACCCTAAACCTCACCCTCCCAGGCTCCGCCCTCAAATCACCAGATTGGCAGGGGCGGCTCGAGGTGTTTCTGCGCACTAGGCGAGGCTGCCTTGTGGCACAGATGCCAACCTCCCGGTGGGGCCTGCAGACTTGGTGACCTCTGGAGTCAGCCACCCTTTTGCTGCCGCCACCACTGCCTCTCCCCCCGCCCCCGCCGCCACCAAAGGGGGGGAGGAGAGGGGGAGGCACAGCTTGGTGCCCCATCCAGGGCCCGGCGCTCTAGGCGAATGCCTAGTTCGCCTAGTGGGTGAGCCGGCCCTGCAGATTGGTTCCGAACCTGGAGTTGGTACCCCTACGGGACCTGCAGCAATGACTGTAGGGGAAATAACACATGGGATTTTAGGTCTTCACTTGGGTGCAGTTTCAGAAAGACGGCAAAAAAAGTCCTGAATGTTCCTACCAACACTCCCCTCTAAGCCGCGGAGTCTTGTGAGCAAAAATTCTTCTCGATGAACTGCTGGCATTAAAGTTGTGAGCGAGCGATTTGGTTACTGTGTACATTAATTTGCTCTGGAGCCATCCTTCCGGAGCTAAGACCAAAAAAAGTGTGAGCCAGAGGCTAAAATACTGTGAGCTAGCTCACACTAACTCAGCTTAGAGGGAGCAGTGGCCTACATACACAGGTACTACGTCGGGGCAGCTGTGATTTAGTCACCCATTTAGTGCCTTTAAAGATAAAAAAATGTTGGTGAGATGCTGGTTAAGTGGCAGATTCTGGTTGACATGACTGTATTCAGGATCCCCATTAATGCAGCAAACAAACAAAGGGACAAAGCAATCACGTTGGTGAGTCGTAAGATGCAGAGGTCCCAAAAAAGTCATATATCGCTTTTGTTCTGGATATCGATTCCCAGGCGATAAAACCCTTTTGTTCGCCAAACAGAAGAGAGACGCAACTGCCCGGCCGCAGATGACGGCCATTTTTTCCTCTTAAAACAGATCAATGCGTAAAAATGCATAAGACAGCCCATAATTGTTTTTGTAACCTTTCTTTTGATATATGTTACATAACTGGAAGCAGTATTAAAAAATCTTCAGGTGGGTCGCCGTGTTGGTCTGAAGCAACAGAACAAAGACTGAATCCAGTGGCACCTTTAAGACTGCTTTTAACCTAAGGAACATTTTATTGGGAACATTTGGCTGTACAATCTCAGAAGAATATAGTTGACCAGAGAGAAGTACTACTGGACATGTGATTGCACTGGAGGCTTCATTTGTATTTTTGTATTTCTTTTCTTTGCCCAGTGGTTAAACTTTGGAACAATTGGTTTCTGGTCTTTATTCCATATATGTATGATTGTATGTATTTTTGCATATCAGCCAAAATGTTCTGTCTGTATTAGACCTCTGAGGAAGGCCTGCAAAGGCCAAAACGCGTTAGGTCTATCTTATTAGCCCTTGTATGTTTTTATATTTGTATATGAGGTAGGAATGGGCCCTTGTTTGTTATTTTAATTTATGTTGAATAAATACATGTCTATTTTTGTATGTTTCATAATTAGATTTTTAGAGTTGGCCCTCTTCTATTCTTGACTAACCTTTTTAGGTTCTGGCCTTTAAGACCAACAGAGTTTAATTCTGGGCATAAGCTTTCGTTTGCATGCACACTTCAGTGTGCATGCAAACAAAAGCTTATACGCAGAATTAAACTCTGTTGGTCTTAAAGGTGCCACTGGAGTCAAATTTTGTTTCAAAAAAATCTTGTTTGTGCCAGAAAGGAAACAAAAACCCACACAATTATCCTTGAAAGGGTGTGTGTGTGCAGCTAATATTATACTTGTAGCCATGTCTTTTCATTTTCCCATCCTCTGCCCTTCCGTTTGTACCCATATATTTTTATTTATTTATTTTTTTTTTCACATTTGTCTCCCGCCCTCCCCAGTGGGCTCAGGGCGGCTAACAGAGGCAAGGTCATTAGCCTTGCCATAGATAAGGTAAAGGTAAAGGTTCCCTTGCTCGAAAGCCAGTCGAATCCGACTCTAGGGTTGCGGTGCTCCTCTCCGTTTCAAAGCCGAAGAGCCAGCGTTGTCCGAAGACGTTTCCATGGTCATGTGGCCGGCATGACTAAACACCAAGGCGCACGGAACGCTGTTACCTTCCCACCGAAGGGGTACCTATTTATCTACTTGCAATTTCTTGCTTTCGAACTGCTAGGTTGGCAGGAGCTGGAACTAGAGACAGGAGCTCACCCCATCTTGCGGCACCCGGGTCTTGAACTGCTGAACTACTGACCTTCCACAGCCTGCAGTACAGCGTCTTAACCACTTGAGCCACCGCAGCTCCACTTGCCATAGATAAAAACATATAAAACATAATAAAAACATCCAACACTAAAACCACAGTACTCTATCCAATTACTAGTATCCTAGATCCAAGGTGGTATCACCGCAGTTCCAGATGGTGCTCCCATGGTGTGTCTGTCTAGTGGCGACGGCTTATCAGATCTTCTGTAATTTCTAGGTTCTTCCTCAGGCCTCATTGATGCATCCATTAAGATGTCTTGACAGTGATGGTATAGTAGGGCGGTGGCTCCTACTCAAAAGCCTGGCGGAAGAGATCTGTTTTGCAGGCCCTGCGGAACTGCTCAAGGTCCCGCAGGGCCCGGATCTTCCCTGGGAGCTCGTTCCACCAGGTAGGAGCCGCCACTGAAAAAGCCCTGGCCCTGGTCACAGCTAGTTTGGTATCCTTGGGGCCCGGGATGACCAATAAGTTTTGGGCCCCTGACCATAGTGCTCTTGGGGGAACATATGGGGCAAGGCGGTCCCTCAAGTAGGCTGGGCCCTGGCCATATAGGGCTTTATAGGTAATAACCAGCACTTTGAAGCGGATCCGGTACGCTATCGTTTGTACCCATATATGTGTCGCTTCAGGAATAAGACAAAGCGGGTGCTGGTCCAAAAAGCTTACGGCCATGATAACTTGGTTATTAAGGTACCACAAGACACTTGGCTACCCTTCTGTGGCCCTTTGGCTTAGTTTTCCGATGAGGAATATTCCCTCCTCTTCTGTGCCGCTGCTGCTTAATCCTTTAGAGAAGTCACAATTCTGTTGGTATCAGTCTGTTGCCATAGAAATGAAGGCGATCATACACATCCACCTTTAAGGGCCCAGAAGAGAGATGGCTAAGAAGGGATAAGTGTGAGTGTTGTGTGTGTGATGCCATCTGGTTTAATGGTCCTATAGAATCCATTCAAATGGGGGGGGGGAATAGGTTTGTTTTCCAGCTGTTCTGGTGAAAATATATCCTTCGGTATAACTCTCATACACTACCTGGAGAGACTGGTTATGTGTTTGCAGAAGACTTGTGTGCCAGCAACTGACACAGGCTACTGTGAAGAAGAGGAAGAAGAAGAAGAAGAAGAAGAAGAAGAAGAAGAGATTGGATTTATATCCCACCCTTCACTTGGAGTCTCACAGCAGCTTACAAACTCCTTTCCCTTCCCCTCCCCACAACAGACACCCTGTGAGGTGGGTGGGGCTGAGAGAACTCTGACAGAAACTGCTCTTTCAGGAACAGCTGTGCCAGAGCTTGTGACTGACCCAGGGTCACATCAGCATGTGCAAGTGGAGGAGTGGGGAATCAAACCCGGTTCTCCCAGATTAGAGTCCGCGCACTTAACCACTACACCAAACTGGCTCTCAAACTGTAAGAAGAGGAGGAGGAGGAGGAGATTGGTTTACAAACTCCTTTCCTTTCCCCTCCCCACAACAGACACCCTGTGAGGTAGGCGGGGCTGAGAGAGCTCTTTCGAGGACTGCTCTTGAGAGAACAGCTCTGACAGAACTGTGGCTTGCCCAAGGTCATCCAGCAGCTGTGAGTGGAGTAGTGGGGAATCAAACCCAGTTCTCCCAGATTAGAGTCCACGGACTTAACCACTACACCAAACTGGCTTTGTTGAAAAGCTGAGGTAGCCTTCATTTGGGAGGGTTTGCTTTAGTAAGGCATCCAAACTGCTGCAGAGTTTCTTGTTGTTTTTAACCATCCATACAATGCTGTCCCCTGATCTTCCACTACCTGGTTTCTCTTTGCTTTGCCCTCATCCTTCCCAAACCTACTTTGATATAATCTTTTGGGAAAGACCCTGGTCAAAGCTTATTTGCACGCTGTGGACAAGACGGTGTTCATTTTCGCAAGTCCTCTCCACATCAGTGTCATCTTCCTTGCCTGGAGAGTTTCTCCAGTCTTTTAAAAAAATGATAATTGACATATCACTGCAGCTTTAAGCTGGAGTTTTCTTAAAAGACCCCCCCCCCAAAGCCCTCCAGTGGAATGGGAGGGGGAAATGGGAATGGCAGGAGGGGGCCAACTGCGATGCAGGCTCTCTGTTGCTTCTGCAAACGCTTTTGTGGTGAGGATGACGGCTTGTGGAGCACTCTGGTGGCACAGAAGCAATTTGAGGCCGGAACGACAAAGGGGTCACAGCAACCATATTGGCTTGGGGTAGTAACCCAAGAACAGCCGGATGATTCTGTAAAGGTCACTTATCCGCAATGCTCCCTCTAAGCGCTGGAGTCTTGTGAGCAAAAATTCTATTGGGTGAGCTACCGGCATTAAAGTTGTGAGTGAGCGACTTGGCTGCTGCATAAATTAGTTTTGTTTTGGAGTCATCCTTCCTGAGCGGAGACGAAAATCTGTGAGCCGGAGGGTAACAAACTGTGAGCTAGCTCACACTAACTCCGCTCAGAGGGAACACTGCTTATCAGGTTCGTAGTGCTTGATATGAATCCAGCAGCACCTACAAGATTTTCAGGGTAGGAGCTTGCGAGAATCAGAGTGGTATTAAAACAGGTCTTGATCGCCAGTCCAGTGAGCTGTTCACAGTACACCACAATGACAGTGATTGCTTAGGAAGACAGTACAGATTATTCCAGTTGGTGTTGCTGTATCTAAAGACAGCCCATAGTATCTGGTGGTGGTGGGGCTAGTATTTTGTTTGGCCATAGGTCCAAAGTTATCCATCCCATGCTCAAAAACAGATCCTGATGGAGAGCCAACATTTTGGCACATACACCCCTCCTCCCGATTGCACCATGTCATAAACTGCACATATTAAAGAGTATTTAGACGGCTAATAATGAGAACATTTTTTAAAAAAATCAAGAATCTAACTTTGTACATACACTATACTTTCGATTTCTTATACCGCTCTAATCCCGAAGGTTCTCTGAGCGGTTTACATTGCAAATTACCAATTCTAACTAGGGCCACATAGTATTGGGGGAAGGTGAATACTTATCAGGTACCCTTGCCGGTTCTTGGTCGATCTCCCAGCGGATCTCCTCTCCTTTGATTCTGCACAGTAGGTGTCTTTGTTTTTGGCTTGGCTCCGCAGCGGCTCCTTCCGGGCAGTTCCGTTGCTCTGCGACTGTGCGACGGCCCCCTTTCCTCGGCCTCTGTCCTGATAGGCTCTGGGCGAGCTGTGCCGTCGCTTCATCACGTCTCCGGGCCAGTCCCCTCCTTGGAGCGCTCGCTGCTCGATGTTAGATACGCCACCATTCTTCGCTGAATCGCCGGATCGCCGTCGCCGACACCATTGCTCTCTCCATCGCCACTCCACCGGAAGGCGGGTGCCCCCCTGCACCTAGGCAGGTACTCGCAAGCTTTCAAACCGCTGGGTAGGCAGAAGCTGGGACAAGGGCCGGGAGCTCACCCCGGCCACGGTGGGACTCAAACAGCCTTGTGGCTGTTCGTAGATAGATTACCTGCAGGCATAGATTACCTGCCTGCGCCACCGCTCCCTATGGCTTAGACTCTGCCTAGAATTTCTGAAAGGCTTTAGTTGACTCTGCCCTCCTGTGGCAGACCCCCCCCCCCAACAGCTCCTAGGGGACAGTGGACCCCCAGGAATTTTTTGTGGGGGCAGAGGTCTCATGTGAGAGGAGGGAACTGGTGAAAATTCTCCCCCTCCTTGAGCCCATGAAAATTCCAGGTGGGATTCAAGGCTATGCATTCTAGTACAATATAATTTTCTCCATATAATACCATGTCTGTTGTTATATTCACACAATTAAGTTTCCTGCAGCAAAATCACAAATTAGCAGCTAACTGATCTGCAAACAAGGCAGCCTGTATTACATCTCAAGGAGAAATAACCATGTTGCCTTTATGTTACTCAAGAAAACTTCCTTAGATTTCCATGGATCAGATTGTGCAAAATGAGAAATGAAAAAAGCTCAGTATCCAGTCAGCTGAAACAGCTGCATCGGCTACATTAACATCTGCCTGATGCAGTAAGAATACAGACCAGGAAACAAAACCAACAACCCAACAAGAGTTTAAACAATTAATTCAAAACAAAAATGAAAATTAAGTTCATAATCAGCTCCAGTATTTTAAAAGGCTGTGCAATTGTCTTTGAAGTCTCAAAAGGTAAGGTATATTCAAAACAGGGCTGTTCTTGTCTTTGGCTCATTATTGTCGAACTGAAAGATTTACGATCGCATATGAAGCACAACCTGGAAATAAAATTTAAGATTGCTGTGAATGTGGATGAATGTGCTGCAAATCCTTAGGAGGGGCATCCGTAACAACTCCGTCACTTGACGATGCTATATATTCCATCAAGCTGTGGTGGATTTCATAGTTTGTTAGGTGACAGTGTGAAGGATTTCAGTTTGTAGTTTGCAGTTTGTAGTTTGCACGTATCCATTTCTGTGCAAATTGCGAGAAGTGTTGGACGGACACTTTCCCGAGCCTCCTTTCTTTTCCAATTCATTTGTATGCCCATGAATGACCTCATGGTGAACAGATGCACTTGGCTGTGGCTGTGATTAGCTCAGTCCCCTCCAGGGTCGGGTCTGCCCATTTCGGTTAACCCTTTGAAGGATCCACTCCCTCGAGTATTAAGCCTGTGCTTTCAGATACAGATGGGGAGGCCGCCACAGACGTCAAAAGTTATAATCCAGGGTCAAGAAGATACATCAAGCTTGACGACTAAACACTGGTCCCCTTTTCTGGACCCTTTTGTATGTTTCTTCGACAAAGCAAACACGTCGCTTTTGCCAACCCAATCCTATCGGCATGTGTGAGCGCCTACTACAGCACAAACAGAATTAAAGAAGTATCCTGGTCCTGACAAGCGGAGAAGGGACTCCGCGCAAGGTTGCTACTGAGACGGTGACCATGCATGGCCTGTAATGCAGACTGCTGTCCACAGGGCTTTTTTTGTAGAAAAAGCCCAGCAGGAACTCATTAGCATAATAGGCCGCACCCAACAGCAGAAATTCATTTGCTTATTAGGACACACCCCTGACAGCACAGCTCATTAGCATATTAGGCCACACACCCCATGTTCGCAGAAGTGTGGTCATCCAGACACACTCACCTTTTGCTTCTTATTCTGTTTAGGGCTTTTTTTGTAGCAGGAACTCCTTTGCATGTTAGGCCACACACCCCTAATGTAGCCAGTCCTAATGAGTTTCTGCTGTTGGGTGTGGCCTATTATGCTAATGAGTTCCTGCTGGGTGGGGCCAACTTGGGAGCCAGCCGGAACTCCGTTCCTGTGCGTTCCTGCCCCAAAATAGCCCTGGCTGTCCACTGCTCCAAGACCTCTTGAAGACCCACAGGAGGCCCTGGGCAGGAGGCTTCCACTGGCTCGGCTCCATCTTTTCCCGTCTTTGCCCTGGTTATCATGTCACATACTTCTAATCCTTTTAACCACAGCTAAGCATCTCCTCGCCCTCACCTGGATGGCTCACGTGAGACCAGCCTCATTAGATCCTGGAAGCTAAGCAGGGTCGGCCCTGGCTAGTCCTTGAATGGGAGACGACCAAGGAAGCCTCTGTACATCTCTAGCCTTGAAAACCCCATGGCATCACCTTAAGTCAGTGGCACCCTGATGTCACTTTTCACAACCGAGCATCTCCTAAGCCTGGGCACTGCTCATCTCCATTCCCAAGCCGAAGAGCCAGCGCTGTCCGAAGACGTTTCCGTGGTCATGTGGCCGGCATGACTAAACACCGAGGCGCATGGAACGCTGTTCCCTTCCCACCGAAGTGGTACCTGTTTTTCTACTTGCAATTTCTTGCTTTCGAACTGCTTGGTTGGCAGGAGCTGGGGCCAGAGACGGGAGCTCACTCCGTCACGCGGCACTCGGGTCTCGAACTGGCGAACTACAGACCTTCCGGTCTGCAGCTCAGCGTCTTAACCTCTGAGCCACCGCAGCCCCATAAGCCTAGGTATACAGCTATATAAATAATAATGGCATGCATAGAACAAAATTTGAGTCCAGTGATACCTTTAAGACCAACCAAGTTTAGTTCTGGGTCTAAGCTTTCGTGTTCATGCACACTTCTAAGCAGGGCTATTTTTGGGCAGGAACGCACAGGAACGGAGTTCCGGCTGGCTCCCAAGTTGGCCACACCCAGCAGGAACTCATTAGCATAATAGGCCACACCCAACAGCAGAAACTCATTCGGATTGGCTACAATTAGGGGTGTGTGGCCTAACATGCAAAAAGCCCTGGGTTTTGACAACAAACAAGGTAAAGAGAATAAGAAGCAAAAGGTGGGTGTGGCTGGATGACCACACTTCTGGTAACATGGGGTGTGGCCTAATATGCAAATGAGCTGTGCTGTCAGGGGTGTGGCCTAATATGCTAATGAGTTCCTGCTGGGCTTTTTCTACAAAAAAAGCCCTGCTTCTAAGAATATATACCCAGAATTAAACTTCGTTGGTCTTAAAAGTGCCGCTGGACTTAAACTTTGTTCTGGCATCCTGAGAGCTTTGAAAAGCCAAGCGGGCAAGAGAAAGTGATTGCCCTGTAACCCTGCTGCTTCACAGGAAAGGCAGTCTTGGGACACAGAGAGCTGTTTCAGCTGCATTTACTAAGCACAGAAACCTCAGCACACCAATAGCCATGGAGGGCTACAATACTGAATGCTGGTTGGTTCTCTAATTCTTTAGATTGTAAGTCTGTGAACAGGTCCAGTTTATTTAAAATTTTAAAGCACTTTGTTGTTTTAGATGCTTTATAAATAATAATGACATGATTAGATTAACTGATTAGAACCTCTGGTCGACGCTTTAGGCAACAATTTTGTTAAAAAAAATGGCGATTGTTTTTCCATTGGTACTTCATTTACTGACACATTACTGCAGGCAGTGTTCCCTCTAAGTTGAGTTAGTGTGAGCTAGCTCACAGTTTCTTAGCCTCCAGCTCACACATTTTTGTCTTAGCTCAGGGAGGAGGGCTCCAGGACAAACTAATTTATGCAGTAGCCAAATCACCTGCTCAGAACTTTAATGCCAGTAGCTCACAAGGTAGAATTTTTGCTCACAGGACTCCACAGCTTAGAGGGAACACTGACTGCAGGTATCAGGTGTCGCTTTTACAGGAAGCATTCCATGATCACTCTCATACTGCAGGGCGGGCCTCATCTAATCTGGTGCCTGCCCTGACATCTAAGAAAAGTGTGTTTTCCCCTCCTCAAACAACTGTTTTATTCACTTGCAAATTATGTAGAGTTCATCAGTTTATGAAAATGTGTATGATTCATTGACTCAGATTTTGAAAATCATTTTTTTGGAGTTACATTTAACTGGGCAACTAAAACGTGCCATTTTACTTTGACAACTTGTGTTCAGCTAAACGTGGAAGGCCGCACTTAACTATTCAGTGGCCCCCCGCTGTCCTTGAGTCTAAATACAGCCAAATGAGGGGAGGGTCCGACAGGGACTGAATAACTCTAAAGCTCTAAAACAAACATGGCCCCCAACAGATCTAGGTCATTTATTTGCTGAATGAGGTATTTGGTCCCACTTTACAGGAAACTTCGGGTCAAACCTCGGGATGGCTAAATGGAATTGTGCAAAAACCACAGCTGTGCTCTAGTAAAGGTAAAGGTAAAGGTTCCCTTGCTCGAAAACCAGTCGAATCCGACTCTAGGGTTGCGGTGCTCATCTCCGTTTCAAAGCCGAAGAGCCAGCACTGTCCGAAGACGTTTCCGTGGTCATGTGGCCGGCATGACTAAACACCAAGGCGGACGGAACGCTGTTACCTTCCCACCGAAGTGGTCCCTATTTATCTACTTGCAATTTCTTGCTTTCGAACTGCTAGGCTGGCAGGAGCTGGAACTAGAGACAGGAGCTCACCCTGTCTTGCGGCACCCGGGTCTTGAACCACTGAACTACTGACCTTCCACAGCCTACAGTTCAGTGTCTTAACCACTTGAGCCACCGCAGCTCTAGTATCAATCCTATATTTGGATTTCACTTTTCCAGGGTGGGTAGGGGTGTGTGGCAGGTTCCCACCAGTCTGGGACCTCTCAATCTACTCCAACTATTTCTCATAGTCTTGCTTCCATATACATTGTAATACACAAAGAGCAAAAGCAGGTAATTAAATGAAGACCAGAACAGAACACTTTTCAAAATTCGTAAGTTCCCTCTGTCACTGTTTTCTATTAAGTAGCCAGTTGAATCGCTTAATAAATCCAATATATACAATCTATGCTTTTTATAAAATAGATCATTTTTCACTAACAGCTTTTGGCAGAGTACGTAAAGAATTTAATTCACAGCTGCACCACATTTTAAATAGAGAAAACATTAATCAAAGCTTTGGTTATAAGCTTTTCTGATGTTGTTTAGTATTCCAGTTCAACAAAGATCAATAGAGGCCATTTCTGTCTCTTGACGCCTCTCCAGGAAGCAGAGGTGCGATTATGTAAATAGCACAAGCTCCTCTTTACTTCTGCCAGCTTGCTTATCTCCAAAGCCTTCTGCCTGCTGCTATTGGCGACCAACACAAGTACATGCATATACCTCTTATCTCTAAACAAAGCTCGGAAAGCTCACGGACCTAAGCCAATAATGTTAAACAGTGATGTGTGTCTGATTTTATTTGTAAAGTGATTCATTTCACTAAATTTAATTTGTTATTTTTTTAAAAGCTCACATATAAAGATAGGTTGGTCCATCACAGCAAGAGAAAGGAAACAGATGCACCAAAATGTTCACCGGGATTTGAGATAATCTATCAGACAATCCAACACAGCCTTCCTAATATAATTAGGAAGAGCCGGTTTCTCAAAATGGGCATAAGCAGAGCATAAAGGAATCTTACACGGAGAAATCTGTCGGGCTCGCCTTGTGTTCTCCTTCTAAGAGACACAGCTAGATCTCAAAGATGCATTTTGCAAGCGTTTTCTTTTTAAAACAAGGGGATTTATATGGTTAAAAAACTCTTGCTAACTTTAAAATCCTTGCAACGTGTAGAGTGTCTGCATACAAATCGCCATGTTGACTGCTCGATGAAACACCATCCTTCTATTCCTCCCTCTCCGACCCATGCTAATCCGGAGTCCTACTTTTTGCAGAAACATAATCCCCATTTAGCATTAGCTGCAAGGACCTCTGCTGTGAGGAACTATATATATATTTTTATAGCTATGCGCCGCTTCACAACAGCTTTTGCGAGACGTATTCCCAGCTCAGCAAGAAGCCGGCACTCCTGAATGAACCAGAGCACATTAGTGAGAGAAAGTTCATTAACCTCGCTAGATTCAGGGGTTAACAGGATCGCTGAAGAAAGGAACCGAGTGAACGGCTCTGATGCAAAACAAATTAAAATGAATGTCATCGTTCCTTTTGATATTCATTAGCTAATTCAGAGGGAGAATGCTCTTCTTAGATTTGCAGCCATTTATCAGTGGAAAACAGGTGTACATCTGCTGCTCAAGAGCTTCTCAGTGGTTACTGTTCGGGGGGGGGGGGGGGGGGAGAAGAAAGGCATGCACAGACTCACCACATCCACTGAGAGAGTAACCGGGAGAGGGAGAGAAGACCTGAGCTGCAAAATCCTCAAATGTCATGACTTCTTTGTGATTCTGGATTATTGCTTCAAGATACAGTGCTCTTTCTTCATAACTACAGGAAACAGGTTAAGGAAAATGCATACATGGACGCCATCACAGACACACACACACCCCCAACCACGCAAACATGTGAAGCCCATAGAAGTTATGAAGGGAACACCTCCATTTTCAGAAAGGTACTTGTCATAAAACCAGAGGATTCACAGTTAACGTCTTTCAGGTAGCTTGACATAGGCATTAGGAACCTGAGAACAGCATTTTCCAGTATAAGGGTGGGTTTTTTAAAAGACAACAACGAAAGGCTGCTTTCCACATGGATGTTTCACTCCGCCTTCTCTTCAAAAACAGAGAGCTTTATTGGGAGCATCCACATGATAAGCCTCTAGCCGTGAGGGTTTCCTCTGTTTTGCTCTGATCTTTCCCAAACCTGGTTTGATATGACCTTTCCACAAAGAAGAAGAAGAAGAAGAAGAAGAAGAAGAAGAAGAAGAAGAAGAAGAAGAAGAAGAAGAAGAAGAAGAAGAAGAAGAAGAAGAAGAAGAGGAGGAGGA
>NW_015162490.1:475997-507295 GCF_001447785.1 Gekko japonicus | reverse complement strand
TGCTCTTTCAGGAACAGCTGTGCCAGAGCTTGCGACTGACCCAAGGTCACATCAGCAGGTGCAAGTGGAGGAGTGGGGAATCAAACCCGGTTCTCCCAGATTAGAGTCCGTGCACTTAACCACTACACCAAACTGGCTCTCATAGTCCATAGTAGAAGCACGATCGCAATGCTGTATGGACAGAAAGGAGGGCACACACCGGTGCCATTTCCCCTTGCGTCGGCCCTCCACGGCTGTCATTTCATCGTAGCTTTTTTAGCGGTGAAAACCCCCCAGCTGTTGCTCTGGTATTGCAAAAAGAATCATTTTAAAAGAATTGGTAATTCTGCAATCAGTAATTTAAAAAGAATCAGGACCAATGACTGATTCTTTGTAAAAAAAATAAAATAATCCCCCCCCCCCCGTGGGGGTGGGGGGGAAGGGCATCCCCGGGGGGGGGGGGGGGGGGGGGGCTGGACCAGAAAACTGTTGTGTGGATGCTCCATTGTTACTACAGGGAAAACAGTTTCCGTGTGGAGGCAACCAAAGGTAATTAGCCAAAAGTGAAAGAGAGACTTCTGTAAGACATAAATGTGAACGACAATGATGTAACTAAACAAGGAACAATTGTTACAGCTAATGAACTCCATAGAAGTGTCACAGAATGTCACTGAATGCATATTGCAAAGACTTTTACAAAATGTTGATATAATTAAATTAAAGTTACAGGCTGTGTGTGTGGGGGGGGGGGAAGGAAATGCAAGTAATTATTCAAAATAAAAACGTCGACCCTTATTGTTCAGATGTCGTTAAGTACGCTGAACTTACATGTAACATTTGTTTTAGAAGATGTCTCTCATTTCTTGACGCTTCCCGATTTTTTAAAAAAAAAATTTGAACCTGTGCATGTTCCAGTCTTAATTATGCAGACAACAAAGCTCTGAAAACCAACAGTATCGCCTTTTAATTAAAACCCGGCAACCTGGAACACACACGCCATTCAAAATGCATAATCAAAAACCAGTCACCAATAAAACTTACAAGCGGAACAAGCTGAAGCAACTTCCCAGCTGTCTTAATGGGACCCCTGCTTGTGGCCGCTTTTCACAGTGGAGGGAGCAAATCTCTTTCTTTGTGCACCGCTTCTGTTTTCTTTGAAGGTGAATCACTCACTTCAAATAACGGGATAACATTCGGAACAAATATACAATGGATTAGAGTATTTCCCTGTACAACGGGGCGTGAATTAAACACTCAAGCAGTCAGTGCGACGTGTCATTCCCTGTCACGGTTTTGCAGATTTTTCCTTGTGTCTTTTTGAAACGCGGCAAAAGCCGTTTAGCTCTGAGGAACTACGTAAAACCAGAGGAAACACCACATCTTGGCAAGACTATTATTGGATGTTTCACGGAGAAGGCCTGGCAATGTGGCCTTAAATGCCACGGATGCCATATTTGCTGAGGACGTCCATGGGCCGTTTCCACAGGAATGCCCCAAGTTCATCACACTGACAAACTGGACACAAGTGAAAAATCTTTTCACATCAACCTCGTTTTTCATCACAGCCCGGCATTTCACCCAGGGTCCCCTGCTGACGTCTCTGCTTCCTTTTTTGCTTGCAAAATCTGGCCCCCACCGTCCGAGCAGAGCCCGAGTGCATCTGAGGCCACCTTCCCTGCTACAGGCGGAGCTCCTGATGACTCTGGTTTAATGAACAGGCTGCCAAGACCCTTCCAAGAGGAGGCACACGCCCAGACCCTAGTCTAAAGGGACTGACTGATGCCTATTCGGCACAGAGCGCGGCTGTTGCCAGGGATCTCTGCTCCTCGCTGACACAGCAAGCCGCTGGTCCTGAACAGCAGGGTGTTAGGCCTGAGTGGCCGTCTGGTGCACAGACTTTCTGACACTAAGCTGGCACGTGCGGGCGCAGCAGGAGCAGACGAAGGCGTGACAAATTACGGGAAAAGCTTAGCTAAACTTATGGCTGGAAACCACCTGAGCCTGCCTGCGGACCTCTGTGGACCCGCCATCCCTGCTCAATCCCCTCTTCTCGCCTTTGTGGCCCGCAATCTGCTTCTGCAGGCTCCGTGCAAAGGAGGCAGAGACACTGGAAATTCTTGGCATGCTGTGCTTAATAATGTCCTATAGAAAAAAGGGCTCCTTGCATCCGACACAGGCATACAATGTAATGGGCTGAGGGGGCACGCACGGGCTTCGTGTTCTGCGCTGCACGTTAAGTTCCTCAGACTGGCTGGCAAGTTAATTCGGGATATAATGAAATGAGTATTATTCATTCAGATGGAGGCGGCATTCACACAGTATTTATGACGGGGTTCCCAAGGATGTTAAAACAGGAGATACAAATCATCTGAACACCTGGAGAGCGAACACATTTATTAGATTCTTTCAAGAGGGAGATTTTTCCAGTTACAGGAGTCACTTAAAGAGTCCGTGGCTCTCTGCATTTTAAATTTCTGAAGTCATTTTAGAGGCAGTCCGGAAGAGATAAATTATTTTGTAAGGAAGGATCTTAAAATCATCATCATCATCATCATCATCATCATCATCATCATCATCATCATCATCATCATCATCATCATCATCATCATCATCATCATCATCATCATCTCAGGGCTCTTTTTGTAGCAGGAACTCCTTTGCATATTAGGCCACACACCCCTAATGTAGCCAATCCTCCAAGAGCTGACAGTAGCCCCTGTAAGAAGAGCTCTGTAAGCCCTTGGAGGATTGGCTACATTAGGGGTGTGTTGCTTAATATGCAAATGAGTTCCTGCTACAAGAAGAGCCCTGATCGCTCAATCCTGCAGAGCTTGCTGGCTCTGAGCGATTTACAGTTACTCATTTTTCACGAGGGACTAACAATGCTTTGTGGGGTAAGGGAGGACAACATATATACATCTTAAATCGCACACATTCACAGCCGACGAGGGTTTCGTTCAGATGCAGATGAGACGTGATCCGAAAACGTAGGAAATGCAAAGGAAATTAAGAAAATTACTCTGGCTATCCAAAATCAATCTTGAGGCAGACTGTAAGGGAGAAAAAAAAATCCATGCATTCGTTTCTTACACTTTCACTGGCTGAGTCAAAGATTTTCATATTTCACAATGCCAACCTTAGCAGAGTTATGCCTTCCTAAGTCTACTGAAGTCAAAGGGCTTTAGAAGGGTGTAATTTTGCTTAGGATGGCACTGAGAGATTAGCATATAAGGAAAAATGACCCTTGAGGAGCCTCCAGTTTTGAAGGAGAATTCTTGAGAATGGTTAAAGAAGTCAACAGACTAAGTCCCAAGGTAGGGCCGTAGACAGCCAGCTGATTGGGCAACGAGGCAAATGTACAAGATGAGAGTTGGCAGAAAGGAGATATACACAAAGTGGGACAAAGTACTTCAGTGTAAAAGCAAACAGAAGGACTCTTACATGGGTGGTCAGAGAAGCTGGGTGCCGGGCGGTATTGCAACCTGAAGCCTGGGATTTAGAACTGGATTCTCTGAAGGACTCCCCTGAAATTTGTTTCTTTCCGCAAGAAGAGTTGAGTTTCCCAAATGAAAAGACACTGCCACACGAAGTAGTGGTGGCGGCTACAAGCATGGACGGCTTCAAAAGGGAATTAGATAAGCGTATGGAGCAGAGGTCCACCAGTGGCTATTAGCCACAAGGTATAGATAGGGGCTCTGGGGCAAGTGATGCTCTGTCTTCTTGGTGCTTGGGGGGGGGGTCAACAGTGGGAGGGCTTCTAGTCTCCTGGCCCCACTGGTGGACCTCCTGAGGGCACCTGGTATTTCTGGCCACTGTGTGACACAGAGTGTTGGACTGGATGGGCCTTTGGCCTGATCCAACAGTGGCTTCTCTTATGTTCTTAAGGTATAGATAGGAACTCTCGGTCTGGGGCAAGTGATGCTCTGTCTTCTTGGTGCTTGGTGGGGGGTCAACAGTGGGAGGGCTTCTGATGTCCTGGCCCCACTGGTGGACCTCCTGGTATTTCTGGCCACTATGTGACACCGAGTGTTGGACTGGATGGGCCTTTGGCCTGATCCAACATTGGTTTCTCTTATGTTCTTAAGGTATAGATAGGAACTCTCGGTTTGGGGCAAGTGATGCTCTGTCTTCTTGGTGCTTGGGGGGGGCAAGAGTGGGAGGGCTCCTAGTGTCCTGGCCCCACTGGTGGACCTCCTGATGGCACCTGGTATTTCTGGCCACTGTGTGACACAGAGTGTTGGACTGGATGGGCCTTTGGCCTGATCCAACATTGGTTTCTCTTATGTTCTTAAGGTATAGATAGGAACTCTCGGTTTGGGGCAAGTGATGCTCTGTCTTCTTGGTGCTTGGGGGGGGGGCAAGAGTGGGAGGGCTCCTAGTGTCCTGGCCCCACTGGTGGACCTCCTGATGGCACCTGGTATTTCTGGCCACTGTGTGACACAGAGTGTTGGACTGGATGGGCCTTTGGCCTGATCCAACATTGGCGTCTCTGATGTTCTTATGACACTGTTGTCCCAAACAAACAAAGAACAGGATAGAGAAGGGTATCACACTGGCTGTGAACCTGGTCATGAAGAGGCCTCCCCACCTTCTTTTACTACCTGGTGCTATGGGAGGTGCTTGGTGGACACCAGCCCCATAGCCAGGATTTTTTTGGGGGGGGGCTAATCAAATCAAATCAGAATGGATTCAAAGGCAACTGACTCCCAAGTCAGCACGCAGAGGGTTGAGGCTAGGCCGCTTGTTCACGTCCACTCGGCAGTAAGCCGCACTGGGACATAGTGGAGAAAGTGTGCTCAGGTTCTTGTGAGATCCCTTACTCGAGAGTAGACTTACGGAATGCCACCAGGCTTACTCCTGAGCAAAGTCAGGAGGACTGCCCGAATGCTTGAGTTGATCCCTATTGTTTTCAGGACTGGTACGGAAGGGGGGGGAAGGGGATCGCCCTAGGCTAGAAGCCCCCCGGAGCTGGAGTCGACATACAATTTGTGATGGGACTCAGCGCCAGACCTCCTCTCTCCCTTCCTCTCCCCTTCCCCTGGGCTGGGTGACCTCAAAAGGCTGCTGCCACATGACCCATTCATCGCCAGGCTGCCGCCGCCGCCCCACCTACCCCAGGCGAACTGCTTCTCGCTGGCCGAGTGTCCCTTCATGGTGAGCTGGCCGCTGAGCACTGCCGCTGAGCGCTCCCCACCACAGCTCACCAGCAGAGCAACTTCCTCCTTCCGGAATTACAGGCTGCACCGGCTAATCGGAGGAGGAAGGAAAGAATCCAGGAAGGGCTTCTCCTGGATGGCTAGTCGCACGTAAAAAAATTAAATTCCTGGCTACAGGGCTGAATACTGCTCAGCTGAAGTAATACCCGGCCACGAAAACTTGCAATTAAAGGGGGAGATTGAGGTGGGGGTGCTGGAAATTCTATAGGGGGCTCCACACTGTGTGCCCCACCACTGGCTATGGCCCTGGTATACACCAGAGATAAGTCAGCAGTGTATTCTCTGCATGACTAAAGACTAACATGGCTACTCACCTGACACTAGTTTGAAAAGGAATTTCAAGCCGGAATCTCAAACGATGATCTGAAGGTGATGTGTAAACCACAGCTTAACCAAAACGTGGTTTGATATTACGTCGGAATCAGAGATCATTTTGGGGGGGATTGCAGTTCCCCTGGGTGAGGTACGGGGGGGGCACATGACGAAGCCCCGCCCCCTGCTTCCGGCCGCCCCACTTCCGGCCCTCATTCAGCCAGGAGGAGGCAGGAGAAGAGGGAGGGTAAGTTGCTTCCTCCCTGCCTCTCCCCACTCCTGCCTGCCTGGGGCCAGGGAGGGCCTTGGCGGGGCTTCCTTGCACTCCCGCCGGCCTTGCAGGTCCACCACCGGGCTGGCGGCGGCGGCTGGGACCGTTGGGGACGGGGTGTGTGGCCTTATGACACACTTCCGGTGATGTCAGGGTGTGTGGCCTTATGACACACTTCCGGTGACATCAGGGGGTGTGGCATATGCTAATGAGTTCCCCTAGCTCTTTTCCCACGAAACGACCCCTGGTCGGAATCATCAGACCATTGGTTGAGACATCATTCTGCCCTTGGAGACAATCTCCAGTCAGATTGCTGCTAGCTCTAATGTCCTAGCGAGAGGGGTCCATGGGCACAGCAACACGTGAACGCCACATTCAGCCCGTGTGCTGGGGAGCTGAGAAATGTCACGAGGGAGGTGCTGGGAAGAGGCCAGTATTTATGAAAGACACCAAAAGCCGAAGGAAGACTAAATTGTAAAAGGCATCTGGTTTGATCCAAAGATGTGCATTTCAATTACATTTCTCCTTGTGAGGAATGAACTGGTAGGTCTTCATTTTCCGGTCAGTAGAAAAGAGCAAGAGTCCAGTAGCACCTTAAAGAGTCCGGGGCGCTTTTTGTAGAAAAAGCCCAGCAGGAACTCATTAGCATAATAGGCCACACCCAATAGCAGAAACTCATTATTATATTAGGCCACACCCCTGACAGCACAGCTCATTAGCACATTAGGCTGCACCCCCATGTTACCAGAAGTGTGGTCATCCAGCCACACCCACCTTTCGCTTCTTATTCTGTTAACCTTGTTTGTTGTCAAAACCCAGGGCCTTTTTTTGTAGCAGGGACTCCTTTGCATGTTAGGCCACACACCCCTAATGTAGCCAGTCCTAATGAGTTTCTGCTGTTGGGTGTGGCCTATTATGCTAATGAGTTCCTGCTAGGCGTGGCCAACTTGGGAGCCAGCCGGAACTCCGTTCCTGTGCGTTCCTGCCCAAAAATAGCCCTGTTAAAGACTAACAAAATTTGTGGCAGGGTATGAGCTTTCATAGCTGTGGTGGCTCAAGGGGTTAAGACGCTGAACTGCAGGCTGTGGAAGGTCGGTAGTTCAGCAGTTCGAGACCCGAGTGTGCCGCATGACGGAGTGAGCTCCCGTCTCTAGTTCCAGCTCCTGCCAACCTAGCAGTTCGAAAGCAAGAAATTGCAAGTAGATAAATAGGTACCACTTCGGTGGGAAGGTCACAGCGTTCCGTGCGCCTTGGTGTTTAGTGATGCCGGCCACATGACCACGGAAATGTCTTCGGACAGCGCTGGATCTTCAGCTTTGAAACAGAGATGAGCACCGCAACCCTAGGGTCGGATTCCGACTGGCTTTCGAGCAAGGGAACCTTTACCTTTTATGAGCTTTCATGAGCGGTGTATCTCCTGCTACAGGCACAGCATATAAACCGCTCTGTCCATTTCCGGTTTAATCATTCTCTCATCTGACAGCTGTTGTGCTTCAGCTAATTCTTTTACTTTCCGCTGAGTCTTTTCTGCTCTTTCGTCAGTTCTTTTAATAGTCTTAGCTAATTTGGTGGTTTCTTGTTGGTTTTCCTTACGTTGGTTTTTGACAATCTTCCATTTTGTCATTTAGGTCTTTAATCTGGGTTCTGTAAATGGAAACGTCTTCGGACAGTGCTGGCTCTTCGGCTTTGAAACGGAGATGAGCACCGCAACCCTAGAGTCGGATTCGACTGGCTTTCGAGCAAGGGAACCTTTACCTTTACCTATTTGGCTCAACCCAGTTAAAAAAGTTGCTTGGAAACTTGCCTGGAGCTCTTTGAAGGCACCTTGTGAAAGCATTGTTGCCACTGATTTAGTTTGACCTGGAGAAGGTCTATCTGTCTTGCCAGATTTGCTCATTTTAATATATTTACTCTAATATAAATTTATCTTAAACAGATTAATTATTTTACCCTTTCATTTCATTTGTCAGTATTCTTAAAGCTATTCAGAACCAACGCACTCACATTCTTCAATCCCAAAGTACAAGAACCAGTCAATTTTTTACCATATTCTTTCTACAATCATACCTTTTCCCTACCAGTTTCTCTTCCCTCGCAGCAAATTTCCCCCTTTAAAAATTAACGGATTTTTCAACACTGTATTTGTGTCAATTAAAATATCATCAGTGACAGAAATGAAAATGGCTACACCTGCTCTAACAGACACAAACGTGTTCCGGTTGCTGGGGGAATTAAGTCTGACCAATAATAATAATAATAATTCCCCAAACACGAATCTACAAAGTTCCAGCACTGTCACTTCTTTGCTGTTCTCCACAAAGCAGGTAATCCTTCAAGGGACAGTTACTGATACCCCTCCCCGTGTTTTTGCTTCAGGTGGCTGTGAAAGCCGGATTAATTATAAGGACAGGAACTAGCTATTTTTGCACTGAAGTGCACGACGCCCAAGGGCATCCTTGCCATGAAAAATAAATTATGGTTCTTTGGGACTGACGGGGAGAAGGGAGTGGAAGGAAGGGGGAGTTATGCTGCGTGGGACAGCCTGAACCCTCTAGATCGGAGGTGTCAAACTCATTTGGTATGAGGGCCGGATCTGACATAAATGTCTCTTTGTCGGGCCTGGGTCGTGTGTGCCATAAAATGTAATGCTGGGTACTGGAGATAGAAAAAAGGAGCTGTGGGGGCTCAAGTGGTTAAGACGCTGAACTGCAGGCTGTGGAAGGTCGGTAGTTCAGCAGTTCGAGAGCCGAGTGTGCCGCATGACGGAGTGAGCTCCCGTCTATAGTTCCAGCTCCTCCCAACCTAGCAGTTCGAAAGCAAGAAATGGCAAGTAGATAAATAGGTAGCACTTCGGTGGGAAGGTAACAGCGTACCGTGCGCCTTGGTGTTTAGTCAGGCCGGCCACATGACCACGGAAACGTCTTCGGACAGCGCTGGCTCTTCGGCTTTGAAGCAGAGATGAGCATCGCAACTCTAGAGTCGGATTCGACTGGCTTTCGAGCAAGGGAACCTGTACCTTTTACTGGAGACAGAAACTGTAGAAAGGACAGCAGCTGGTAAAGCTCCGAGTGGGTGTGTCCTCACTGCAAGGCCCCCTGGGGTGGGGTGGGGGTGGGGGGTGCAGAGGAAAACCCACAGAGGCGGAACAGAGAGGCAGCACTGCAACGCTGGGCAGATGCTCCCATGATGCTTGACTGCTGCAGGCAAGGTTGTTTTGCTGTGCTAAAGCCATAATGGAATGGCTCTGCCCACTCCCTGCCCACTCCGTCCCTTGCATTAGTTGCTTGTGGGTCGCATAAAAGCCCTGGATGGGCCAGTTCAGGCCCCTGGGCCTTATGTTTGACAGCCCTGCTCTACATTAGGTACCCATGGCCCGCCAACACCTTCCCTAATGTCCACACACTCTTTTTTAAAAAGTGGGTGGGGCCAGGTTTGACACTCGCCCAGCAGGGCTTCTGATAGGCCACTGGTGATCCAATTAGCCGGACAGATTAAAATAACATTGTTTCAGTGACAGTGGCCACCATAATGTTGGTTTTGTTCTCTCTCACCCCTCTTTATCAGCGTATTTTCAAAATTACCCCCTTTCTTCCCTGCGGCTGGGCTTCCTCTGTGTGTGTGGTACCACCTCCCATGGCAGACATTTTGTGGTTGGCTCATAAGAACATAAGAGACGCCAAAGTTGGATCAGGCCAAAGGACCATCCAGTCCAACAATCTGTATCACACAGTGGCCAGAAATACCAGGTGCCATCAGGAGGTCCACCAGTGGGGCCAGGACATTAGAAGCCCTCCCACTGTTGACCCCCCCCCCAAGCACCAAGAATACAGAGCATCCCTTGCCCCAGAGCCCCTATCTATACCTTGTGGCTAATAGCCACTGATGGACCTCTGCTCCATATGCTTATCTAATTCCCTTTTGAAGCCGTCCTTGCTTGTAGCCGCCACCACTTCCTGTGGCAGTGAATTCCAAGTGTTAATCACTCTTTGGGTGAGAAGTACTTCCTT
This sequence comes from Gekko japonicus, assembly GCF_001447785.1. NCBI lineage: Eukaryota > Metazoa > Chordata > Lepidosauria > Squamata > Gekkonidae > Gekko > Gekko japonicus. The sequence goes on along the minus strand of NW_015162490.1, from coordinate 497,510 downwards.
TTATCCGTTCTAACCCGACCGCTCAGCAATTTCATCGAGTGCCCACGAGTTCTTGTATTGTGAGAAAGGGAGAAAAGTAATTCTTTCTCTACCTGCTCTTTCCCATGCATAATCTTGTAACCTCAATCATGTCTCCCCTCAGTCGTCGTTTCTCCAAGCTAAAGAGCCCCAAGCGCCTTAACCTTTCCTCATAGGGAAAGTGTTCCAACCCTTTGATCATTCTAGTTGCCCTTTTCTGCACTTTTTCCAAAGCTATAATATCCTTTTTAAGGTGTGGTGACCAGAACTGCACACAGTATTCCAAAATGGCCAGTATTCCAAATGGCAGCCACTGGGGCTGTGGCTCAGTGGAAAAGCCTCTGCTTTGCATGCAAAAGGTCCCAGGTTCAATCCCCGGCTTCTCCAGGTGAAAGTATCAAGTCGTAGTTGATGTGAAAGACCTCCGCCTGAGACCCTGGAGAGCTGCTGCCAGTCTTAGAGGATACGGACTTTGATGGACCAATGGTCTGATTCACTATAAGGCAGCGTCATGTGGGCTCAAAGTGAAAGACAATCGTTTGAAAAAAACAAGTGTAAGTTTTGGGAGGGGCTGTGGCTCAGTGGTAGAGCCCTCTGCATGGCATGCGGAAGGTCCCAGGTTCAATCCCCGACATCTCCAGTTGAAAGATCTGCCAGTAGGAAGACTATGGAAAGTGCGGAAATGGACAAATTGACTTTGATCTTAAAAGGGCAAATGGAAGATATTGTTGGACTATGGACTCCTTTTTACGGTTGGATAAGAAAGAAACATAAAGATATGAACTTTCTGATAATGTAATATGAAGAAGCCTTTATGAACTTTTAACATTTCACAGTCCATTTCACAGAGGGACTATAGACAAGTCATCATTTTTAGCTATAAGAAGCATAGGCCGGATTGTTTGGAAGTAAATCCTTCTCAGTCATATATTGAAGGTAGGGGAACCAGGTGCGCTCAAAGAGTGATTTCGTTATACTTCTTGGTTATGTTTTTGAATATAAAATAGTATAACATACCCCAGTATTACAAACTCTGCACTGTATATAACAATATCAGTATCCTCATAACAAGAGTTTTTAGTTGATATATATTTATTAGTAACGATTTTTTTTAAGTGCTCTTGGATTCAGACATCAATGTAGTCAGAATTTTTTAAAGCAAAGTGTTTACTGTTTGGTATTTATACTCTGCTTGGTTTTGGTATTTTTGATTAAAAAAACAAACAAAATTTTTTTTTAGCTATAAGAAGATTATAGCAACCACTGCAAAACAGCACACCATAAGAACATCAGAAGAGCCCTGCTAGATCAGACCAGTGGTCCATCTAGTCTAGCATCTTGCCTCAAACAGTGGCCAACCAGTTCCTCTGGAGGGCCAACAAAAGGACATAGAGGCTGAGGCCTTCATAAGAACATACAAAGAGCCCTGCTGGATCAGACCAATGGTCCATCTAGTCCAGCATTCCATGTCACACAGTGGTCAACCAGTTCCTCTTTCGGACCAACAACAGGGCACAGAAGCCAAGGCCTTCATAAGAACATGAGAAGAGCCCTGCTGGATCAGACCAGTGGTCCATCTAGTCTAGCATCCTGCCTCACACAGTGGCCAACCAGTTCCTCTGGAGGGCCAACAACAGGGCATAGTGGGTGAGGCAGTTCCATGATGCTGCCTTCTGGCACTGGGATTCAGACATTAAATGCCTCTGAACGTGGAGGTTCCCTTTCGTCACCATGGCTAGTAGCCACTGATAGACTTCTCCTCCAAGAATCTATCTAACCTTCCTTTTCAAAGCTTGTCCTAAGCCTGTGGCCTTCACTATATCCTCTGGCAGTGAGTGTCACATTTTAATCACTGGCTGTGTAAAGAAGTATTTCTCTTAAAAATAAACCTTTTAAGTGTTTTAGATGCGAAACTTCAAATGGGAAGTATACTAATTATTGGTTATGGTCCAGTAGATACCACACCAGCATAATTTTATCAGAAAAGTTTTTGGGGAATTCTGCAAGCTCTTAGATCAGTGCATCAAATAACCATGATACCTTATTAATGGTACAAAGGAAACAATAGCTCACTTGCACTATACAACCACTTCACATTCTAAAGGCAGCTACAAAAATATCATATTGTATTACAAATAGTTTTAGATTTGCCGCTACCAAGTTTTGCGACGCAACATTTTTTCTAAGAAAGCAGACACTCCGCTATTCTTTAGCTGTGGTAGAAGACACCAGCTTTGCTGAATAGAAAACTTCCCAATAGAGTCTGAAACAGCCGAGAGAAAATTCGATGGACCTTGAATTCAGACAAGCCCTATCTTCACAGTAAAAACAGGCACCCAAAGTTTGTTTGATTTGACTAGGTATGCCAGGCTCTAGGTGGGACCTGGAGACCCCCCAGAATTACACCTCATCTCCAGACTACAGTTCCCCTGGAGAAAATATCAGTTTTGGATTGTACCCCACTGAGGTCTCTGTCTTACCCAGGCTCCATCCCCAAATCTCCAAGAGTATCCCAACCTGGATCTGGCAACCATCACCCCCTGGTGGCCGGGGGGACCTGGCAACCCTAGATTTGACAGAATTTACAGGGCTCTTTTTGTAGAAAAGCCCAGCAGGAACTCATTAGCATTACAGGCCACACCCAACAGCAGAAACTCCTTAGCATATTAGGCCACATTCCTGACAGCACAGCTCATTAGCATATTAGGCCACACCCCCATGTTACCAGAGGTGTGGTCATCCAGCCACGCCCACCTTTTGCTTCTTATTCTGTTTACCTTGTTTGCTGTCAAAACCCAGGGCCTTTTTTGTAGCAGGAACTCCTTTGCATGTTAGGCCACACACCCCTAATGTAGCCAATCCTAATGAATTTCTGCTGTTGGGTGTGGCCTATTATGCTAATGAGTTCCTGCTGGGCGTGGCCAACTTGGGAGCCAGCCGGAACTCCGTTCCTGTGCGTTCCTGCCCAAAAATAGCCCTGGACAGAAATATAAGCATTTAGAAACTTGGTCTACCTCTGGCTTTGTATAAAGGTATATATTTAAGGAGTGTTCAGAAATGTATCTGTTTACCTCATTTATATCCCCTTTTCCTCCTCAGTGGGGACCCAAAGTTATATTCATAACAACCCTGTGAGGCAGGTTAGACTGTGTGACTGGCCCAAGCCTCCACGGGCAGAGTGGGGATTCGAATCCAGGTCTCCCTGATCCTAGTCCAACACTCTAACCACTTTACCATAAATTCAAATTCCTATCTGCTGGTATAATTTTCCTTAATTCACCTAATACTGAATTGCCATGCTGTGTGACCAAATGAGAAGGGAGCCCTCACTGGAGAAGACCCTGATGCTGGGAAAGATAGAAGGTCACAGGAGAAGCGGACAGCAAAGGATGAGATGGTCAGACAGTGTTATCGGTGCAACGAACATGAAATTAAGCAGACTCTGGAGGACAGCGGAAGACAGGAGGGCCTGGCATGATGTGGTCCATGGGGTCGCAAAGAGTGGGACTCAACCGTGTGATTGAAAAACAACAAGAACCAGGGCTATTTTTGGGCAGGAACGTACAGGAACGGAGTTCCGGCTGGCTCCTGAGTTGGCCACGCCCAGCAGGAACTCATTAGCATAATAGGCCACACCCAACAGCAGAAACTCATTAGGATTGGCTACATTAGGGGTGTGTGGCCTAACACGCAAAGGAGTTCCTGCTACAAAAAAATACCTGGGTTTTGACAACAAACAAGGTAAACAGAATAAGAAGCAAAAGGTGGGTGTGGCTGGATGACCACACTTCTGGTAACATGGGGGTGCGGCCTACTGTGCCAATGAGCTGTGCTGTCAGGTGTGTGGCCTAATATGCTAATAAGTTTCTGCTGTTGGGTATGGCCTATTATGCTAATGAGTTCCTGCTGGGCTTTTTCTACAAAAAGAGCACTGATCACAACAACCCTGTGAGGTCAGCTAAGCCGGACGCAACTACCTCAAGGTCACCCACTGAACTTCGTGGCAGAGGATCGCCTAGTCTGCAATGACAGCTCAGAGCAGCCAGCCTGTTAAATCAAACTTTGCCAGGAACAAATGAGAAGTAGTGCAGACAAGGCGCCCAAAGTGAGATTTCAGGGTGTCCCTCAGCGAGGTAGCAAGACTGCTGCCCGCCCCCCAAATCCCGTGGTAACGTCACAGGTCCACAATGACCGAGGGAGCTGAGGCACCTGTAATCTTTGCCAGCGTGCCCGGCAGGTGCTGATTTTCAAGCACGGCTGAAAAGAGCCCCATTGTCATAAAGGGGCTGCGAGCGACTCCGTCACAAGGATCCAGAATTAAAGCAGACTGGAGATAAATCAGAGCATGTACAGCTGCTGCAGGTCATGTTCTGCAATTACAGAGGGTGTTTAAAACAAAATAAAACCACAACACAACTAGGTGACCGGGAAAAGACAGTTAAACAAAGCAGAAAGAACTACAAAGGCAATCAGTACTTACTGTGGAATTAAAATATATATATATATATTCTGAACATGGTTAGTGTGCTAGAATTGTTCAAAATACCTGGGAAAGATATTCATTTTGGAAACAGTGCTATGCTGAGAGAATAAAATTAATTACATTTAACACAACTGTTCTGTTGCAACTAAGAGTGCTACCAAGATATGTCCCGCTAGAGAACCCTTCAGAAAAATACACATTAGGGGCGTGTATGAGGATATCTCTGATTTGGAACAGTGCCCTGCTTCGTTTTGGATCAGAAATATCCAAATGCACACTTCCTAATACACACTTCGTTATCCTAAACTATGAGGCACGATTATGACCAGAGCAGTACCGTTACATTTAAAAACCAACAATGACAAGGTTAGCTGAAAATGTTTCTATGGAAGAGAGGTATTCTTTAGAGAGTGGTGCGGCATGCAACAAATACAATAGAGATCATCTCATAACTATGCTTATTTTCAGTCTGAAGTAATTTTGAACCGTCTACGCCAGGGGTGGTCAAACTGTGGCTCGGGGGCCACATGCGGCTTTTTCACACATATTGTGCGGCTCCCGGGAGGCTCCCCATCTATTTGCTCTCTTTCTTTCTGCCTCTCTTCCTTCATCCCTTCCCCCTCCCATTTGCCTTCTTTGTTTCTCTCTCTCTATCTCTTTCTTTCCACCTCTTTCGTTCTTTCTTTCCACCTCTCTCTCTCTTTCTCTCTCTTAGACAAATAAATATCATTAGCAAACAAATAAATATCATTGGGCAAATAAATATCATTATCAATATCTGTTTCCCCCCCTTTTGTTTTTATTTTTGGCAGTCTCGTTTAATGTTAATACAAAGCAAATTTGCATATTTTTCAATAAAAATGTGTGTGTGAGATCTGTTCGTGTCTTGTGGCTCTCAGACATCTTACATTAAGCAAGTTTGGCCACACCTGGTCTACAGCCAGCATCATTGCATCAGACACTTAGCTGGCCAGCCCCTGTGAGGATAATGGAAACTGTATGATTAGGGTGGCCGACGCCAGCTTGGGAGGTTCCTGGAGATTTGAGGGCTGTACCTGGGAAGGACAGAGTTTGAGGAGGGGAAGGAGTTCACAGCAGGGATTGTCTTTCCATGGAGTCTACCTAGGGCTGCCAAATCCCCCCGGGGGGCGGATTCCCCCCCCCGCTTTGGAGGCCCGATTTCCGCCGCCGCGGAATTGGGCCCCAGGGGAAACCCCACCCCGGCGTGCACGTCAGCTGGATGTGACGTGATGATGCCGGGCACGCTGGGGGCGGGGCCACAGCCATCTGAGGGGAAAACATAGTTTTCCCCTCAAATGGCTGTGGCCCCGCCCCCAGCATGCCCGGCGTCATCATGTCACATCCAGCTGACGTGCATGCGGTGCGTGCGCTGAGGACGCCGAACGGGGCCCCCCCGCCGCAAGGTAAAAACGATCTGGCAACCCTAAGTCTACCCTCTGGACTCAGGAGCTGTCATTTCCTCCTCCAGGGAACTGGTCTCAATAGTCTGGAGACCTGTTGTAATTCTAGGAGAATTCCAGCCCCCACATGAAGGATAGCAACCATAAATATGTTGGGGACAGCCACAACCATGAGGGTTGCGCATGCCTGGGGGAAATCCCAAATGTTCGGGGGGGGGGATGAGGTTTCAAATGAAGAAGAAGAAGAGGAGGAGGAGGAGATTGGTTTTATACCCTGCCCTTCACTCGGAGTCTCAGAGCGGCTTACAAACGTCCTTTCCCTTCCCCTCCTCACAACAGACACCCCGTGAGGTAGGTGGGGCCGAGAGAGCTCCGAGAGAACTGCTCGTGAGAGAACACCTCTGACAGAGCTACGGCTTGTCCAAGGCCATCCAGCCGGGTGCAAGTGGAGGAGTGGGGAATCAAACCCAGTTCTCCCAGATTTTAGGGTCCATGCACTTAACCACGACACCAAACAGGCTCTCCGAACTAAATGAACAGATGGGAAGGGAAAGGCCTCCAAAGCAGCAGGAGCATGACTGTGACTGAAAACTCCCAAAGACTCCCGCCCACAGGAGGACAAAGGGCAGGTACCACTTCTGGCATCTGATGGTGACAGCCCTCCCTTTCTTCACCTCACGAGGGACAGCTGCTTTGCCGTAGGGTGTGCTAGGCACCGCTCATCTCTGGTGGCTGCTGCTGAGTGGCCGCCTCTTGGCCTCCGGCCAGGGCAGACCAGAGCCCACCGTCACCATGCTGGGATTCAGCAGCAGCCACAAAGTGGCTACAGTTTGTCCCCCCCCCCTTGCCACCCTCCACGGGCCTAGGAAATGTCTGAGTCTGGCAAACTCACCGGCGGGGGAGGCTCAGACGGGTCCGGGAGCAGGGTCGGTATGCGCGTGCCGGAAGTGATGTGCGACATTGCTGACGTTGGGGGCGTGGCCCAGCTCGTCGGGGGGAAAACCTTATGGTTTTCCCCCTGACGAGCTCGGCCACGCCCCCAACATTGCTTTGGGGGCGGAGTTCCCCCGGGGCCCGATTTCACTGTGGCGGAAATCGGGCCTCCAAAGCGGGGGTTTTCCCGCCCCCATTTGGCAACCCTAGCACGAATCAGCAATGATTTACCCTCCACGAATCAATCAGCAAAGATTTACCACAGTCTGCCATGAGGTGAAGTGAGGCTAGGCGGCAACAACTCTGTTCCACTCTTAAAATCATGAGAAAACGTCAGGCCACGAGAAAGTGGGGGAGGGGCGATAGGTTAGGGTTGCCAGGCACGACCTGCGAGACCAAGATCGATATGGGGGGTGGCTGCTGGTGACAGTGTGAGGGCATTTCTGGGGAACCCCAGAAGTGACATCACGTCTCTCTAGGAATTACCAGAAACTCCACAGAAAAACCTTACAGTTTTTGGCAATTCCTAGAGCGGACCAATATCATTTCCAGGTTTTACCCAGAGGTGATTTCATGCCTGATGGTGATTTTTTTAAAAGATTATTTCCCCCCCACTGGTTGCAGGAACAGCAGCTGGAAACAAGAGCTGGGGATAGGGCGTCCCCCCCCAGAAGGAAAATGGCGGTCCTATGCTAGGCCTCTGCTTCCTGTTCCTAGCTCTTTCAGCCATGATATTGACACCACTGCGCTCACAACTCTGGCTCCACCTCTTCCAGTCACATGACTGTCACATGATTTCTTATCACATTTGCAGCTCAGTGGGGTCCCAGGCAATGTTCCCTCTAAGCTGTGGAGTCTTGTGAGCAAAGATTCTACTTTGTGAGCTACTGGCATTAAAGCTGTGAGCGAGCGATTTGGCTATTGCATAAATTAGTTTGCTCTGGAGCCCTCCTTCCTGAGCTAAGACAAAAATCTGTGAGCCGGAGGCTAAAAAACTGTGAACTAGCTCACACTAACTCAGCTTAGAGGGAACACTGGTCCCAGGTCTGGAAAATGGGGAGACCATTGCCCTCAAGCACCAGGCCAGGGTAAGTCAGATACCATCTTGGAAGCCATTTCATCTGGTCCTGAAGGTTCAGGACAGAGGAAAGATCACCCACTTTAGTTCTTCTTCACGTAGGTTAAAAAAAAAAAAAAAAAGATAAGAATTTTACATCCCTTTGGCCCTCAAAATGTTGCCTGGGAAATAAAAGCAGCCTCTTAAGAATACAGAAGTTTGTGTAGTGCTGGATGAGAACACTTCGGGTCTTGCTTGAATAATTGGGAGGGTCTGGCTGTGTAGAATCATTTTCTTTCCCAGTGTTGCTCTTCCCTTGCACAGGGTGGAACGATCTACCTAGAGCTCCAAGGCTACAAACTGTACATACGACTGAACGGGATTCCTTGTATACGAAAAGGAGTCAGAAGACTAAAGAGAAGAGTCACTTTTGGGGTCTGGCCTCCTAGCCATACTGTGACCCCATGCTGCGTACTCCACGGGGACAATCAGAAAGGCATAACAGAACACCTGGTCCTCTTGATTCCATGCCTTCCTTGGCAGCTGACTGTAAAACCTCCCTACCAGGTGGCTGCACTTCAATTACATTAGCTAGTCATTCTGAAGTTAACAAGTGCCCCACGAAAATCTTTTATTCATTAAACACAGTATGACTTTTGTTAATTGCTGTATACTTTTGCTCACATTTAGTCCATTAAATTAAAATATTCCTCGCAAGCGTAAAAGAGGGTTTCAGGCATACGTGTGGACAGAAGTGACAACTGTCCTTTGTTTATAAGCCATTGTTAATATTTAGTTCCATAATTATTTGCTCCAACAAGTTTTCAAGATCATGAGTTAAAATAGCCACTCTTTTAGAATTGAAATCCTGTTAGCTGTTGAGTAGTTTCCACCTATTGCCTATTCTGAACTGATTAAATTTTCCCAAAAGGGAATTAAAACCCCCCGAATTGAGTTACTAGTCTGAATTACTAGGTTTTTAAAATACGATATGATAGGGAAATGCAGGTTTAGCATTTTAATCGAACAGGAAAAAGACATCTCCAAGTTTTGCAACGCGTTTAACAAATCATTTACAAAACCATGGGCAGAGAGCAAGCAGCTTACTAGTACTAGGTTTATTTTCTTTTTAAAGTTGCTATTCATTTAATAGAAAGTCTCAGAGTCTTAGGAAGTTTTAAGTAAATAAATTAAATAAAAAGGAAGCCCATGATTTCAAATCATGCTTTGAAAAAGAGAGCAGCGTTCATCAACTGTTAAATGTTCTACAACATTTTGGAGCCCATCACTCCTTGGCAAATAGAAGGGGAAGTCGTGGAAGTAGTGACAGACTTCACGTTCCTGGGATCCCAGATCACTGCAGACTGTGACAGCAGCCATGAAATTAAAAGACGCCTGCTCCTTGGGAGGAAAGCGATGGCGAACCTAAACAGCATGATAAAAAGTAGAGACATCACCCTGCCAACAAAAGTCCGCATGGTCAAAGCAATGGTATTTCCCGTAGTCATGTATGGCTGCGAGAGTTGGACTATAAGGAAGGCCGAGCGCTGAAGAATAGATTCTTTTGAACTATGGTGCTGGAGAAGACTCTTGAGAGTCCCTCGGATTGCCAGGAGATCAAATCAGTCAATCCTAAAAGAAATCAACCCTGACTGTTCCCTGGAAGGCCAGATAATGAAACTGAAGCTCAAATACTTTGGCCACCCAATGAGAAGGGAGCACTCACTGGAGAAGACCCTGATGCTGGGAAAGATTGAAGGTCAAAGAAGACGGGGACGGCAAAGGATGAGATGGTTAGACAGTGTCATAGATGCAACGAACATGAAGTTGAGCAAACTTCAGAGGACGGTGGAAGACCAGAGGGCCTGGCGTGATCTGGTCCATGGGGTCGTGAAGAGTCAGACTCAACTGTGCGACTGAACAACAACAACTTCTGAAAGACTGAGAGTAAACTTGTAGAAAGGGCCTCTCCCTTCAGTGTCTCATAACCAGGGCTACTCTAGCTGAAGTCCTGAAACCCTGATCCCCACTACAGGTTAAAGACAGTTTGAGACAGTGTGGTCTTGCATATATGGCTGCCCTGTTCATAAGCTAGTTATACCAATATCAGAACTCATTCTATAGCAAGCTTTTTTGGCCCAAGTACTGGGAGGAAAAAAGAAGAACATGTGCAAGGAGGTTGATGTGCCAGCAAACAAAAGGGCAGGGAGGGAGGACGGGTGGGTGGAAGACACAAGGCAAAGGCCCATTGGTGCTCCCTGCTGGATGGGGGTTTAGGATGTGGTGATGGGCATGCATGTGGCTTTCTCCTTGCTGCCAGTGCCCCAAGAGCCTTAGCTTAGGTGGGGAAACTGGCTTGCGTGCGCCAAGCAAAATGGCCTGGTGAGCTGCCCAAAGAGCAGTTCTCTCAGAGCTCTCTCAGCGCCACCTACCTCACAGGGTGTCTGCTGTGGGGAGGGGAAGGGGAAGGAGAATGTAAGCTGCCCTGAGACTCCGAGTGAAGGGTGGGGTATAAATCCAATCTCTGCTTCTTCTTCTTCTTGCTCTACAACATCTCCTTGCCTAGACTCTAAAGCTAGTTTCAGCCAACGCTCTAAAATATCTACTCTGCCTCCCCATCCCTATCGCTCTGGAGAGCAGAAAAGCAAGCTTCCCCCTCTTAACACACACTTAAGTAAAAGAATATAAACTCTACCCATGTTCGCGATGGTCAGTATGAAGACTAGTAGTTCTTTCTAAATCAGAGAAGGCAGCATGGGGCGGAACAACGCACGTCGGACAGCCCCCCCTGATTTGACTCCACCGGTGACCCGTTTGTGGGATCAGCGCCACCGGGACTTGGCATCCCGGCAGCGAGCGGCATACCTGTGCAGCAGGCGGTCCCTCAGTCCTGAGTTCTAACACGAGCTGGGAGACACGCGCTGGCCACTAATTGACAACAGCCCCGGAGGGGTACATAGCACCTCCCTCTCGGTTGATCCCTTGTGCCGGCAACTAGTGACGCTCTGCACCCACCTCGCCCGTGTTCCTGGTTCCTGTTTCCCGCTCTGAACTCTCGGCTCCTCGACACCAGCTCTGACGACAACGCTCTCGGTGTGTGCCCTGGACTCTGGTGTTTTGGCTCCTGACCCCCTGGACTCTGCCTTAACGACTACGCTTACCAGGGCTTTTTTTGTAGAAAACCCCCAGCAGGAACTCATTAGCATAATAGGCCACACCCAACAGCAGAAACTCATCGGCATATTAGGCCATACCCTGACAGCACATCTCATTAGCCTATTAGGCCACACCCCATGTTACCAGAAGTGTGGTCATCCAGCCACACCCACATTTTGCTTCTTATTCTATTTACTTTGTTTATTGGCTTTTTTGTAGCAGGAACTTCTTTGCATGTTAGGCCACACCCCCTAATGTAGCCAATCCTAATGAGTTTCTGCTATTGGGTGTGGCCTATTATGCTAATCAGTTCCTGCTGGGCGTGGCCAATGTGGGAGCCAGCCGGAACTCTGTTCCTGCCCAAAAGTAGCCCTGACGCTTACAGTTTGTGCTTTGGACAAACGCTTACGGTTTGTGTTTTGGTTTTCTGCTCTCTAGGCTTTCGACCTTGGACTATCCCTCTCTCGCCCTGCCTGGACTCCAGCCTGTGACACAGAGGAAGGCAAAGGCAAACCAACCCTGCTTCTCACTTGCCATGAAAGCCTCCTGTTGGGGTCACTATAAGTTGGTTGCGCCTTGACAGCACTTACAGACGTACATACATAGTTCTTTGTAAATGAATTTATGTGGAATAAAATAGTTTGACCTTGTGGTTCTGGAAATGACCAGCCACAGCCAATTAAGGCCCCTCAGTTCTTTTGCAGTACTATTTAGTTATTGTAAAATTATTATAGTAAAACACAATATTGAGCCCCCTTCTCAAATGGAATTCCACTATTTGCTGCTACTGCCTCCCGTTTGCATTAACGGAATGTTACGCTGCAGCTTATAACATTGATAGATTCCTTGACATTTCAATGCTTCGGCAATGCTCCAACATTTAACAAAAGCTTCTGATGTTCTTTGATATGTATCTTCTTGGGCTGGCCATTATTTGGTGTCACCATATTCCAAGATTAACTAGGTTCGCTTATTTATATTCCTCAAACTAGATTTGACTACAAAGCTGGTAGAATGGGCCTATACGAATAGACAATCTTCAGAGCAAAACAATGACCAGCACTTTCGAATGAAAGGAGGGAAAATGAACATTTGCACATCAAAGGCACTCTTCTGTAAAAAAGAAAAAGAAAAATAGCACAGCGCACACTTTAATCTTTCAGACAATCTATTCATGGCCTGCTCTGAATTCCATTTCCCATACAAATGAGAATGCACAGCACAAGGACATCTTTGCCAACGATACAAGCACCACACAGAGGTAGGGTTCTGCAGCCTTTCAACTACTCACATACACTGGCAATCCATTTTTTTTTAAACCTAAAAGAGACAGTATCAGAAATTTCAGTTTCCATGATTAAAAAAAAAATCAAACCAAAATAATTGCTACGTATACACGAGGCATGAAGCTGCCACACTTTAAGATGTAATGGCCACGATCCAGGGAAATCTGGAGCTTTTCGGGAGGCTGCCTCCTCCCCGGTTGCACAGGTGCTTTGACATTAACAGCGCAGATTTGTGCAGGTGGACGGCAGCAGATGGATGCAGGATCCCACCCATTGTATGCACAGTGGCCTGCTAGCACCAGAGGAGGTCTGCAAGCAGGGATTTCCCCCAGGATCATTCTCATTGGACTACATATGCATTTAAAATGCCTTTCACCAGCAGACACAGAAAGAAAGATCTGGGAAAATGAAAATGTCCAACATGACATTTAAATGGTGAGACTGGCCTGGCCAACCCAATGCCATATGGATTCCAATTAAATAATTAATGTATGCACATAATGTTCCTCGCCTGAACAAGATCGCTTTGTGCATGGAAGGGGGAGTGCAAAGTGAGAGCAACTTACCATAGCAGGAATATATATATATATCTATAAAAAGGCACAAATGGTGGTATGCAAGTCCTGTTCAACAATTGGAAAATACGACATGCCTTTTATAGGGCACAAAACACATTAAGAGTTAATTAATTAAACAGAGCTTGCAGAACAGATGGAAAGGCTATCTGGGTTCTAATTACTGTACATAGGTTTGCAGACCTTAATGAGCTCAATAAAATGAATGATTACACATCAATCACAATTAGAGATACCTATAAGACGGGCTGCATAATCAGGGTAGCATGTCAAGCATGGCAACACAAAAGAACAACAGGCAGTACACAGCCCAATTAGGAATAAGACAATCCGTCCCAGAAAAACAAAACAAAAAAACAAAACACACCTTGGGGTACTAGGACAATTTCTTACACTTTACGTACGGCAGATCAATTTTAGCAAAGCTCCCCTGAAATTGGAGGAAAGTCACTGGATATGGAAACGACAGGAGCAGTCAAGCCGTTTCTTCTTATGTTAGTACACGGACTATATTTTTGGTTTTGTGAAATCCAGTAGCCCAAACCCTATGAGGAGCACATGGGGCAGATCCTGCCATCTGACTTTGTAGGGTACTAGGCTTCAGACGTGAGCCTGCTAAACTTCATACACCACCACTTGGCAACAAGTGAAGTTGGACCCCACTGGTGGTTACTGCCAGGGGTCGTTTCGTAGAAAAAGAGCTAGGGAACTCATTAGCATAACTCATTAGCATATGCCACACCCCCTGACATCACCGGAAGTGTGTCATAAGGCCACACACCCCGCCCCCAACGGTCCCGGCCGGCGGAAGTGCAAGGAAGCCCCGCGAAGGCCCTCCCTGGCCCCAGGCAGGCAGGGGTGGGGAGAGGCAGGGAAGAAGCAACTTACCCTCCCTCTTCTCCTGCCTCCTCCTAGCTGAATGAGGGCCGGAAGCGGGGCGGCCGGAAGCAGGGGACGGGGCTTCGTCATGTGTGCCCCCCCCGTACCTCACCTGGGGGAACTGCGATCCCCCGCGATCCCCCCCGAAATGACCTCTGGTTACTGCCAATGAACACAGGAAGCAGCCTTCCACGGAGTCAGACCCTTGGTCTATCTAGGTCAGTCATGTCTGCTCTGACAGATAGCAGCTCTCTAGAGTCTCCGGCAGAAGTTTTCCACATTACCTCTTTTTAGCTGGAAATGCCAGAGATTGAACCAGGGACCATCTACATGTAAAGCAGATGCTTTGCCCCTTAGCTGCGGCCCCTCCCCTGAGCGTTCAAAGACTCTCCCTTCCAGACTGCTCCCTGAAAAAAGAGCTTTCGGTATCTGAACAATCTAGCATTCACCAATAAATACCAAGATGGAAACAAATGGGCTCATTTAAGACATTTAAGAAGACATCCTTAGCCACAAAATCAGTATATGGAGCATCTCCCACCTAAACGTAAGGATATAAACAGGGGTCATTTCCTGTGGGAGCGCACAGGAGCGGAGCTCCGGCAGTAAGGAGTCCAGGGGGTGGGCGCATGCAACAAGCCCCACCCCCTGCTCCCAGCAGCCCTCAGTCGGGCCACAAGAAGCAGCCAGGTAAGTTGCAGAGCCCCCCCCCCGGCCTGCCTTCAGGTACAAGCTCTCCCTCCTCTGTGAGGGCAGATCTGCGCATCCCCCCCCCCATAGCTAGCAATCCAAAACAGTCCAGTGGCACCTTTAAGACCAAGTTTTATTCAGGTACAAGCTCTCCCTCCTCTGCAAAGACAAATCTGCACGTTCCCCCCCCCAATAGCTAGCAATCCAAAACAGTCCAGTGGAGCCTGAGCGGTGGGTGTTGCCTTCTGACACACTTCCGGTGATGTCATGGGGTGTGGGATATGCAAATAAGTCATGCTAATGAGTTATGCTAATGAGCTCCTGCACCTCTTTTTCTACGAAATGACCCCTGGATATTTGAAGTTTTACACAAGTATGCTACCCAACAGTTTGCAACTATCTAGGAGTCAAAATCTGCCCAGAGAGCTAAGCTTCTTTCAAAAAGTGGGGCAGGAAGGAAGCATAGCTTCAGGGTGACGGGTCACATTGCCATCTTGGGATCCCCCCTTAACTATTTTGCTCTTTAAAAAAGACATCTAAAATCCTACAATTCTGACGTCTTACGCAGCATCCTCCTGCAAGCAAACAAGAAATTTGTTTATATCAAAGCTATGGACACAATGAATTGTATTTGAACCTAAGGTTAAGCAAAATAACGAGGAACACAAATTACTAAGGCATTCCCCAGTTGCGCATGGCTTCTAAAATACGTTGTACAGGGTACTGCCACGAAAGCACAAAGCCAAGTTTCATAAAGTACAATCCCACTCGTTTGGTGTAGTGGTTAAGTGCGCGGACTCTAATCTGGGAGAACCGGGTTTGATTCCCCACTCCTCCACTTGCACTTGGCTGGATGAACTTGGGCAAGCCATAGTTCTGATCAGAGCTGTCCTTGAAAAAGAGCAGTTTCTGTCAAGAGTTCTCTCAACCCCACCTACCTCACAGGGTGTCTGTTGAGGGGAGGGGAAGGGAAAGGAATTTGTGAGCCGCTCTGAGACTCTGAGTGAAAGGTGGGGGTATAAATCAGAGTTCAGAGACAGGTGAGTAGGAAACTGCCACTCATTTTAATGTGAGAAATAAGCATTACAGATATTTTATATAGTTTCAGATAGTACATATACCCACATTACAGACATACTTTTTAATTTTAATAGCTGAACTACAATGGATAAAATCCTTAGGACCCCCCCCCCCCAAGTAGTGCCGGCACCTTAAGAAGCTTGGGGCTCATGGAGGCTGGGGTGATGATTGTATGCTAAAACTCGCTCCACCTACTGTCTGGAAAAAAATGAGTGCAGGAATTCTTTGATGATCATCATCCAGAACAGTTCTAATAGCGCTTTGGATATAGAGTAAAAGACCATTATTTGCCCAATACCTTCCTCAAGAAGAAGAAGAGGAGACTGGATTTATACCCTGCCCTTCACTACCCAAAGGAGTCTCAGAGCGGCTTACAAACTCCTTTTCCCTTCCCCTCCCCACAATAGACAACCTGGGAGGTAGGCGGGGCTGAGAGAGCTCTTTCGAGAACTGCCCTTGAGAGAACAGCTCTGAAAGAAGAAGAAGAGAAGAGATTGGATTTCTACCCCGCCCTTCACTACCCAAAGGAGTCTCAGAGCGGCTTACAAACGCCTTTCCCTTCCCCTCCCCACAACAGACACCCTGTGAGGTAGGTGGGGTTGAGAGAGCTCTTTCCAGAACTGCCCTTGAGAGAACAGCTTGACAGAACTATGGCTTGCCTAAGGTCATCCAGCAGCTGCAAGTGGAGGAGTGGGGAGTAAAACCTGGTTCTCCTAGGTTAGAGTCCGCGCACTTAACCACTACACCAAACTACTCTGTAGGGACAGGCTCCCATGGTTTCCCCAAGTTCCAGTGGTTGCCCATACAGCACAGTGGCAACATGGCTTCCACATGGCAGGCTTCCCCGTTGTTTCCCTGTGCAGGCTCTCACCAGCAGCCATCGCCCATCACCAAGACTTTTAATTTTTTTTTTAAACTGGCAACTGAATATCATTAGATTGGTTAACATTTGCATTTGACAAGCCTTTATTGGCATACGTATACACATACAATAGGAGATCAGATTAAATATAGACCGGAAAGACTGGTTAACAACTGGTATATAGGTTCTTTGAAATTCCCACCTTTCTTTTTTTTAAAAAAGATCTTTAGTCCCTTTGCTTGCAGAGATAAGCCTTTCCCCTTATAGCTCTGCAATGAAAAGGGCTAGAGATTACTTGCTCTTACTATCCTAAGCTAGATTAGCAGGAACCAGTTTATCTAGCTCTGGACTTGAACAATGCAATATTGTGGATCCACAATATTAGATTGCCATCTTTACTGTTCCAGTACTGACCTTTGTCTCTCGCATTGTGGCCAGAGCTGCTTATCTAAAAGGCTGCTGAGTACAGAACCCGGATGAAAGCTTCACTTGCCAAAATTCCCTCTTTGACAAAACTATTACAAATCCTCTACGGAAAAGTCATTTCAGAAGTACCATAAGTGGCCTGGGTCTACTTCAGCTAGGCACAAAAAGAATGTCAACAATAAATCCCTAAAATGTGAATATGATTTCGACCAGATTAACTTTGCTTTGGTGTGAATTGTCACAGTCAAATTTATAGCCACACGTACACTTCAATTCACAGTTTGGCCTTACCGTTTCCAAAGATCTGTGACTGAAGCAGAAGCCTTTTTTTAGCCTGAGGGGTTAAAAGTGTGGGTGTGGAAGTGAGCTTTTGTTAGGGAAAAATTAGCAATGCTATGAGTCATTGTGCATTAGTGGCAGAATAGTTTTGCATCTTGTATGAACCCAGACACCATATGCCATGCGAGGACCTATTACTTTATTCGGTGCCGCTGCTGACAGGCGGACACGTGGATATCCCCAATGGAAAGACTGTCTCTTCTCTGTGGTGAGTACAGGAACCCAGTGATCTGGACACATCAGACATTGTAACTAGCAGCAGGAACAGCTGGTAAGCAACCAAGAAGCAAGGCCAATACAGAGCTAGAATGTTAATGAGGATGAGCGAGCTAAATCACAATGCAAGCCTCAGAAGGGCGAAAATATCAAATTCACTTTATTTTTTTTACCAGTTCACTTAGCGTGGCATGTGGGTTTTTTTTTTGTTTACCATTCTGAAATAACAAAATCCGGATTCTGATTATAGCATTAGTTTATATGACTAAGGAACTGGCAAATACAGATTGAGGACCTTCGGATTTGTCTCTCTAGCCCTATTGGTGAGACACCTTTCCTTTTCTTAACTTTCTTTCCTTTTTATTAAAAGCAGTACGGCTCCTGCGACAGAGAAGACTTGAGCAAGATTTAGGTCGAAGCAGTTATGTGTCTTGCTTGTCTTAACAATACATGAGCTACTGGCCACCCCCACCGCCCGGTTTTATGCAAAAGCAAACAAAAACTAAGAAAGCTGCTATGAAACATGCACATAGATGTAAATAAGCAAAAATGTTTTATTCAGTTTGCATTTTAGCATGGCAGGATCAGCAAGAAATCCCTGTATGGTGTCTTTGATAAGGACCAACCAAATTGACACAAACCACTACACAGTGTAATGTGTCAATCTGGTTGGTCCTAATAAAACCAGTATTACATGGATTTCATTCTTGTTTTTGGATTGTGCGTGGACCAGTATGATTGTACAAACACACACACCCCAAATCAAGGACCAGTCTAGTCAGCTTTTCAGTGATAGACCAGGAAATGCCATATTTGCTGATGAGGGTTAAACAAAGTCAGGTGTTTGGCATTCATTCAATTCCATCCTAAATCTACAAAACTGTGACCAAATGCGAAGACGTTTGACTTGACAGAACTTCATGATTACATTTGCTAGGCTGTCATACTATTATCAAGCCTGAGGGGTCTGTTTTGCCTTCACCCCCAAGGGGGGAAAAACAATGACTGCTGAAAAGAAGATTGTCACAAGGATGCTACCCAAGCTGCATCGTTTTAACAAGGCCTTAGAGTTAGGTTAGTAATGAAAACATTACAGGCTCAATCCATACACTTCCCAAACTCTGCAGTGTTGCATCTGTTACTTAGCTGGACAGCAAATTAGCCTGTGGATAACTTTTCTGAATCAGCATGTCAACAAATGCCATTATTATTTAAAGTAGGGAAGAGGGGCCAGGGAACAGGTAAACAAAGGACACCACAATTATTCTGGTTTTTAAGCTACTGGCCGAAGAAGGAGTTGGTGGAATCCAACCTGTAAACCCCCAGGCTTCAGGACAGGGAAACAGAACAAGTTCACAATTGAACTGGGTTTTTTGAAAACACTTCTGGCATCAAAAAGTTCTCCTCCTGTTTCAATCATTTCTTCAGTGATTGCTGCACAAGAACTTAAAAGCTGTTCAACAATTTAGGAAGACTTTCCTTTCACTCTGACTTCACTTCAGTTGCCCTCAAATGATACTGTCAAATAGCCAAATCATATTGGCTACATACTAGTGTCATTATATCATCTTGTTCAGATGATCATGAGAGGGAGGGCAGGAAGTGTTGCCTCAGTGCTTAGTTCTTGTGGCCCTTTCTTACATGCCCAGGGAAATGCTGATTGCCACTTTGGGGTCGGGAAGTAATTTTTCTCCAGGCCAGTTAGGCCGGGGATCCTGGAGGGTTTTTCTTTGTCACCTTCTGGGCATAGAACAGCGGTCACTGTGGGTGTGGACGGGGAGATATTTGTGTACTTCCTGCATTGTGCAGGGGGTTGGACTAGATGACCCTGGAGGTCCCTTCCAACTCTGTGATTCTATGATTCTAAATTTCTAAGGATTACCAGTGTGACAATTCCCAGGAATAAGACAGCTGAGTTATGACAAGCCACAATGGTGCAAAAAGCAGCAGTAGATGGGAGAAAAATGGCAGCACATATGATTGGAAAAATGGGAACATTGGCACAACTTGAGTTCATGGAGGGGGATATTTGTCTCCTCCCCATTCAAACCCTGATGTTTGACTTGAAATTCCAAACAACAAAGCATTTGACACACCTCTAATTAACTTATTCTAAACATTATGGCAATATTCTTCTAGTGAGTCTCATTCTCTATCCTTTGGCAGGTGGAAGAGGTGGAAGAGGACAGTTCCAAAAGAGGGTATTGCAGTGTTGTTCACTCATCATTGTTCAGTGATAGTTCTAATACAGGGTTCCCATATCATCCAGATAGCAAAGTTTTGTTCAGATTCTAAATGTGACACCTATACGATTATGGGAGCTCCCAGCCGCCGCCGAAGGCAATGGCGGCTGGGGGCTGATTTGCCGCCGCGGAGGAAGGCGGGGTGGCAACGACGTCGCAGTGCGCTAGGATGTGGACGGGGAGGAGCCAGCCTAGCTCCCGCCCAGGGCAGTTGCTGCTTTGTGCTCGCCCGCCCACCCTGTTTCTAGTATAGGCTGAGGCTGGTCGCCCACAGGGGCCAGGTAGGAATTTTTCACCATCACCTAAGATTGGCAACGGGGTGGTGGTGTTTTCGCCTACCTTGCACTGGGGCAGTGGAACAATGGGTTGGGGCGTGGCTGTTAAATAGGTTGGTCACTTTGGCAGAATAGTGCAGGGATGAGGAAGCGGAACATGGTGAGCACCTTAAGCCGTTCCTTGTTTTGGGAACTGGGGGGTCTTCAGGAACGGCCTGCGGGTTATTAAGGCCCAGGGCGGTGAATGATGATTCCCTATGGGAACCTCTTGGGTAAGCTCCTCTCTGCAAGCTGTATGGTGTCAGGGGTAGGCGCTCCTGGGAGGCTACCAGTGGCTGGGCTGCTGGTCCCAAGCCAGGTTAATGGCTCAAGACCGGGGTTGGTGGCTCGCCCACGTATTAGACAAGGAGGCTGGTCAGCCTGACACCTGCCTTGTCTGTTCCGCTACGTAGAAAATGCTCCCTTGCCGTTTTTGTTGGTTAATAAACTGTTATGTAGTTAATAAAGTGGCCCTTGTTTGATCCAAACTGTTGTCCGTCTCGTTATTCCGACTGGGGGGGCCATAGGCACACAGAGGAACAAAGCCTGCTGATGGAAAATCAGCATGGCTTCTGCAAAGGGAAGTCCTGCCTCACCAACATTTTGGAGTTCTTTGAGAAAATGAACAAGTATGTAGACAACAGTGACCCGGTAGATATCATGTACTTAGACTTTCAAAAGGCTTTCGACAAGCTACCTCACCCCTGAGTAAAGTTAGCAGTCATGAGATAAAAGGACAGATTCTCTTATGGATTAAAAATTGGTTAAATGGCAGGAAGCAAAGAGTAGTAACAAATGGACAGTTCCCTGATGGAAGCAGTGGGGCCCCACAAAGATCAGGATCGGGGCAGGTACTATTTAATTTGTTCACAAGCGGTCTGGAACTAGAGGTTAATCATGTTGCGGCAAAGTTCGCGGAATGACACAGAATTATTTAGGATGGTGAAAACTAAGGATGACTGTGAAGAGGACCTCCAGGAGGATCTCAACAAATTGGGTGAGAGGGTGACCATGCGGCAAATGATCTTCAGCATTGATAGGTGTCAGGTGATGCACACTGGGACAAAAAAAATCCATCTACGGGTTTCGAAGAGGTAGAGGAACTAGAGATCAAATTGCCAACATTCGCTGGATTATGGAGAAAGCAAGAGAGTACCAGAAAAACATCTACTTCTGCTTCATTGACCATGCTAAAGCCTTTGACTGTGTGGATCACAACAAACTATGGCAGGTCTTTAAATAGATGGGAGTACCAGACCACCTCAGATGTCTCTGAGGTGGATAGGGCACCCTCAGCCATTTCTTTAATTTCAAAAACCTCTCAGCATGTGTGACGTATCCATGTGGGACTGCACAGGTACCACAAGGATGGAGAACATGGTTTAAGTGGCAAGAAGAGAACATAAGGTAGCCACAGCACTGGTAACAGGAACACAAAGATGCTGGAAAAACTCAAAGAGTAAAGAACCCAAAATTTAACTCTGAGAGGGAACAGATAATCATACAGAGAGACTAATAACTGTCTGAATTCCTGC